>NC_091100.1:12428750-12738125 GCF_024713975.1 Paralichthys olivaceus | reverse complement strand
GAGTGAAGTGTTACATTCAGACAAGAACAAGACGGGCCCTCGCTGTCTTTCAGGAAAGGACCCTTTTAGTAGCTGCACTTCAATTTTAGTCAAGGGTAAGGGCACAGAATGTTGCACCTTGTTAAGACCTATGAGGCAATTTGTGATATGTTAATATGAGCCATCTATACAAAATTGGATTGATTGTCTTTATATTATGTATTATACTGGCCAAACTCAGAACTGCAGATGAACAGCCTCCTGAGGGATGCCGACCCATTCATCCATATCAACTTCCTCCCACATACTTCTCAACCTTTAAATACTACGTCCCTTTGCCTTGTTTGCTCCCATCATAATTACTTTGACCGCTAGAAGTTGACTTCGAATAAAACAAAACTATGGGTCGTAATACACTCCTTGCACAAACAACCTATAGGGTGTATGTTTTTTACAGGAGGACAGTCTCATATTATGCCACCATGAGTCATACCATATAAGTAAATCAGTTTGCTCAGGTGGAGAAACACACAAGCTGAGTTTGGGGCATTTACCTAAATTAATAATTAGATACCGTATAAATTGTACATATAATAAAATGGTAGGCACTGTAGCACGATTAAAACAGAGCTTTTTCCGATTCCTTTTGCTGACAACATTTACCTCACCTTATCCACAATCCATTTCCTTCATTCCCTGGAGGTTCCCTGTGGTCCAGATCATTGTGACACTGTGTACTGCACCAGAAAAACAAACTGCAGCATTGTTTCCTCAGAGCAGGACTGTCACTGAGTTTGCTTGTTAGGTGCGCACTTGAAATTTGAGTCAGCAGTTCCAATAGGCTGGGGAGACACTCTAATTCGCATTTAATGATTAAAAACCATCTGTCTGAACAACATTTTTTTTTCTTCTGAGCAGGTTTTAAAAAATTACTCAATTGTGCAAAAACAAACAAACAAAGACTCTAACCTGATCAGACTATGAGAACAGCAGGTTCGTTTTTTTACAACTCGGTTGGTAAAAGGTGCAGGTGGTGATGCTGGCATAGCTACTGTGGATATCTCACTGTACATCTTTAATAGTGCATTTTCATTGTCCATGCTGTCTAATATTTTTAATTTAAATCTGCCACAAGGTTTTCTGTTGTCTGGTGTGAAGCAGACACTAATACATATGATGTCATGTACCCGTGATCCCACCCAAGATTTATCCATTTGTCTAAATCTACTGCCTCTAAACCTCAATGACATGTTAGATTTTCTTCTAATCTGGCATATTCAAAGGGAAACTTTTGATGTATTCGATGTTCTGTGAAAGTTTCCAGAGTTATATCAAGGGATGGATGTAAATATTGTCACTGCAAGACACCTCCTAGGGTGCAAGCAAGGTAATGTGTAGCTAACAAACTACTGCCTGGAGCGATCACCTCTCTCCTGCTGGTTTCTGTCCTTGTCTGCAGCAACATAAATATGTGTGTGTGTGTGTGTGCACGCCTTAAGTCTCTACAGTGCATGAATTACCAACAGCGCTTACCCTGTCAAACTAGAGGAAGAAGAGAAGTAAGGAAATGCAGAGGAGGGGTGGTGGGGAGGTAATAAAGAGATAAGATAGAGGGAGCACACAGAGGGTAAACAGTGCTCAAAAGGCTAAGAAAGATTTGGATGAAGATAGAGAATAATGTGGGAAGGATTTTTTTTGTTGTTTATGTTGCAGAACAGGGACGGGGAAAAAAACAGGGTGTTTCAAACATTTAAACTGTAAGAACAAGACTCATAAGGCCGAACTACTTCTCAAAAAATGGTTCTATCTCTGCTCAGTAGTCGAAACAAAGGTCTGAGCTCCAGGACCACTGCAGTGAAGCCAGCAGTACTGTGGATGTCAATGTATCGATATAAACCCCAAAACAAGAGCAATTCTCTACAGGTTTCACAGCAAAGCAGCAGCCTCCATTCTACCACCAAAAATCATTTCAAAGCATCAAACCATTTTCAAATCAATGATAGAAATAAATGGATGGATGTAAGGGATGACTGGGTAGTTAGGGAAGTAGGTAGGTGGATGGATGGACGGATGGGTAGGTAGGTGGATGGATGGATGGATGAATGGATGGGTCGGTGGATAGGAAAGTAGGTAAGGGGATGGATGGATGGATGGATTAATGGGTGGGTAAGAAGGTAGGTAGGTGGGTAGGTATGTATGGATGAGTAGGTAGGTAGGTGGATGGATGGGTTGGTAGGTAGGTGTGTAGGTAGTGGGAGGATGGATGGATGGGTTGGTAGGTAGGTGTGTAGGTGATGGATGGATGGATGGGTTGGTAGGTAGGTGTGTAGGTGATGGATGGATGGATGGGTTGGTAGGTAGGTGTGTAGGTAGTGGGAGGATGGATGGATGGGTTGGTAGGTAGGTGTGTAGGTGATGGATGGATGGATGGGTTGGTAGGTAGGTGTGTAGGTGATGGATGGATGGATGGGTTGGTAGGTAGGTGTGTAGGTAGTGGGAGGATGGATGGATGGGTTGGTAGGTAGGTGTGTAGGTGATGGATGGATGGATGGGTTGGTAGGTAGGTGTGTAGGTGATGGATGGATGGATGGATGGGTTGGTAGGTAGGTGTGTAGGTAGTGGGTGGATGGATGGATGGGTTGGTAGGTAGGTGTGTAGGTAGTGGGTGGATGGATGGATACTGTAGGGACATTCAAACTGTTGTGACTGATTGATTTTTACAAAGTATATATATAATACAATACCAGGGTCAACTGGATTGAACCATTTACTGTCTGTATGCATCCAGAAATAGTTTCCAGCTTCGAGAGAACACTTATTGAAAGTTGAATCAAGTTTTGTTATTGATTTGTTCCGGCTCACTAAAGGAAAAGTAGTCAGTATCAGGGGGAAAAAAGGTTTTCCAAGTTTTAAGTCACTTAAAGCAGCTTCATCAATACTTTCAAAAAATAATGTACTAATGCCAATGTGAAAGCAAAGTCACAAAGTGAGAAGAGTCACACAGTGATGATCCTACAGAGGATTATCACTTGAACGTGCAGCTCCCCTCAGCTTAACTGAGCTTTATAGTTTCATTTCCTTGTTTTGCTGTCTGACCTGCAGCTTTACTGTTTTGGTTCACTCTCGCCACTCTGAGTACTTTTCAGCCGCAGCAGGCAGCACTTTATTGCAAGAAAACACCAGGCAGGAGACAAACACAGTTACCACCAAGCTGGCGAATGTAGTGAAATATTTAACACCGAAACAGCCAGATATTCCTGTAAAGAGACCAAACCCCAACAAACCAAACATAAACAAGTAAAGACATTGAAGATGTTTAAAAAAATATTCATCAGGTGGCCAGAGCCACTCCAAATTAATGATGATGTTGATCCATAATGGTTGCATGTGGGAATAAGCAACTTTTTGCTAACATTATATAGGAAAGTTGTGTTCACGGCTTGTTGTTGTAGCCCCCAAGTGCCTGAAAAGGTAGTTGTTATGAGTTTAATGTTCCAGGCAAGTGGACGTTTTGAAGCCTCAAGTTTGACATTTTGACCAGACTGGAGTAACTATATTTGGAGAAGCAGGGAGTGAGCCTGACTGAGAATTCGAGGACCCTAAACACCCATGTACACCTGTGACCCACTGGACGGTACAAGCTGTCAATTACGCAGTATCCATGCCACAATGCATACATGCTTTAATGTCTATTTTACTCAAAATGGAATACTAATTAATAAATGAACATTACTGAAAAAATACTACTGAGTTTATAAACCAATTGAGGAGTAGGGTAATTTCTTCATAGACTTCTTTATGCAACAAATGGAGTCGCCCTCTGTTTTCAGAAACCCTTATATTGGCTTCACTTCCTGCACCTGGAGTCAACATCTATTTTTATATACAACTGATGGCGCCAGGTCACCATTGACATCTCTAGCATTGTCTAACCTAAGGATGGAGTGAAGAGGCTGGATCAGACAGCAGTCCCACTTTAAGTATCGCAAATTTTATGCCACAACACTGAAGTCAAAGTTCAATCAGTTTCAGCTTTGACCTTGATTGTCAGTGGCTTTCAATCTGCAACTGCAGTATTTGAATGACAACTGTCCTTGATATACTGAGCAACTCTTCACTGATGATCAGCCTCACGTGGTCCGAAAAAAACAAAACACTTTGGTGTTGGCTGAAGAAGGCGGAGACAGTGGTGGACAGGGTATGTTGGTTGACTGATGAGACTACAGCGGCATTAGACTCCTGACGTGGTGTGATTCTACTGATTTATATTGAAGGGAGTGCTCTATCACTCTCCAGAGGGGTGAAGGAAAGAGGAGAGGGAGGAGTGAGGTGAAAGTGAGGACATTAGATCGCCCTGGCAAACCTGCCTGTTAATCAGATGGATTGTTCTTCAGTAAACAGGCTCGCGTGTCTTTGTCGTGTGTGATTCACTTGAATTTGTTTCCATTTAGTCCTCACAGCTAGAGAGAAATTTATATATATACAAATATATATACATATATATTTATATACATGTTTATATACATGTGTTGTCTGTCAGTCAGTCACTGTGTGTTGATGTGCTTCATCACCCGAATGACAGTGAATGTGTCACTGTAAATAAATACTGTCCTTGGTCGTGTTTCTTTTCTTCTTTAGTGGAATGCATGTATGTGTATGAGAGTGCATGTATAGATAGAACCCTATTTTACCATCTGTTTGGGTGATAACACAACATATCTCGTGGTGGTGGTGGAGAGGCACCAAAAGGATCATTATGCCCTCACAAATGCAACTGAATACAAATTTTTACTCGCGCACTCAAAAAAATGGTCACGCATATCACATTATGGTCATAGCCTGGAGCCCTGGAAAAAAGGAACAGACTCTAGTGCTGATCTTTTCAAAAGTGCACACATTTGTACAGTGGTAGCGCCTACACACACACACACACATTAAAACTCCCTTGTGGCTAAAAGACACATGCATTAAACCCTCCAAGCAATTAAAGCTCTCCAGCAATATCTCCGTATCCAATCACCAAGACTTAAGATTAGGGCTGTGACCAATGAGGATAAAATGCTTTAACTCTGTATATCTGTCACATATTCGCACATCCATGTTTGGCTAACAGAGCATGAAGATCGCAAATCTCCATTACCAATTGCAAAGCATTCAGGTAAATAACACTGAAGCAATTTGCTCCAACACAAACTGTCTGATTATATAATGTTTTAAATCCATAATTCATTTATAGTCAAAATTTGTGAAATTATACAAAACCTCACGATGAATAATACAATGATAAAAAAAATAACATTCCTTTTATTGAATAATACAATTTAACAAGGAACACAAGTAATTAGTTTGCAGCAACTTGCATTGGCAAGAGTTTTTTATTAGTGGAGATAAGATCCTCGTACCGCGTCTGATTTGCTGGTTTGGCTGGAATAAATTAGCAGACGATTTGATCGCATCATGTTGCTTTGATGAACAGTTTTATGACACAGAATATCGTCTACAGCTGTATTTCAACAAAGACATTTACTACACAGGTCAGAACATCAATGTATTTCAGTCTAACACGCTAACACTACATCCACATCCACGAAGAAACAAGATAGCGACCAAGCTGCAAACACAAATTAAAACACGAACACACACTCACGCTCAAATTCAGTGTAGACATCAAACAACAGAGATCCAGACAGAGGCAAAGGCACATGTAGTGATGCACACAAGGGAGCCAAGCTGTGATCATGACTGGGGTAATAGTGAAGGCACAGAGAGGAGTCGCTGCAGGCTTACCTTAACATGTATGGTGAGATCAGATAGAATATATGCATGTTGTGTACAAAATAACAACAACATTAACATGTTCACATGCACTACAGACATGCAAGTGTGTCCGCCCACTGTATTTATGTGTGTGTGCGAGTGCATTCACGAGTATGCTTGTGCATGGTTTTTATTTTTATCTTTTTTGTGTGTGTGTGTGTGTGTGTGTGCGTGCGCCTCAGACTGCCAGTGTTTTCTCTACTATATGGCCGATGCAGGTCAATTAATAATGCAACACTTGCAGAGGTAAAGGAGGCCTGTGTGTCTGGTGGAACTGTAGAGAGGGGGGAGGAAGATGTAGAAAGAGACAGTGGGAGACAAAGAGAAAGGACATGGGTGAGTGAAGGAGTCAGGGACAGCCATAGAGGGAGAGTGTTGACGTGATCTAAAGCAGTGATTCTCAACTTGAAGATATTTTCTGTGGTCGCAAGAGGTTTACAAAAAAAACTATATATTCAAAATCATCTGATGGAGTTTCGAGTTTCGATTGTTTTTACATTATATTGTTTGTAACAGTGATACAATCTTCAAAAGTTGGTGTTACTGACACCGACCATGACCTGCAGGGAAAGTCGGGAGAATTGGGTACGGACTTCTCCCGGACTTTGCCTTTCACATGTGCACAACGCAGCGGGAGGTTCTCTGCACAGATGCGTTAACAACAGCATCACATCCTCATGCTGCATTATTCAGGCAAGAGGTGGAGCAGCTGGTCTCAGCAGGCAGAGGCATGTGTATTAACTCTGCTGTGGAGATCACGTAATCATGTTTACAGCACCCCGACACCATCATCAGCTTTTATCACCAAAAACTCAACATCTTTGTCGGTGTCTTCTATGTGACACCGCCTTTTCACAGGGAGATATTATTTTTCTTATTGTTTAATTAAAGGTTCAGTGTGTGGAATTTAGAGAAGTTTCATGTTACAGCTGGATACTCCTCATCTCACCCTCTCCTTCCCAACATGAAAGAGAACCTGTGGTGAACTTCAGTTGTCATGAAAAAAAAAAAGGTTTTAGTTTATCCAGTTTGGATGACAGTAAAAAACATGGCAGCCTCCACAGAGAGGACCCCCCTCCATGTAAATATAAAGTATTTAAATATAAAGGTTCATTCTATGTTGTAGAAAACGACAATTCATCACCCGTGAAAACATCACTAGGATTATTTTATACTCAATTTCTGCCAAAAATTCCTTTCACCTAAATCTCACACACACAGTCATCGATTCTCCCAGAGAAAGTCATCTGATAATCCGGAGGCTCCAGTGCATGTCTGAAAGCAGCTTGAGGGTGTTTGTGAGAGTTTTACAAGTCTGTGTGCACTCGAAGTAGTGCTTGGGAAAAAGTAGCCTGATTGTACTGGTGTGTCGTGACTCGAAAAGGTTGAGAGCCACTGAGAAACAAATAGTCATTGTGCTTCTCTTATTGTCATTCTTATTTCTTCAATTAAAGTAAATCTGAAACAACTAATTACATCTTTAATTTGAACGTTTCTAAAAACTCCAGCTTTTGTCTCATAGCAACTAACAATAAGTGAGCAGGAAGCATCAGTGTTTTTGCTTGAGGGTTTTTTCAGGAAGATGTAGCTCTGCTGCCGATTTTGAACTTTGAATTTTGTTTTTAACATCTTAACCTTCCCCTCTCCTTGCTCAACTTATGTATGAATGTATGTATTTATATATCTATCCTTAAAACCATACTGTTCATAGATTATGCTCACATATAATATACCGAGGGTCTAAGGACAGAGAGTGTCACTACCTGTACAGATTGTAAAGCCCTCTGAGGCAAAATGTGTTTTGTGAATTTGGGCTGTACAAATAAAATTTGATTTGATTTGATATAATAACCTTATATGCGTTCTCTTCCTCCAACCAGAACAGACACATAACAATTAAATGGAAACAGGAGCAGCTTGTGTTTCATTAATGTGCTTGTCATTTTTTTTCCTTCCCGGAAGTGATTAATTCACCATGAAAATAAATAAAGCAATATAATTAGCACACAAAAAAAAAGTCAGTTTATCATTAGAGAGGCCTCAGCAAAGAAAAGTGAGAATGATTGGATATATTGTTGTGGGGGAGAAGAAGTAAATAAGGGACAGGCAAAGTCAGCCGCAGGGATTTGCAATGGTTGAGAAGCTGATTCGAGGGCGACTGTTAGAAGAGAAGAGTCACAGTTGGTAGCTGGGTTAATGTGCTATACCCAGGTCTGCAATGATTTTTCTTTTTTCAGAACCATTACAGGGAAATGTGTTATTAAACTGCAGCCACCGTGTATAGGCTGATGCGTTCGGGGTGAGGTGGGGATACATGAGGGAGAGAGCCACGGGTACAGACGGGATGAATGAGATTAAAGAGGTCAGAAGGGAGAGAAGATGAAGGGGGGGTTATAGTCTGTTTGTGGGGATGCAGGAGGAATGAAGCAGGGGGTGTGATGGGAGGAGGAGGAGGTGGTCAGGGGGAGAGAGTGGTAGATGGAGGCATGAATGTAGAAAAAGTCTTTCGGATGATAAGAATGGAGCGTCGGAGGGACGCATCACATCGGCACATGACTGCATCGCTGGAGACGCAGTGTTACTAGTGGCCTGGGATGAAGCGTGGAGAGGAGGAGAGTGACTGTGTTTGTGTGTGTGTGTGTGTGTGTGCGTGTGCGTGCACATGAGCTTGTAATAAACAGAGGGGAGGGTGCAGGTAGAGAGAATGAATGTGTGTGTGTGTGTGTGTGTGTGTGTGTGCACACGCATGACAAAGGGCTATGGTGCAGAGTGGGAATAATAAGTAGGTGTCTTCTGCTTTGCAGACAATGGGGCCAAGGATGGGTGGGTATGGGTCTTGAAGGGGTGACACTCAAGAGGCCGCAGAATGGGAGGGGTGAGCATCAGAGGACTGCAATGGGGGTGGGGGGTTATGTGGGTGTTGCTAGGTGTGGGAAAAGGACAGCTGGATGTACAGTAGAAGAAAAAAAAACATGCGTGATTGAGGGGGAGGATAATAAAGGGGACAAAGGAAAAAGTGGGAGGATGATAAGATGGGGGGGAGCTGGGTGGAGGTGCGGACATGGCAGGGGGTGAGGGGGGGGGGGGGCGTGTGGGACAGACAGAGAAGAAGAGAGAGCGAGAGAGAAAGAGAAAGAAAAAAAAAAAGAAGCATGTGATGCTGCAGTGGAGCTCCTCACCCACAAAGGAACCCCATGTAGCCTCAGCCACCGAGCCTGAACCACTGCAGCTGCGGCTGCTGAAAGTTAGTGGGCATGTGTGAGTGTGTTCATGTGTGCGTATGTGTGTGTGTGTGTGAGCGTGCAAGTTTGTGACTGAGTTTAAGCGTGTGTGTTTAGTTCTAAGTGTGGTGGGAACTCAAGCTTTGAAACCCCTTCAACATGCGAGACTGACGGAATTTCTGCAACACACTGCAGCACAGGTTGTGGAAGTGGGTTAGAGAGAGAGGATGTGAGAGACCTGTATGTGTGTGACAGAGAGAGAGATGGACAGGGAGAGAAAGAGCATGAGATGGAAAGTGTGAGACAAGGACAGAGAATAAGAGAGTAAGAAATTGAGAAAAACAAAGATTAAACAAAGCGGAGATGAGGTCAAAAGGAGGAGGGAAAGAGTGAAATATGGACGTGATGGAGAGAAGGAGGGAGGGAGGCGAGCCGTGATGGAGACAAAGAGTGATAAAGGGCGGGAGGGGGTTCGCAGAGGAGAGAGGAAGAGACAGAGTTAGGAGATGTAGAAGTGAGAGTGAAAGAAATAGATGGAGTAGCTGTGAGCGAGGGAAAAGGATAGGAGAGTTGGATTAATGAAATAAATGCAGAGGAGGGCTCTGGAGAAAAAAGAGGAGATAGGAGAAGAAGAGAGGCAGGAGGAGAAAGAGGGAAGAGATAGAAAGAGGTGGCGGAGGGGGGCAGAGGCAGAGGATGAGATTAATAGTTTTGTAGATCTGCTCCTGTGTTGCTACCTCAAGAGTAATGCCTTTTTTCCCAATCCTTTCTTCCATCCTCCTAGATTCCCTTTAAAAAGGGCTTTATGAAATAGACACAGACGCACACACACACACACATGTACACAGATGCACACACAATGAATATCTGCTGTGATTCATGTAAGCTGTCGCCATTCCAGTGAGCATTTGCCAGCTCACTAATAGGAGAAATTCTTTAATACTGCGCCACTGAGGATTTCAAAGCCACTTACTGTAGTTCACATGTCTCCGAACGCATTCAAAGGCCCGGGCCCTCAATCTACCGCCATAAATAACCCACAATAGCAGGTTGTTGCATCCGGAGGGGATATTTGTGGAAGCGTGCGTGCGTGTGCACAGGTAGAACGTGTGCTTATATCCGCGTGGTCATGCGAGAGAAACACTAAACAGTCCCATCTGCCAGAGTTTCTGGAGAGGGAACTTTGATCTCGGTGCTTATGATTAATTACTTCAGCAGCGTATCTGTCAGTGCCACTGAGGCTCCCGGGCCCTTCAGCTCAATATCCACCATGTACAACATCAGCACGTTCAAAGCTTATACCAGAACCTATTGTCTGGGATTTAAAAAAAAAAACGAGTGGTGATAAAACACAGTAATTTATGACTTTATTGTAAAATACGGAATGATTAAACAAGCTTCCTTCTCTAATTCACCCTGGCTCGACTCTCGACGCCACCCACGATGCACAGACAAAAAGACTCAATCAAATTATGTTAATGAAAGTTTAAAACATTTATGGCTGATTTAGTTCTTAGTGCTGCAAACTCTGCGTTTCCTTTCCTCGCACTCAGCCTTTGGGGCCTCACCTGCAGCAGCACCGCGTTCCTGCAGCTGAAGTCGAGTGCTGGCGTCATTAATATTTAGCTCTTGAATGCTAATGATCTCTCTGAATCGTATCATCATGCCACAACCTCCAATTAACCTCTCCAGAACTCTATCGTCCCCGACTCCCCACTTCACTCCCCACCTCCGACTCCCTTTCCCCCACGCCACTCTCACGCTCTTCTCCCTGACTTCAGGTCTCTCTTTCTCTTAACTGCGTCTTTCCTCCTCGCTCTCAGTCCCTCACTGGGACTCGCTGCCTTTGCTTCCCTTCACCTCTTTTTCATCTCTAACTCTCTTTGGCATATTTTGCCTCTCAAAGAAAGTACGCCAAGGCAGTTTCCCTTCACTTTTGGTGTTTGTGTGTGTGTGTGCTGTCCAAACCTGAAAGACAGCTCCTGCCTTACAGAGTTTATCTGTTCTGCCGAGAGATCCAAGGGCCCGTCCTCCATTTGTCCTTGGTACATTTTTAATAAAGCTAATCTGAGATTGGTGGATGAACCTCGTCACCTGCCTGTCACTCTTTCACTTTTCATTCTCTCTACAATGCAGCCTCTGTGTGAGGGGCAGAGGGAGAGAGAGAGAGCAGAGTCTCTCCCAGCGGTGGATGTGGTTCAATAAAGAGTGTTTTATTTTATATTTTAGTAATGAATTTCCTCCACAATACTGTCTCTTCCCAAAGTCGAATATAACACATGAATACTTGCAGATTTAAAACTGAAACTATGTACAATGCCCGTCACACAGTGAGTCAGCCTGGAGTTTTGTTAGAAACAGTATCATTATTATCAGTGGAATGCACGGGATGAACCTGACGTTATTTATTATTATATCAAAAAGCCAGACCCCCCTGCCACATTATTAACAGTTTCACTTGACTCTGCTGTGTCTTCTAAAAAGTAAAAGCTTCCATACGGGCTCGCTTCGCTGATTTACCACACATAACGCATTCACTGCAGTGACCTTGAGAGCAGAGCCACAATTTAAGCACATTGTTTTTTTTCTCAGACTGTCGTAGCACAGCGTGGGCTGATGATGTGAACAACTCTCCTATTCAACTTTCAGTGGCCTTCTGCGTAGCTCCTACAATCGTCTCCTCATCACACCATCCAAAAAGACCTTTTAAATAAAGACATCACCCAAACAAAATCCAATGTGAGGTTTGTAATGCCGCTGCAGCTTTGTTCCCTGTTACTAAACACGAATGTTTAATTTAAGTATTGACTAAAAACCTTTACATTTGCACACAAATGAATACTATTGAACTCAAGCACTATATGCAACTCCACTCATCCAATATCTATACCGCTTAACCTTTAAGAGTCATGGGGGGGGGCAGGAGCCAATCAAATTGAAATGTGGGGTTCACCCTGGACCGGTCGCGTATTGCAGACATGAGACAAACAACCAGTCAGATTCACACCTATGGGCAATTTAGCCTTCAACCCCATCTGCATGTCTATGGACTGTAGGAGGAAGGCAGAGCACCTGCAGTACACCCACGCAGCCACGTGGACATTATACAACCTTCTCACAGATTTCTCACATTATTAACGACACTTCACAGAAAACATATTGACACGATGGTGCAGCGGCCACATTCACTTCATGTTTGGGTCTTATACTACAGTCACTACTAACACGTGACACTATTCTTACTTCTTACATGATACTATTGTTCAAGCAGTCTGCGACAAATCTGGAGGGCACACGCACGCCTGGTGTATGTGAATTATCATGTCATATGCATTTTGTTGGTAAGGACAGTTTTTACCGGCCTAATGTGGACATACACGCAGACACATTGCTTTAGAACTCATGGCTGGGTCCCAAGGACTGTGGCTGACCTGGTAAGACCAAATGAGATCAGTGTTAAGGCTGTCGCAAACAAGTACAATTGAGTTTGAGATGACACCCCCGTGTAGGCGCGCAGTCAGAGGAAGTTGAAACCTTGACATTGGTCTGCTCATCTGTGGTGTCTCCTCTCCTGCCTCACTTGGGTGAAAAGCTAACATGTCAGCCCGCAGGTTTGTTGTCATTTAAGAAAGAGCAAGGCAGTTGCATGACACAAAGATGACAAACAGCCTTACCTTTTTTCAGAAATTTGCCAACTATGGAGTAGAATCCAAAATATGTCGCGTCTCAGATGCTTGTCCGCTCAGGGCGGCTTTGATAGTGTTTTCATGGCAAAGCAAATTTTCCAATACAGACTTTAAGGGGCTTCTAGACTGTATATTTTAAATACAAAAGGTACTTACAGTTTGAACATGAACTATGAGGGCACGAGATCACATGAGAAGTGAAATGCTGCTACACCACCGACTCTCGTAGGAGACTACTGATTTCACTGGTCAGTTAAGAGTTAGCTTTTCCAATGTGATGCACTGCAAATCAAGTAGAATCTGTCTTGCCTTTGGTGGCCCAAAATTACTTTTGCATGACAGTGTGTGTGTAATTCAACTTTAAAAGAATGTTTCATTTTAAAAGCAAAGGAATTAATGCCATTGGTCTGGTTTTTGTTTCCTGAAAAGATCTCAAGGCTCAGAGGATTGTAGAGCATTGTCCTACCTCAGCACACCCAAGGACACAAGGGTGACTTGCTTCTATCCTTTTAGTAGAAGATTGAGAGTGTTTAAAGATCTATATATATTTGAAGCCTGTACTTAGTGTTCTGAGAAACTAAATATGGATTTGACTTCAAGTTAATTTAAGGATGTGTCAGAAGAATCCTGTTAAAATAACGTTATAACTTTTGCAATAATGAAACATTCATACAAATAATTTAATTATTCAGGTTTATCCATTTATATGCATTTTCCTCATGTGCTGTGTTTTAATGATCACATCACATTAATACCAACCCCCTCCCCCACTTTTTACACACTCACCTCAGCCTCACTAATGTATATATGTATATGTATTGCTACATATTCCTATTCTCTTGCATCTCCCTCTTTTTTCTCCCTCCCTCTCTTTTGTAGCAGTGATTGTGATGAATTGAGTCATCTTAAGTGTTTCCTCTCTGTGTTCATCCCTGGAGGATTTCAATCCTGCTCTATTTTCCTTTGCAACCCCCCCCCCCCCTCCATCTACTGGATCCCCTCACTTTTTGTGTGCTCATCTCTTCCTCCTTCACCTTATTGCAGTTGTTCTCTCTTTCTCTCCCGCCCTGTTTCATGCCTGGCATTCTCCCCCCAACCAATACCCATCTTTGCCACTCTTCCTTTATTCTGAAAGAATTACTCAAATCCCACTCATTCTCTCAGGCCCCTCCACCACCTCCCTGCAGTAAATAGATAATTGCAGGATGGCGAGTGAATGGATATTAATAGTAAGGAGCTATATGCTGCACGGCATAACAAGTGAAAGTCATGACAGTCTATAAGGAGGCTTTACACAAAGAAACAGGCACACTGGGGCACACACATACGCACACACACAAATAAATACACATCCACTTCGACAGCACCTCAGTCCTTCACCAAGGTCGTGACCTCCAGTGGTTCGGCATCATAACAACGGCACTGGCAACATGCAAGTCAAACACAGGGAGAAAATCAAAGCACCGAGTTTTAATCAGCTGCTGAGATGTGGTGCAGTGTGCCATCAGTGAAATGGTGTCACTGCCACAAATGCACAGCGACTTATTATTATCTCAACTATATAAGGAAGAGGCGTTTCTTTGCAGTTCTGAGGTCATCAGTGGCACATCTTGGATTTTTCTAAAACAGAGGTCATAAAAGGGTCACGATTTACACAGAAAGGCAATTACATGTTCTACATCTATGCACAATCCCCGGAGGGTGCACATATATGTCATTCCTTATTTACTGTTAGCTCTATAGCTTTGAGCAAAGACACATCGTTGAATGTAATTTGATAATGTTTTTTTCTTGTTTGTCTAATTCAAGACTAAAATTATGAAATAAAGAAAAATTGTCATATCAAACTGACAGGACCACGGCACTTCAAATTTAAGCTGGAGCCATTGCCCCCCTGCCCACTGGTCAGTAATCACTAAGAGGAGTTAAGTTAACTATAATGGCAAACTACAGTTTTATGTAAACCGTGCTGAATTTTCTTCAACAGGCCCAGAGGAACTTACACCTCCCTATGAAAACATTCCCATCAGGCAGTCTAAAGACATAAATGCTCCAACCTTGTGTTTGAAATGTTTTTGGAAATACTGCGTTTGCCAAAACATCAGACGTTAGACACGTATGGGTAAATATATAAATAAAGCACATTCTCTCAGTCCCCGGTTTGGAATAGTCAGTCACATCCCCAGCCCCTTTATGAAATTTTTGTCACACTCTTGCCTCGTGGGTTTTTTGCTTATTGGTGGAGAGAACTTCCGTATGAAATGTATCTGCAGTACAGCACTTGGTGGTAGATGCCTTTGATTTGCCAATCAGGATGGTGACTTTTGAACGGCCGTCACTGTACTGCAGAGACAGCCAGCCAGAGGGCTGTCAGTGTTCAAAGCCAAGGGCCCTCGCAGTTTAACAGTCTCAGTGTGTCGCTACTCCCACATATCAAGAGATGGCACATCAAGGTGCTGTTCTTGTTGGACCAAATACATCTGTACATGCATATAAACTTGATGATATGCAGCGAGCAGTATACACCTCAACACATAGGCAACATCCACATAGTCACAAACATGCACACACACACACACACACACGCACGCACGCACGCACGCACGCACGCAAGCACGCACGCACGCACGCACGCACGCACGCACACACACACACACACACACACAAAACCCATGCTACAATGCAGCTTTCTGGGCTGGATGTGTTGGCAGATGACACTGTTTAACACTGTCTCATCTGCTCTTTGCTTTGCCAGCACTGCTATGGGACACAGCCAGGTGCAGAAAGAGAAAGAGCAGAAGCGATAGTGAGAAAAAGAGAGACAGAGAGAGAAAAAGGGGTGAAGTTGTACCTCGTGGCAGCACATCAGGGCTGGAGGGAAGAGAGCGGGGAAGGGAGAGCATGGTGTGAATGAGAGATGACTGCAGAGAGTGAAGGCAAAAAAAAAAGGGGCAAAATTGAAAGTGAGAGAAAAAATAAAGAGAAAGGCATGGCCAGGGTGATGTATAATACAGAACTTGTGGCACTGCTCGAGTAAGCAGGTGTTGATGACTGTGAATCATCGCCACTTCAGAAGAGCTGGTGTCAGTGTCAGCACTATTTTAAAGTAAAGCAGAGAAAGAAAAATGAAAAAAGCTTCATGAAGAGGAGATATGAAGTTTATGAAGAGACTTACAGCTGAGTGAGGGAATGGGTAAAAATACAAAGGAGATAAAGAAACAGGCATTGAAGAAACATTTCCCCCTCATTATTATCTTAACCTCAACCTTCCTGTCTTGCCAGTGTTCATGTGATCCAAAGTATTTTCAAGGTCCAGGTCCAGCTTTAATTAGAGAGTTATCTTTTTCGAAATATGTATAAATGTTATGACGGCCCAAAAGTTTGTCTCTCCGTAAGCGTTGGAACCTGAAAGGTCAAAGACAATTTCCAACACTAGATTGTGATAAATTTAGATTTTCTTTTCATGAATGTGGTAATACATTTGATTCAAATTCATTCCTGTTTTCCTCAAATAACACTCATACAAATGTAGTGTTGGGCTCAGAAAACACATTTAAGTGTGCAGTATCAATTTTAAAACTGTTACCAATCTTTCTACAGTTCATCGTTTATGCAGTTCATGAAGCATTGTGACATTTTGAAACCTCAGTGACAGGTGTCTCAGTCAGACTTGTTTACATCCACCAACCTGTCAACTGGAAAAACAAGCGAGCAAAACCTGGTACTTTAGCAGGTATTATAAAATCTGTAATGATGTGTGTGTGTGTGCAACATTACAATGCAATATACTGTGCTTTGTGTGGTTGGGAATGATCAGTGGAAACAATGAACATTCTCACATTAGCTGGGCCAAGTTTCTACCACTGACAGATTCACCATCTACTTTTAGTAACCATGGACACAGCAACACAGTGTTATTTTTAGATGTCACACGCTTTGGATGAAATGATACTTAATTGCATGATATTGTGTGATCAATCACGAAGCATGTTCTGTGTTATAGAAGTAATATCAACTATTAATACATTGATATCAAATTGACGAAAACATTTAGTACTTTTTAACAGAATAGTACAGAGAGGCTCATAAACAGAACAACCCTTCAGTGTGGTTTATACATATTATGTTCTCACACACGCTTTTTGTCACAGAGTAACTGAATGCTAATGAATCATGTTTTCTTTTCATCTCTGGGAACAGTTTGAACACTTGGTTTCTGTGACCTTCAAGGTTTAAAGATGTGTATTGTATTGTGCATTCAGTAGCAGTAAACTGCTCGATATCTGTTTTGTTTTTGGATACTTCTCATGGGTTGTTTTTGAAAAACGTTTCAAAGGGAGTGCCCGGGTGCCAGCGGCTTACTAGCTCAGAGAAAATAAAAGCTGTAGTTTAACAAGATCTTTGCACTCTACTGGATAACATATTTGACGGAGGCTGGCGGTGTGTTTCCTGAGCCTGTGAGGCTGAACAGTTGAGATATAAGTTTGCCAGATTTTCCCCCTGACAGGAAAACAATGGAATTTAGCTTACAAATCTGCAAAATGACCCTTAAAGGTCAAAGCACACATTGAATAATAAATGGTTGATAGGAATAGGAGGCGGTTATTGTTGCACATGTTTATCTGTGAAGGAATGAAAACGAAATGAGGAGAGATGGCAATGACCCCATTGTAAAGGTAAAACTGCTGAATAAGAGAGATTTGCAGATTTCAGATTAAAGAATATTTGGTAACACTTTATATTAGGGAACACATATTAACCATTAACTAGTTGCTTCTTAGCATGGCTATTAGAGGCATATTGGCTCTTTATTAGTCATTATAAAGCACTTATTAATGCCTTATTCTTAATGACCTTATTCTGCAACTACTCCATTGATTAACAGTGTTCCCTTAATAACCTCCTAATTACTGCTTATTGATGATAAGTAAGGAAGTAGTTGTACATGAATTACAATCAAGTGCTTGGATATGTTCACTTTGTGTGTTCCCTAATATAAAGTGTTACCGAATATCTTTCTCTGATCGTCTTTTGACAGAATGATTTGAATTCGTTAAAGACTGTGTCGGACACAATACAACATTTACCTTCAAATGTTAGACACCAACTGAGTAAACATATTTACACCAAGACTGTTTTTTCTTCTCCTTAAATCTTCTCATTGAGACTTAAAATCAAGGTTAATAAAAATTTAAAGGAAAAAGTCTTGTTTTGGGCAAAATCCACACAAACAAAAGGCTTCTGTGAAAAGAAGAAAGTCTATGAGGCTAAAAAATCTCAAGAGGATTCTTTTTTTTTACTATGGATGAAACCAGCAGGCTTTTATGTGTTTTGTTCTGGTTTTGTGTTCTGTTGTTCGTGTGCCAGCAGCGCTGGCAGTAGTGAAAGGAGCTGTGCTGCGCCTGTCTGAGAAACTACTGACGCACATTCCTCCAACTAAGAGGAAGAAAACCACTGAACGCATCCTTCATACCTTGTTTAATGTCTTCATCTCGGCCCATTATCTCTCACAGTGAATTGTTTAGTGGAGAGAGACTCACTTAGGTCTATCAATTCTTAAAACTACAGGTATTTTAACATGGCTGCTATTGTTCTAACACACAGCTCTCAGACTCAGGATATCATAACACAGTGAAAGTCTTGTGAGCTGAAATAATAGGTTTGGATAAGGGGATTAAGACGTCTCCATGTTTAACGTTGATGTAACTCGCTGGAAGTGCCCAAATGTTTTCAATGTTAAATAAAATAGTGAATACTTGACTGTGATACTTAAGAGGGATTGCCTGGAGAAATTTAGTCCAATTCTGGTTTAAACAATTACAGCTGTTTGGATTAAAAAGCAGCATAGATTTTCTCGGGGACCTTGTCCCAGTTTGTCCAGAATGTGATGTGATAACTGGAATCCTCTCTGTGTATTTTTTACCAACACATTGGTAATCCCCTCACTTTTCCTCTGGTGCCACTACGAGGTTCATAACCGTGGTTGTGAGTGTTGATAAGATAAGATGATTAACATGATAGAAGGCTGAGATTAGTGCTTCTCTCTCTCTCCCTCTCCCCGTGGGTATCTCTACCTCCAGAGCTGCAGGATCCAGACAACAACAGCCATTGTTATTAATATTATAATTGTTGTTGTAATAATCACTCTTATTGTGTTCATTATAACAACTAGTCACTCAGAGCTGAAGCCTGATGATGAACTATTCCTGGTCTCTCTCTCCTCCCCCTTATCTCTTTTCCACCCATCTCTCCCCATATTTCTCTTCCTCCTCACCTCAACTGGTCGAGGCAGATGGCCGCCCACACTGAGTTTGGTTTTTCCAGAGGTTTCTTCCAGTTAATGAGGGAGTTTCTTCTCTCTACAGTCACCAAAGTGCTGCTCATTGAACTGTTGGGTTTCTCTATAATTTTTAAGATCTTGACCTTCTATGTAAAGTGCCTTGAGATAATGTATATTATCATTTGGCGCTATACAAAAAAATTGAATTAAATTGAAAGCCCTGTGCCTAAGTACAGTCCCATAGCTGTTAGCATGGCTGTTGAGTTCGTGTTGTAGCTGCTAATTTCTCATGGCACATCCATCCACCCATCATCTATGCACTTACTCCTTGAGGGCTGCAGGGGGCTGGGTGAGAAATTTCAGAGTCAGCTGCTCCAGGCATTTTTCTGAACTTTTCCTGCCAGTCCCTGAGTAAAATTTTGAAAAAAATGTCTGAGTGAGCCCATCTGATAATACAGCTCGAAAATGTCCAGTAAATTCCAAGCAAGCTAACTGACATGTTGATAAATTTAAGATTATTTTTTTAATTAAAAAATTGGAAAAAAAGAAAACAAAGAAGTGCGATACCAATAGAAGACGCAGATTAAAATGTCAGCAAGATTCAAGAGTTTTTGTGACAAGAGGCGACTGTTGATTTCTCCAGCGAAATGTATATGTCATGTTCTGCCTCTATAACCAGGTGCCACCCCTTCCCTGAATGTTCCGGATATCATCCTGTTGTGACAATGTCTGATCTGGACAATCACCTGAAGCTTTCTCTTGAAAATTCTCAGACAGACTTTTTCCTGAAATTTTAGCAACTTGTATTTTCCGTGAAAGGGCTTTACTAAGACAAACAAGCATTAATGCCCACGCTCACACCTACAGACAATTTGGTGCCTCCAATAAATCCATTCTGCAAGTTCTTTGGATTTTGGGCTGGAGTACCAGAAGAAAGCCCACAGGGAGAACATGGTGACCAGGATGTTCAGTTGTGGTCAGTAAAATGTGCTGAATCTGTTTGGAAGTTTTTTATATCTTGGATGCAGAAAACACCCAAAAGAAAAAAAGACATTTCAAGTTAACTTTGCAAATGTCACTGACAACTTCCTGTGTAAACAAATCAAGTTATTGCAGGTCTCCACTGAGAGTGCAGAATTACCAATAATTCACCTGTTCTCTGGAAACACTGCAATACAATAAAATCAACCCACCATCTAGTCCCACAAGGAAAAGCTAGGAGTTATATTTTTTTTGAATGCAAGACGCCTAAAGTTACTTAACAAACAAACCCAACTCCCAGAAATTCAGCAAAGTGCTTAGGGTGCATCCTCAGGCACAGAAGCCTGAGCTGTTCATTTGTGCGTTGAAGTTAACTCCAACCATCCATTGTCAAATTCCCTCTTCAAGGCCAATCGAGAGAACAGGGGTTAAACAGGATACGTCTGTTAACATTACATATACATATATCCAGTTTATACACAGCTGACATCCAGGAAATGGTGGTTCTACAATCTACAGCCTCGCACGTCTTCGCACTCACACACAATCATCGGCACACTTGGACAGACACTTGGGGCTGACATTTCAAACTGTCAGGGAGAATGCTGTCAAACTGCGCATTGTCGTGGGACATGTCTGTGTGTATCTGTCTGTGTGTGTCTGTGTGTGTGTGTGATAGAGAGCTTGCACATGTGTTTTGTAGGAGTGTGTTGATGTGTGTGCGTGTGCTGAGTGGATATAGTGCTTGCTTTTGCTTGCCGGGGGCAGATTTATATAATAATGTGGATTTATTTTTTATATATACAGTATTTTGCCTACGCACACACACACACACACACACACACACACACACTTAGACAATTAGACTCCTCCCACTGCCCCCACCCACCACCGTCATCACCACAATACACACACACATACACACACAACTCCCTCCCCCCTCCCCTCTAAACATACACTTATCGAATTAAATAAAGTCAGCGTTTTGCAGCCCGTCGGTCGTGGGGAAATAAAACACCATGCCATTTAGTGCTGATGAGATGGAGCCTCTATAAATAGTAATTTCCTGCTTGGCTTTAATTAAGTGGCGCTACTGTCAGCTGTCACAGAACACAATTATCAAGCAGACCCATTTAGCAAACTAACCCCTTCACTGTGTGTCTGTCCGTTTATCTCTCTGTCTGCCTGTCACTGTGTGCCCTCTGCTTTACTGCCCATCTTTTTACCAGTTATCCTAATTTCACTGCATTTTTCTCACGACTTGTGTCTGTGCGACTGGCCAAGAGTGTTTACCTTGTTTTATTTCTCTTTATACTCTCTCCAGTCTTTCCTCAGCCTAAGTTTGCTTTGCACACTGCTCCCTCTATCTTATCTTTCTCTTCTAATCTGCTGCAAGTTTCCTTCTCTGACAGTTTGTTTCATCTCATTCCCTCTGTACTGGCAGCTGCCCTCCGCTCCCGCTTCTTAAGGTGATTTTTTTTTTTCTGGTTAACATGTCTTTATGTTGTGTGTGTGTACATGAGTGCACATTTGACCATGAAGCTTGTGTGTGAATGTGCGTGGGTGTGTATATATTGTATGTGCACGCATGCATGTGTGTGTGCCTTTGTGCATTTACGTGTGTGTGTGCGCACTGTGTTTGTATGTTGTACGAGCTTGTGTTAATGGTTTCACATTTGACCGTGAGACTTTGTGTGCATGTTGTATGTGTGTGTACACATGTGCACATTTGACCATTGAAGTTTGTGTGTAAAAGTGCATGTGTGTCTATGTGCATGTGCGATAACATCACTGCTGCATTTACTTAAAAAGGTCTGGTGCAGTTCTAATCGGAGCTCCCCTCTCTTCCTCCATCTGAACGAACTGAAGCATGTTATTCCCCTGGCACACAAAGTTAAGAGAGAACGAGGGAGCAGGGGGAAGGAAGGAGGGAAAAAAGCAAAACGCACTGAGGAAGAGAGGATGTGTGTGTGTGTGTGCGCGTGTAAGTAAGACACGCGAGATGGAGAGAGCAAGGCGAGGAGATGGCAAGAGAGTTGGATCGAGAGAGGCAGAGAGAAGGACACTGCAAGGACAGTGCAGAGGGAAGAGAGGGGAGTAGGAGGAGGGAAATGCACTCAGGGACAAGCGACAGGGAGAAACACACACAATTCAGTGCATATCTGCAGCCACACAGAGCCGCCCACATGGCTGGATTTATGCTGGGCCTCACATACATCGATGGACAATCAGTCATTATCACAAACATTCCCGGAACAAACAATCCCTCATTCCACTGACACACTAACACCAATATACAATTAATCTCTCATACACACACATCCAGTAGAACACAAAGGAATACACACAATATACTGTATAAAGCACAAACACTTGATTCATAGATATACATGCTTACACACCCTGCTGGAATTTCTCGCACAAAAACACACACACAAGCAGACTCAGGGGAGGTGAAGCCTCGAGCGTCTATGGATTTATCACCCTGAAAGTGTGCAAGAGGACTAGCAACAACAGTTTCTCCCAGAGAGGAAGGACGTCAGATCATCAGATACACACTTGAACACGCACACAAAGTCACACACACACACTCAAACACGAGAACAAAATCGTTTTAAGTTGAGATGGCGTTCATCCGCATGTCCACATGTACGCACACATGCATGCCCACACGCACGCACACACACACGCACACACACACACTCACACTAAGATGAGAAAGTCCAATTATCAACTGGCATTCCTCTCTCAGGGTAATTTAATGCATTGGCGGAGAGCTTCTCATTTATGTTTAGTAATTACACTCTCTCTGCTTTACACTCCCTTTAATAAGCTCTAACTTCACTGCATAAACCCTCAGATTACACACACACACACGCACACTCTGACACATACAGACAAACACACCCACCTATGCCTGCAGATGAACATTTAAAGGCATACTGTCTGGAAATCACACTTGTATTTTGTCGACACATGAAGGCGTAAACGCTGGTTGAGTGCACACACGCACGTGGACTCATCCTCATCCCTCGAGCGTCAACGCCACCCCCAAGTCCCGACCTCCTGTCATTTTCCTTCACATTATCATTCATTACATTATTGCACTTGTTTTGGAGCTTGGCAGTTATTTCCCTCTATAATTCATTTCTTCTGCTGAATTTCCATCAGGGATTATGTTTTGTGTTATGGAAATGAAAAGTGATTACTATTCGTTATGTGGTTTCATGATTCAGAGTCTTTCAGATTTATGTGTGCATGTGTGCATGTGTGCAGCGTTGTCTGCTTGTGAATATGTGGGAGCTCTTTAATTCAGAAGACTTAAACAGATGCAAAAAGTTGTGTGTGTATGTGAGTGTGTGCTTGCATATTTCTTAAACTTGAGGAGTCGTGACTCTCCATCAGTGACAGAGAGGCAGAGAGTGTGCTGAGACTGTCGATGGAGCATCTGAGAGACCAAATTATAGCTGTGTCATCTGCTTCAGTTCCCGTTTGAGAAAGCCACTGCGTAATCATCCAACTCTTACCACTTTCTGATGAGATATATACATGAAATTGGTCTCCGGAGACGAGGAATCTAAACAATAACAACTCATAAGAAAAGAGATAAAAGAAAATCTGATTACATAAAAAAGCAATGGCTCCAATAAACTCTTCACTCCAGAGAACAAGAGGACAATAGCATGTTTTGGCATTATTATATCTCCCTTTGATACCATAAAACCCTGCGCAGCATGTTTTACAGACATTTTATAAATGATATATTTTCTTGCTTCAAAAACACGACTCAAACTAAACATGCAGAGAGCTGTTTTGATGAAAAATTCCTCTTGTAAAATATGTTGATTGAATACAGATTTACAAAAGGAAAAATATATATTTTATGTCTCTAGCTCATTCTTTGGCCTAATTTTAAATCACTCACTGTCTCTGCACTTACAAATGTGTGTAAAAAAATCACTGTCCCTCCTTATTTTGGCTTCCATTTTCAGAAGCTGTGCTCTCTGTAAAGTATACAAGCAAAGATGTAATGTCTGCCAGGGTTCAGAATTTAATGGCTGATTTAAAATATTGGCATATTGGAGGTGGAATCACTGATTCGAGGTTCTGGGAGACATATTCACAGAGCATGTTGATCATGTCTTATTCTAACTATTCACTGTTGAAGGTGGATTAACAGAGAAGAGTGGAGGCGAGTACTAGAGTTTCTTATGAAGTTTGAAAATGAATATACACTTCAATGGAACATGAAATTGAACAAAGCATCAAGATCCATGCATCATTCCCTGGAAAGTGGTTAACATTTGTGAAAAAGTAATTCCCACATACTTTGCTTTGCACCAAACTTTAATGGGTTCTATGTTGACCTATATCTCATCCTTCCACCAGCTTTCATAGACATACCTTCAACAGGCTTAGCGTTGTCCTGGCGACAAACAAACAAACTAGAATGTCACTCAGTAGAACGCGTACCACTGCCAAGGCCCAACAGCTCCCTGAAAATCAAATCAAGTGCGAACTCTCATAGATATCAGTTACCTTAACATGTCTCTGTTTTCATCAAGATCTATGAATGATTCCCTGAGAAATCAATGAAAATATCAACAACTTGCCAAGAAGTGCTGGATCCAAATCTTTCTCTGGATCTGCCCCAAAATGTAATGAGTTCTTTTTTTGGCCCAGGTCCCATCAATCCACCAAAGTTTCAAATAGTTTTTACTTAATTCTGCTGACAATAAACAAACTATTGGACTTTTGGAGTGAAAGCATAACCTCCTTAGTGGAGGCTGTTAGGGTAACTGCAGTCTGTCATACAGCTATTATGTCATCTACCTTGTTACTACCAATCTCAAGTTACTACTAACATCACTCACTAGGCTTGGTAAAATATTGAAAGGATATAGTTCCAGATGCAATTCAAGGCTGAACAGATTCTTGACGTTCCAGATAAGACAGCTCAGCTATTCACTAGTTTTCCTTCTAACGACATATCTTTTTTCAGCCCATTATTGGAAAGCATGAGCGTTAGTCAAATCTAACCTAAGCTGCCATCAGGTGTCAACGTCTCTGTGCTCATTACCATTCGACATGTATAGCGTCTGCTGAAGTTATAAATGTGCTGGAGACAGAGATGATTTCCATGCAAATCCTCACCTCACTTGTAGCCTGCCTTCTTTATCCGACTTTTGATTCACAAAATGATGGAAGTTTCTTTTATGCTTTATTAAGCAAAACGTTTAACTGAAATGTTGTTGAAGCGCGCCACGCTACACTGACTTTGCATCTCAGAAAATTGGTTTGGATATTCTTTGGAGCTGACATAAAGTGAAATGTGAGGAGTGGAAGGAATTCACATGTTAAGATGAGCGTTTTTTTCCAGTGATATGAAAAGCACAATTTTTTTGGAGGAAGGAGAAGAAGCATTAACCGTGACCGGAATCATCTCGTACACTCCAGCGAGTCATAGAAATCAGGAGGATTGCTGAAACTGACTTTTGTTTGTGAAGAATTCTATCAATGTAAAAGCTCAACAATGGGCAGAGATTTCAAAGATGTTAATATATTTAATAAATGCAGTTTTTCGTACATTGAGTAAGGACAAGCTCTAGAAAGTGAGGTAGATCACTAAGTCATACTTATGAATCCATTTCTGTTTTCTACATTTATCCACTTACTTTATTTATACAATCATTCATCTATATTGCCCATTCATACAGTGTTTGCAATTAATGCACGCATCCCGTCCTAATATGTCATCCGTTCGTTCATTCATCAACCCATCCTTGGTCGTAACAGCTTGTTATGTCCTTCTGTTCGAGCTAATTATAGGTTTTTAATGCTGGGAGTAAAAGACAACCTATTTTCGCTACTTAAAAATGTGCCAAGATAGACACAAACACTCACACCCCTATCCATTAGTATTTGGCACTCGATGACGCAGACGAAAAGGGAATCACCTGACTGCATTTGAATAATACAATAATTGACCTCTTGCCAAAGTCGCCTTGGCTTCATGCCTCTCACCGGGCTGCCCCCTCCTCCCCCCCTCCTCATTCTTCTCATCTGCGATCACTATCTTTATCTTTGTCATTAAAAATTCTCTGTTTTCAGAGTGCTTCATGTTTTCTCTTCCCTTTAACACACCTCCGTCTTCACACGCACATACAACCACTCATGCCCCGCCTTCCACACGACCTCAGCTGTTTTCATGGAAACCAAATACTTTCATTTATGAACGTTTATCAATCAATTACAACTAATTCACGAACGCCAATGTCAAAATTAAATTGAGGGTATAAAATTGAACTCCCTTCATTGAATGTTTTTTTTTAATAATCCACCAAAAAGCCGCACAGGAGTGGAAATGGACTCACACACACGTACATGCTTGGTCCTCTGTGCACATAACACACACACAAGCACTTATGTGAACAGTGTCTCAACGTGTGCTCCTGTGGGAGAGGGGGGCTAATTCTGTCTAATAGCATGGCTACCCTTCATCTTCCCACTGGGATTCTGGTATTCAATTACCAGCAGTTTATACCTCTCAGTCCTCTGCTGCATATATCGCCACTGGTATTAATATTACCGACATATTAATAGAGCGTCTTATTACAGCATTTCTAACTGTGACATATTGACATGTCCAAAAGTATGAGTGCAGAACACAGATTTATTTTCTGCTGCATGTTTATTGCTGTCAGGTTATGAATCTGTAATGCAGCATAATCAGGAAGTGTACATGGGAAGGACTTTTGACTGGAAACAAATTTCAGTCATGTTCAGGTTGACATGGTTGAGTGGAATGCTGCTCAGCTGAAAAATACATACAGACAGGTACTGTGCAGAGGTGGAACTTATTAGTTCCAACTGTGGGCTGTGCTGTTTCACTTCTCCACTTCAGGTTTCTCTCCCTCTTTCCTTGTCGTACCCCTCCACCCCCCTCTCCTCCTCCCTCTCTTGGGCATTGATAAATATCAAACACACACAGACAGGAACAGGCACACACACACATACACACACACACACACACACACACACACCTACACCTGTAGCGCCATACTGACAAACTGAATTCCACAAATAAGTGAGCTGGCTTCCTCTTGACTGTTTTTCAGTTTAGCCTGAGTCCAAGTGGCCTTTCAAGTTCACAGACTCCACTGTGAGGAGTCTGTCTGAAGAGTGATGTACTAACAAGTGTCTGTGTGCGACTGCTCGGTACACAGGGAGGCGCTTATTACTTCATCCCCCGGTCCAATTTGAGTTCAGTTATTAAAATGAAAATAAGACATCATCTGCAGACATGAGAAATCTTCCGACACCTGTCAACAGCAACCGAACCAGTAAGAGCAAAGACAGTGTTTAATAGCTGTGTAGCTGTCATATACTGTCAGTCTGTATTTCCTCAACGCCATCCTACAGCAAGCTTCACTAATGCAATCAAATGACAGTGTAAATAAGATAAATAGGACAACAGCAGGATCAGAATTTCCAAAATAATTTGCTTTACAGGGAACAAACCAACCTGTCATTATCGAGCAGTTGTATAAATCATGCTGGCTTTAGTAAAAGAGCTTTCATATTAATTCAAATGCAAGATTAAGCCTTTTCTGCTTAAAACATACAACATATTCTGAATGTCCACTATTCTTATGGCTTCTGTTCTGTCGCAGCTTCTTAACACAATCTTTGCTAAAACCAGTAAATACTGAATAACATTGATTCAAATACAACGCTGATGGCAACTTTAACAGGACCGAACCAAATGTCATGGAGGCAACTCTTGCTTTGTTCCATCGACTTACTTTCTTGTTTTAGCACAGCACTCAAGATTAGAGCCTGACCAATACAGATGTTCTGAGGCCAATGTTGACATCAATATGAGGTTGTAAAAAACATTCCAGCTTGTAGGCTGATATTACTCTTGAAAAACACTTTTCTATGTTGCATGTATCAGAGTCTTTAATCGTATTGTAAATAACTCTAAAGAAAACAGAAATACTACAAGACTACAACCCAATGTAAGAAACTTGATTTAACATATTCAATAAAATAAAAGATTTCATACGAACGGATGAGCAAACATGAACGCAGATACAGCTATGTCTGTAAAATATATCCTCTGATATTATCTGCAAACTGATCACTTGTCAGGCTCTACTCGAAATGCACAAGCTTAAAACAAATGGATACTGATGCTGACTATACATAACACATTCAATTTGAGTAATTTTTGACAATACAGTCATATAGTTTACTTTTTTTTAGGGGCCCAGCACCATTGTCTGCTTTTCATGAATAAAAAGGATTATTTCCTTTTAAGAAACCACCTGTGTCTCTTTGTCTCCTCGGCCCCTGACAACAACCCTCCTTTAATTTGTCTGAGATTTTGCTCTTCTCACATTTTCTCTTCTTCCAATCTGTATTAAAGACTTCTCCAGTTTTCTTTCAGGGATTATCACTAATTATCTATTCATTTCACCTGTTTTTGCCGCTTTTTCACATGTCACTTGCAAATGGTGGAAAATTGAGAAACTGAGATTGCAGAAACACACATTTTCCACACAGTAAAACTGCAATAGACTGGAAAGGCAATTTGACCTGAAAGCCGCTGCTTATACTATTGATTAAATCCATTCCAACCTAAAGCGGAAAAGTAAATGGGGATAAGGAAAATGTAAAATATACAAGAATAAAGGGCAGATGCAGAAACTACTAAATCACTGTAGTGAGTATGTATTGGCAGCTATAGGATACATGTAAGGAATTAGTCGTATGTGAATATAATTTTTAGTATTTTTTGGTATAAATTGCCCTCTTCTCTAGAGTACTGAATATTTTGTAAAAAACAAATAAGCAGTAATGTCAAACCACTGTGTTATTTATGTTGAATATTGTGAATGTCACTGTTCATGTGCAGTACACACTTGGATTGGATGATTATGATTACAATAATCATAAAAACACAACACAGATTGCTTTTATTCACAAAACATTCAAACATTATGAAGAACAAATATTCTGACTAATGAAGTGAGTGCTGTGTCCTGAAGTTAACCTTCACATGTTTGTACAGCAAAATGAATAACACTGTAGAAATTTTACTGAGTGGATTTGAACTGCAAACTTCTCATCCTCCCATAGCTGCATGAAAATGTAACAGCATGAGGCTGTTTGACAAAGTCTTCGTTCGGTTGGACGTCTGCAGACAGCTCACCTTCCCAGTGGCCACTCGTCAGCTGACTTGAGTCACTGTAGCGAGTCGATTCCTCTCTAACTCTCATTCCCCTCACATAATTATTCTCTCTGACGTTACCATTTCTCAGACTTCAGTCTTTTTAAGCTCATCATCTGTGACAAATAATTCTTGGTCGTTTGACAGTTTTTTCTTCCCGTCTCATTTCTACAGTCAGGATGTCAACATTTCACTCATCGTTAATTATTTCCGTTATGTCCTCTGTGGCAGCAGAACACGATGACATCAGGAAGTCCCACAGTTTAAATTGGACAAACCAAGACACTTTTAAGGCTGATTAACTCTGAAAGTATGTATTTGAAAATACTCACTAGACTATCAACATTAAGGCTACAAACATCCCATGATGCAACACAATGTAAAAGACCGTACTTACTTGCACTCTCTATTCAAACAAGAATATCCGCTGTAGTGACTGGACACACAATTGTCTGGTTCTGAAATGTGATACAGTCCCCATTTTTCAAACCCCCCCAGTTTGAGGACAAAACATTGTCTCATATCAGGATCATTACAGTCTCCTGACACACCAGAGAGAATTATCAGCAGAGTTGTTTTCTCACATTTATTTAGTTTACGCAATGTGAAAAAATCCATAGGCACTGCGACTAAGTCTTAATTACAGTATGGCCACTGGACTACACTGAACACACTGTCATGTTCATGAAACCAATTTAAAATGACTTTGCTTTGTGACATGGTGCATTATCTTGCTGTAAGTGCCATTAGGAGATGGGGATGCACGTGGGCAGCAACATAATTCAAACCATAATTAATTGGTAATAAGGGACCAATGAATGCCCAGAAAGCACTCTGCACACTATTACACCACTTGGGAAGAAATCATGTGGACATTTATTCTACCGGGAAAAAAACTTGTGACGGCACCAGTGTCACAGATTATGTGGGACATTTTGCAATAAAGACGAATGTGTGGAGCGCTCGCGTTGATCTTTGATGTTAGATTTTGCTGCGGGCAGCCTCACACTCGTGGTGCACTTGAAGGTGTGTGTGTGTGTGTGTAGATTACAAATGGTACCTCCAGATGTTGCTAGGTACATCAGAATAAAATGACCTCATCCATGCTAACATGTTCCCATTTGGTATTCAGGTTAAATCCAAAAGACGTGTCTGCTTTTCGCTTTGACACAAAATCCTTCTCACTCGACAAGAATTCACCACGCTGTGATAAGAAACATACACTGTCTGTTTAATACTGTAGCATCTGAATAAGTACTGATAATAAAATAAGTATTGATTATAAAATTGATCAAATTGATAATTTTTTAACAAATGGAGTTCAATTTGATGAATGTGGTCGCTACCCACTGGTACACAAGGATGAGCCTCACAACCCCAAAACTAAAGCCAGAGGGTCTTAATTGTCCCCTGGTGATGGGCTGCAGTATAGGTTATAAACGCTGCCTCATCCATGTTAGCAGATGGGAGAAGTGCCAAAATTTCACAAATACATTTTACTAAAAGATGGTTCCTGTCAATTTATGTAGTTCTTATCACAATGATGATGTTTTGGTCCAACTGCTTATTTTTCCAGTAAGTTTGGTTGTATTTGATTTTTTCGATGCTATAAAGACAAGGTGAAATGTTATGATTGACAGCTGAGAATCAGTGTGTGTATCGACAGGATCTCGATTGCAACTCAGGCTCCGAATGTGCAAGACGACGGCGTTCAGAGCAAAGATATTTTGGCTTCATTTCTGGAGAGAGGGAGGGAGTGTAGACATGTCGTCAATGTTAATATGTGGCCTATGGTTTTAGATGGTGTGGCCAGTTGGCAAGTTAAGTTTTGGTTGTGTGCCTGAACACCAGTAACACTAACTCCCATGGCGTACCATTATTACCAATTTGGACTGTTGACACTGAACAGGTTGGGTCAATGGATTCATGCTGATACTAACTACTGAGCCGACTACCCGTGTACCTCAGCAGAAATCCGGTTTCATCGGACAATGGTTTGTTTTGTCTTATTCCTCCAGTTGGTGAATCTGTGGCCAATGCAGCCTCAGATTGCTCTCTACTGTCTGGCAGGAGTGGAGCCTGACGTGGTCTTGTGCTGTTGTAGCTGATCCGCCTTAAGGTTCAACGTGTTGTGCTTTCTGAGATTGCCTCAATACTCACCACTGTTTTTAAAGAGTGGTTATCTGTCTCACTGTAGCCTTCCTGTCAGCTCCCAGCAGCATGGCCATTCTCCTCTGACCTCTCTCATCAGCAAGGTGTTTGAGTCCACAGAACCGCTGGAAGTTTTCTGTGATTCGCTCACTTGACACTGTTGTGTCTGAGAATCTAAGGTGAGCAGCAGTTTCACAAATACTCACAACAGCCTTTCCGGCACCAACAATCATGCCTCAGTCAAAGTCACTGAGATCCCATTCTCATGTTTGATGTGAACAACAACTGGATCTGCATCTGCATGATCCCACTGCTGCATGATTGGCTGCCTGAGTAATTTTATGTATACGGAGGTGCTCCTAATAAAATTCTCTAGAAGAGTGAATCTACTCCAGCAGTAAAAACAAGCCACTTAAGAAAGCATAAATATTTGAAGTACAATCTGCCCTGGTATTATTATATAACAGGATTTTAACTGTCCGGGCACGAGAGTAGTTCAACCTTTATTTCCAACATCAGAAAGGTTTAAACATACAGAGTTCATTCAGAGTGTATTCCACTGCAGGGCACCCAGGTGCTCCGTTCTACTTCCAGCAGAGCCGTAATTACGAACACAGAGGCAATTAAATCCATGCAGGACAGTGTGTGTGTGTGTGTGTGTGTGTGTGTGTGTGTGTGTGTTTGTGTGTGTTTTGCTTCCTATCTTTTATGGTATTTATCTCTATTTTAGTTGGACTAAAATATTGAATGTATGACTGTTTATGTTAATAAGAGTGAGTGGGTGAGTGAGGATTTGATCCATATAACAATTTAAAATCGAATTCTTATTCTGAATAGATAATAATAATAGTAAGGTTTCTCATCATTAAAAGGACAATATCAACAGAACGGAAAAGAGAGAGAGCTCTGCGGACCCCTGCTGCAAGCATTCAAGTACCCTAGGAACAATTTAATCAGTTTAATGAGACTATGGTACAATGAAGTAAAGATTTTGGATTAATTTTGGATAAAGTAATCTCCCTGGAGATGGAACATGATTATTTAAATCTGATGATTTGAGGGGAAGCTAGACTCAGATTTTTAGGTAAACCAAACGTTGGCATATTCTCACCTTTTTAAGTCCACATGACACAGAGCTACAGAATCATGCTTTTGGACACAATCATATTTCTGACCTCATGGAAACTGTGACTCCAATACTTACTCTTTGTAGCAAACTTTCAACAAGGATACAGAAAAGTCCACCAGTGGAAAAATGTCGGGGAGGGTCTGGGAGCACAGCGTGCAGAAACATTTGGGCTGTTTAAGTCAAAATTTGGTGGCCTCTGGAACATTAGTGCCACTATGAGAGCAGAAAGTGTTTGAGCCCACAAATGTCTGATGGAAGATACTGTCGATTCAAACCAGCTTATATCTGACTGACTGTATAAATATGAAAGAAAGAGAGTTCAGTTCTTTTCACAATAATCAGACCTGCGGTGGTGTGCCAAGATAGTAAAGGGGTTAAATCTTCACCCTCTACTGGGCAACCATTGAGTGATCTCCCTAATTTTACTGTTTCCTTCCCAACCATCAGAGGAAGTATTACAGGTAAGGGCAGTTCTCAGTAAAATGAAATCCAGCCCATTAAAACGCGTCCCCTTGGAGAACACACAGTGTGGGTGCATTATATTAACATGATGGTCCTTATTAGCAGCGTGACACTGCCGCTGAAGCTGTGCTGCACAAGCCGGGCTATTGCTTGGAATTTAAAGTTAAGTCTTAAGCCTCAGCATGACACGACAAATACGTGCTAGCAGCGGCCGGCTGCTTTGAACCTTATCTAAACCCTTCTGTGTAACTGAGTGCATTTTAAAATGCCCAGAAATGACTACAAATTGTGCAGTTTGCAATCACAACTCCAGCACATTTGCGTAGTGGAGCTGCTTTCTTTCTTTCTCCGTCTCACTCTCTTTAGAGTCCCTGAGACAGTGTGAAGGAGGGAGTGTTATCTCCGTCAGAGCGAAAAAGGGAGATGCTTCTCACTTCACCCCTTCTCACATATACCTGCCCTGTTTGCAGATAGATAAGGGTGTGTGTGTGTGTGTGTGTGTGTGTGTGTGTGTTGGCATGTCTATCTAACTTTCAGTGTATTTAAAGATTGAATATGAGTTGCTGCTTTGAGGAATGTCTCCAAGGGTGAATGTGCAAGTGGGCAGGCACACACAAGATAATTCAGTCTTCTACAGCACAAAAAGTGTCATAACAAATTAAATTCACCAGAGGCAGAAACTCCTGGGCTCAATTTCAACTCAATCCTAAATCCATGAAGGAATATGTAAATATATGCACCACACATAATATTACAATGCTGCGCTGCTCCATCTAGTTGCAAAATACACTCACATCCAGCATCAGAGTGCTTCCAACACAGCAACCCAATTAGTGTTCGATTCAAATAATCTACCACCACTGCAGTAATGTTAAGTTTCCAACACCACACACAACATTTTACTTACAAATTCAGCCATCAGAGAGGCTGTTTTATGCCCTTTTTGTACTTGTTAACTGCACAACTGCCACACTTTGAAAACTATTACCCATGCAGGCAATGTTTGAGACAGATTCTCGAGATCCAGAGGCGCTAAAGCCGCACAGCTGGATGCCTACACACGTGCCCATATTTAAATAAATCATGGGAACAGGTTCCCATTAGGGGTGGGCAGTACACAGGTGTCATAGTCATCATTGGTGACATAGTGCACCACGAGATGGACAGTGCCTGAATCACCTTGATAAAAAAACAATAATAATAATAATTATAAAAAAATAAAGCATTTTATTCTATTTCTAAGATGTGGCATGAAAACGTGACCTTGTATAGTAAATCTTGTAGAAAAGTACAACACAATTTTGTTGGAACCAGACTGGGACACAGAGGAAATCTTGTTCCCCAAAAGAGGGCACCTCCATCGGATAGTTTTTAAAACATCATCCAACACGGAGCCAAGTACAGTATTGTGCAATAGAGAGCGGCTGGGAATGCATATTTCTGTCTCAACCCCTCCATGACAGAGAGAAAACAAATCAAGTCCGACTACAACAGTAAGCTTTCAGTTTTTTTTTTTTTTACCCAAACCCAGCTTTAGCCAGATGCAGTTAATGTAGCTCCATAAAGTTTGAGTTAATTTAAAAGTTTTTGTCAGAATCCCGTAAAGCTGCAATGCTGCTGCCAGGCCATATACGACAGCACAAGCAAGAGATGGAAATATATCAATAAACAGGACAGGCTTCTCCTCCCAAAACTTAAAAATAAATGAATACAGTGATCAAATACTGTCACCTTCCAAACAGTGAAAAACACAGTGATATTAATTTGAGTTCATATCACCCGCCCCTAGCTCCCATGATTAAAAAGATTGGGTTTTTAAAGGTTGCGTAAGGTGACAGTGAGGTTGTTAATTGAGCTGAAGCTCTGCATGTTGTAATACGCCACCTCTGGCTCGGTGAATCACACGGCTGTCAATTTTCTGTTCAGTTTAAAAACAAGATGTAATGCCAACCTCCTATTATCTAGTAGCTGCGCATTGTTGGGATTTGAATGTGTTAGGCACAATTCCAATGCAGTCTTAAATCATCGCGGTATCATGTTTTACTAATGACTTGAAAAGCTGTCCGCTCTCTCATCTCCATTAATGGAGCAGGCGTGCTCAGATAAAACGTGACAGCGTTCACAATGCTCCAATGATAAATCCTCGCCAAGGTGTGGAGTCACACTGATGCTGCAAACCCAATACAACGGATTAAGCTCACACTCAGTCGGCCACATATGCATACATGCAGGGTGCACGTATGAGGAAATACACACATGCACATACAGTAGAACCAGACGCACACACACACACACACAAATTCTTTCAATTTTCATGTGACCTTGTGTTCTGCTCACTGCTTCTACCTACATTTCCTATCTATTGGCTGTGTGCTGTGAATTGTCAGTTAATCATTTATTGTTAATTGGTAATTAAGCAATAAGATAACACTCTTTAATATGTGACTCATACAATTGATGGCATGAATCAAAATTGTGCATTGTGTGCCACCTTCATCAGCCTTCAGTGAATGACAGCAGGGGTTTGACCCTTTGCTGTTTGTCAGGAGGATGAAGAAATAAAGAAAGAATAGACAAAAAATATATAAATAAAGAATGAGGATATTAATATTTTACACAAAGAGAAAAAAGTGACGGATTCAGCGACTGATAGGAGAAGTAGGTTCAAATTAAAGAGAGGGAGGTGGGACTGGAGACACTGTAGGTGGTTTGAGGACAAACACAAGAAGTGGAGATAATGGAAAGATAAAAGGACACGAGAGTGGAGGAGAGAATTGAGGAGAGTGTAATTAAAGATTAAGAAAAAGTAAAGAGGCAGCAAATACGCCATTAGCACCCAAAAAAAACTTTAGAAATTCTCATATACAAACTGCATTCGTCTCGTTGGCCATAAGCAAATAATCTGCAATATTGTCTGTAATTACAAAGGAGGATGATTCATTTCACATTGTCAAAAGCAGCAGCAACAAGCGTGAAGAAAAAGTGGGGAATTAGAATAAAATAAGAAGTGATGTGCACCATTAATGAACAGATGAAGAAAAGAAACAACACTAACGGAAAATAATCTACAGTTTGGGTTTAGTGGCACAAAGACTAAAACCCCGGCAGAATTTAATCATAACACAAATTTCTTTCAAGGTTTGGCAGCAATAATAAATAATTTCAACCAAGAAGCTTTGATAAGTCGGGCAAAGCTTGATAATTGGTGCCATGTTATAATTTGATCAGCCAGTAAAAGCATCTGAGGTGACCAATGAACCCTGAACTGAAACTGATACATTTTGCAGCGCAAGAAACATAAGGAAAAAAAGCTCTTTTTGAATGAGACGAAAACACGAAGTGATTTAACACAAACACACAACAGTTAATGTGTGGAGATGAACCGATGTGATGTAGAAACGTTTATTTCACTGAAAATAAAATACAGTGGGCTATTGAGGATATGGTGAATTTTTGTAACTCAAAGTCAAAGTCAAGGCAGTTATGTTGCTAGAATGGCACTCAGTAGATTACATACCTCCACGAGAGCCCAACAGAGCCCTTTCATTTAATCAGGCTGCACTTTTTTCATACAGATCCATTAATTATTCTCTGGGAAATGGCTGAAAATGACAAAAGAAAGCGTCCTATTTCACACTGCAAACAAATATCCAGGATCTGCCCGTTTGTCTACGTCCACGCCATAATTTCATGGGTTCTTTCTTGGCCCATCCTTCCTCAGAGTTTCATTAAAAAATCTGCTCAGTAGTTTTTGCGTTATCGTGCTGACATAAAACCAGCAAAGCAACGAACGGATGGGGGCAGAAACATAACCTGCTTGGCTGAGGTAATTAAGCTCTCTATTGCAAACAATGCATTGATTACACCTCTGTGATACATAAATACATTGGAGGGAACAATATTTGCAGAATAGACATTGTTCTTTCTTCTGAGCAATTTTCTAATTAACAAATTAAAACGTCAAATAGATTTGCTTAAGTGAATTTCCAATTATACATTTTTTTATCTTTTAATAGGTACAACTACTTTATGACAATTTAACCGACTCCTTTAAGCTTGTTAGACTAAAACACACCATCATCCTGAAACATTTGAATTGAATTATTTAATGGGGCAGATACAGATACAAAGAGCATCATCTCCGTTCACCCCACAGGAGACAATGAGGCTGCTCAATGAGTAAAGATCCCAGTGATGGAGCCCGAAAGCCTTGGGAGTGACAGACGCCTGATAAGCAATTGGAGTCAAACATGTACACACACACACACACACACACACACACACACACACACACACTTCCTCATCTCCTGACACTCAAAACACTCATCTGACAGTCAAACGCTGTCGACTGACAGCTAAGACACGCTTCTCTGACAGATCAAACCTGATTTACAATGCATGCGTGCTCTGTGTGTGTGTGTGTGCTGTTCTGTGAGGAAGAGACGAGCGGATCGAGGGAGTTAGGGGTCAGAATTGTAAATTTGAAAGTGTCACATATCATGTCATCTATCCAGCACCCCCCTCTCTCCCTCACACACACACACACACACACACGCACACACACACACACACACACACAGATAGACAGACAGTATCCACCCTTTACCCTCCCACACATTCATTTCAATTTTCAGCCTAATCAATCAGCTCATTCTGCCTTATTGTGCTCCTTCTTCTCTTGTTCCTTTCCATTTGTGGAGTGTATCACTGTCATCCCATCATCGTTAAGCACTGGAGTCAGTCCCGCACACAATCTGTCCCCAACAGCAGATGGGTAACAACAGCCGACACCTTTGGGCTTCATTGTGGTCCCAGGGGTGTCAACCTATGCCATTAAAATTCATATTCATGTACATATAATTTACATTAGCAAATATGCTTTGTAGGAATATATATAAATATATATATATATATATAATATATATGATTCTGCCTGGATTTTTAAAATACAAAATAATGAGATGATGTTTGTGATGAAACAGACAGAAAATGTACACTTGACCTGTTTAATTGTTCTTCACTGAAGTACATCTACAATTGGCAACTAAAGCATCATTAACAGTTTAATGCTTGGGACAGAAAGCACTTGGTTAAAGTTATGGAAATATCATAGGTTTGGTTAAATACTGAGACAAAGTTAAAGGAATAATGTATACGTTTGGGGAAAATATAGTTAAATGAGAAGACAAATATTTCTTTCATGTCTGTTCATACTCTGATGACTTTGGGGCCATGTTGACCATAATAGGGAGTAAAAAAACGAAATCTGAAAGAAATCACCAATACAGCCAAATAAATATAGAACTTGTCTTAAGAAAATAAACTTACATATACATCTTTTCTGCATTATTTATTTAAAAGTTTTTATATTGGCACATATCAGCAAACTTAACCACTGATACCATTCTGTCTGTGAAAGACTAATTGTTATTGGGCAACTAATAACTCAGCTCTACTAAGCCCTGCAATTGTAACACTATGAGACTCACGATGGACATTTAAAAAGGAGATTTAAAACCGATGCAGCAGAATCAGGATGAGACAAATTGTCTCTTTTGCTCAATGCATCCTTCTTCCTTGTCAAAACTAATGTAGCAGAGACGAAGATGATTTACACTGGTCTGATAACACTTCTTCAGAACTCCTCACCCACACATTTTTCTCATTTTCAAACTTGTAGTTTTCAGATCCGACGAAGCCTGACTGAAGAGACACTCTGTAATTAGCTCACTAATGAACACAACATTCAGTATCTTCATTGTTTAGTCCGTGCTAACATCACATAGGGTGCGACATTAAAAATCACCGCACTTTGTTCGCCCAGCTAACCCCCGCCCCCCTCCCCGCAACCTCTGATCAGAATTACACGTGGGTGTAGAGTTGGTAGGTAAAAATATTGCCTCAGGCAGCAATTACATTTCTTCCATAAATATATTCAACAAAGCACATGAGCAGTATTCAAACATAGGAGGCACGATGTGTGTTTCGAATGTTGTGATGTCTCACGTTAGAATTAAACTCAAATTAGCATATTAAGCCCAATTTGTGTATGTGTGTGTGAGCTGTGGCAGAGGTCCGCTGTCAAAGAATATCATCTGTTTGTTGCTTTGTCGGACTTCCAGAATAATTAGGAACCGATATGGTTTGCAGCGATTGTGAATTTTTGGGCTTTTCGTGTTTGTTGTTATTTTTTTCCCTTTTATTCCTGAGAAACAAAGAAATATTTATTGTTAAAATATATTTTTTAAGTCAACCCCCCTTGAATGAGAAAAAAAAATCTATCATACAAATTACGAAACAACCTTCACTTGGCAAATGTGAAAAATAAGCCTTCCAAATGCATTTTGGTTCTTTTTCATTATTAATAATGAATTCAGAAAAGGATTAGAAATGATCCATTAAATACTACATATAGCAACAGTAGGGTTAATAATAACAAAGTCACTCAACTCAATATTGTCTCTGCAAAATAAATGCTATTCCTGAGTGAGGTTTAGAGAGATTGAAGAACACAGACATGAGTCAGTATCAGTTCTTCCGTCTGTCCTCTGTCCTCCTCCCTCGGCTGCTGCTGTGATTCACTGCCTGCGGGTAACACCAGTAGAGTGTGTGTGTGTGTGAGTCGCTGAGTTTACAAGATTTTTGCCAATTTGCCTAATAAAAGATAAACAGGCCACATACTGACAGTTTTCATTTTAGCATCTTTGTTACAATTGGCTATTAGCTTAACAAGGATCCTATGGTTCCAGGCAAAACCATTGAAATGTTTTACACACAGGAGTTTGATAAAGTACTTATCGAGATTACTTTTTATTGTACAAGAAACTGTGATTCAAATGTTCACAATCTCGTATCACAATACAGGGCAACTGAACCGTGATACCAATATGCTGCCATGGCTGCAATTGTGACATGTTGAGTTGAATGTAAACAATTTCTTCCTTTCATAAATAAAGATATAATTATACAACAATTCTTCATTTAAATGTTTACAAACAACTACTACTACTAACCATATATAAATGTTGTTGACTTGTGTACTTACATTATTCAAAATGTTTCCAACAATGTTCAAATATTCAAGGGAACAGGATGTTTCCTTTAGGTCACCTTTTATATGCATCATGTCAGCTTCACCCTTGGCACTGCCTGTCTCTGCTACAACCTCCAGGGCAAACAACTTATGACGAAGGAAAATCTCACTGCTAGCCGGTTAGCTGGTCGGCCAATTCTTTTCTTTCTACTGTTCGTATTGGTCACTCGTAAAAGATCGCATCGCTCTCCCAGTAAAGCACAAGGGCACAGGGGAGCCAAGCAACCCAGGGATATTTTGGCACAAGAAATGGCTGTGAACAGGTAAGTACAGCAACTCCCATGCTATTTTTGTGCGGTGATGAACGAGTGATTGTAAAAGTTTGAAGTCAAAAAAGTACAATTTGGTTGATCTGAATCAAACTGTGGATTTGGAGAATCCTTTCACTTCTAGTAACAAGTGCAGCTGTTGTCGATTTGATACTTCGGTGCTCTGCTGTTCAGTCTGTGTGCGTGTGCATGCACATGTATTAGGCGGCTCCACCCTGAGCAGAGGAAAAAGAAGCTGACCATAAATGATAAAATAGAAAATCAGTGGGGTGGCGGTCAATGTTCATATTATAAACACTGCTGCGGCACAACAGCCATCGGTGAATGTCATCTTATTTGCTGATAGGCTGATGGCCATCAACAGGGCGAATATTGACCGATATGATGTGTACGCCTAGAATAGAATTAAGTGATTATTTTGTCATACGAACACAACCTGTTTCTCTTTTTCCTTTGATCCTTTACTATTTTTCTGTATATCAGGACCAAACAGAATACAGAGTCAGTGAGTTTATGATATTGCATGTGAGTGAGTGAGTGAGTGTGTGAGTGTGTGTGTGTGTGTGTGTGTGTGTGTGTGTGTGTGTGTGTGTGTGTGTGTGTGTGTGTGTGTGTGTGTGTGTGTGTATTGTGGTCTAAGGACTCCAGCAAGGGCTGCTGCAGAGGGTATTCCCCTAAAGGCAGAGATCCTCAGCCAAAAGGAAAACATGCATCACCTCTGCCTCTTACATCTACTGCATGCTGCAGTCACACACAAGATGCATAACATTTCTGTCTCACTGAGCCAAGCCAATTCACATACACTGGTGCAATCATACCTTCACCCAACAGTTGTCTATCCTTGCTCAAAAACAAGTGTAAGTGTTCCTGCAGGCATTGAGCAACGAAAGTGGTGTATGCAGATGATGAGCCATGAAATATCATAAAAGACTCAAGGGAACAGGCCCAACATACCTTTTAAACATTTAACATCCCATTTAGCACAGCATGTTTGTGCAGTGTCGGAGCCACATTAAGGCCAATATGCTATCCTGTGTATGAAAATCACTAATTCCAACCTCTAGTCATTTATTCGAACATCACTCTCGCTGATATGTTTGTCACAGACTCAGACATCATTCACAAATTATGTTTTTACACATGGCTGATGATGATCGCGTTAAGCCACAATTCTCATAGGCATAGTCCCACAACTCCCAAGCATTAGCTTACACTGGTGTTGTGCCTGTGACTGTGGGGTCTGCTGAGGATTCACAATTGTGTGTACAAGTTTTAAAACAGTAACTGTTTTTGACCTATAGCTGCTGGCGTTAATTGTTAATTGTTCTCACAGTTGGGCATTTACGGCAAATTATGTGGAAACATTTAATAAGGGCAACAAAGCCTGGAATAAAATTAGAATGGCCCTCAGTAGAGCATATACCGCCGACAAGGCCCAACAGTTCCCTCAAAGCCAATCAAGCTGCACTAAATTGCAGAAGCTCATATATATCAGTTTCTAAGTGCGCCGTTTTTTTTTTATCAAGATCCACGAATGATTCCCTGGGGAATCAGTCAAAATCCTGGATCCGCCCATAAATTTAATGAGATCTTTGTAGGCCCATGCTCCATCCTTCCTCCAAGTTTCATGGAAATGCATGGAGTACTATTTGCTGCAGGTAACACTTTGCTCATCACAGAACTTGTGTTGGGAATGTGCGAGTGTGTTGGAGCACAACCTCTAAAAGGCAACTTACACGTTCACTTCCTGATAACGCTGCTCTGAAATATACCCGACCCACAGTTCAGAGTCTCTTCTCTCTGCTACACACCCGAATTACAGCGATAAATGATATCAGGAGTGAAAGGGAGAGAGAGTGGGGAAAAGAACACAGCAGAGCATTATTTAAATATTTAATACTTGAAGTCAATTATGGCAAAGTACGATTGAACATATTTATATGACTTGCAGTAAAGAGCAAACAGCAGAATTGTAACAAACCTGGAGGCTAATAGTTAGCTTCTGCTTTTGTTTTGAATGGTTTTAATTAAGTATAATAAGGACTTGTAATTGTTTGGTTTCGAAAACTCCAAAACCCACCTCATTCATTACCTCTATACATCTATACTCGCAGCACTAACAGCCACCGTGTGTCAATTGGAGAGGTATGAAAAAGACGTAATTATAGAGCAAGCAACAAGAAAACAACATTGTTGATGGAGATGGAAGAAAATGTTCTCACATCCCTACCATTCAGCCTAATTATGGTGCAAGAAGAAAGGATAGGCTATTACCTAAATAAAATCAGTTTAACTCCACACACCACACTTCAGTTTGTTCCCACTCGTTCTTGCTTGCAGGTGTAAGCCATGGGAGTTTCAGGTTCAAATCAATCAGTTGATTAATTCAGAATGAGCACAAACAAAAAACAACCCAAACAACCCTAAACCTCATATTGTATACTAAACTAAAGCTTTACAAAACCAAAGCACATAAACCTCTCCACACAAAAAAAGTAAAATGAAAGAAAAACAGGCTTTTCCTACAGAAACATTACACTTCTATACAACAAAGATTGTGTTCTATTCGCAAGTTGTCTCAAAATAATCTGCACCTGTCAAGATTACAGCCTCAAGAGGTGTTATACCTATATACATACCGATCTCTCAACCACACCTTCAAGCTGGGATTTACCAACACAATAGTCTCTGTTACACTGGTTCACAACACTGTAGAGCTGTTAGCATTCATTTAGAGCCGAGGTGTGAAGCAAGGCCTCAGTGGGGGAGCTGTGATCTGCACAATATATCTGGATTTGGTTTTAATTTAAATTTTGAGCGGTCATTATTCTCATGTTTGGTAAGAGGAGAAGTGTTCTCTATTAAAATTAATTAGTTCGCAGCATTCAGCTGAAATTTTGAGTGCAATTATGTTTAACAGAAACAATGTTAAATTTCTGTCTCAATGACTGTTGAGTTTTATTTGAAGAGCTCACTGGTCCTGGCTGCTGTGCTTAATAGCTGTGGCTTACATCAAGTGGAATGTTCCGTTTGCAGATAATTGATTTCCCAAAAGATTGCTCCAGTGTCAACAAGTTAGCTAAATGCTTAATTTAACTAAATTTTAGCATGCTGACCTTAGTTTTTTTGTATGGTTTATAACACTGGCAGGTGTTTTGCATTTACTTGTGGTATTTCCATTGGTAAACATATCATGAACATTAAATCAGGGTTTCTGTTGTTGATATAATGTTGGAGCATGTTTGCATGTTTTTTGGCTAATGCTATGTTTGTCTGCTAAGGTTTCATAGGAGTGATTCGTTGCACTTGTTTATAACCCTTAAATATAACATACTTTGTTTACAGCTGTGTTTTTACTAGTTTTTGGGAGAGTGCAGTGGAAGTATTCTGAGTTTTTATGTGAGAAAAGGGATCACTATTAAAACATTACAAGTTAAAAGATGAGAGCGCCAATAGAACTGTATTATTTCCTTGTTTACGTTATGAATGTTTGTGCACATTTAAATCCATTAGTATACTTAATGTACACCTATCTAGGATTCACCAGATAACCCAGGACATATAACTATGTGAAACTGCCAAAGTAATCTAAGTAAAGTGTGATATGTAATGTAACTAACCAAAAAGGTCCAACAAAAACACATGGCTCCAAATGACACCCCTGATACAGTGAGGATTCCACCAATGAAGAGCTTTGAGATCGAGGGTTAGGTTTATGCACAACTTAGGGAGCTAGTGCTGTGAATGCATCTTTTAATGCAAAACTATAGAGGATGTTGAACAGGGCAAGTATTTCAGACAAAGCTCATCCAGCACAAAAGCGTGTGCCACATTATTCAAATACAGAGATGGTTCATAGTGTAAAAAAAAAGATTTTCTTGATGGGGAGGAATTCCAAATCCCTGTTGGACTTTACACAGACAAGTCAAGTCCTTGAAAATCTAAAAAGACACACAAAACAAGTGCAGTGTATTGGAGGGTGGCTGGTGTGCCATCAAAATAAAGGTCTACACCCCATTAGTTCACACGGCTATGCTAAAATACCCCATCCTCTTATCCAAGCATCGTTTTTTGGGGAGGCAAAAAATTTTTGACAGGTTCTCAATGGTCAGGTTCTGCTTGGCAATGAGACGCAAGACCCATGACAAGCGTCATGTATGTACCATGACCACTTTAAATATGTAACTTTTGCACTGGCTGTAAAGCATCAGAACATTATGGCTTCCTATTTGGGCACACAGGCTTATTATTCAGCCCCAGCATTGATAGTATGCATTGGTCACATCTTACCCTGATAATGCCCAACAAAGTTTCAGCCAAAGAGTTCCTCAGCTTGCAACCATTTCTGTTGCACCATCAGTGTTTGTAGGTGGAATTAAATATTGTGCTGATATGATATTCTCTGTTGGTTGCGCAGGCCTCCCAAAATTAAAACAGATCAAACAGATTTGAGCAATTAACACAGAGATCCTGTTTGTCTGCAAAGCAATGACTGCATGGTACCATGAGCATTTCAAATCTTTTGAACGCTGTCACTGCACTAACCCCCCCTCTGTGTGTTGTGTTGATAAAAAATGAATCCTGCCAGCATTATGTCTCTGTGTGTGGTGCAACTAAATGGGCTGAATGATGTTTACCATTTTCCAGCACACAGATTTTGAGACAAACAGTGACACATTACGTTTTGTGTTAAAAAGCCAGATGTTTGGTTACTGCAAGTAACATGGTTCTTACTGGAGTGAAAAATAGACCTACATGGTAACATTTATGGCTGTTTTCATACATGTAAACCATTGCTTGATTATATGGACTGCACCAGTTGTATAATTATTTCATAATCTTTAATCATTGGAAATAAACCATTTAGTATTCCTGTCCTGGTTCCTTATTCAGTGGTGGTAACGCAGAGCATTTACATGAGAATGGTTCTTAATCATACATTTAAGGTACTTTTTAATCTTCTACATTTGTATGATGGATTGAGTTACTTTTCAGATTTTAAATGAAAGGAAAAAGAGACTTTTTCGATCGCTGGTCCTTTAGACCACACAATGACCCTCTGGCAGCCACCTAACAATGGCTCAGCAGCAGCTCTTCTCAAGAATATTTCTAACAAGCCAATTTTTGATTTTGATCCCCAGATGATGGCACATTAGAAGAAAACCTTGAAGGTCTTTCAAGCAGATGCAGATATAAGAAAGGTCCCCCTGAATACAAAACTTGCATACCTAGACATATATATATATGTATATATATATACACATTCATGTTCTACACATGCAGGTCAACTGCTCAACAACTTGAGCAGGAAAAACTTTCTTCAGATTTTATTGGATGTTACACAGGTGCCCCCAGCTACAGTATTATTAAGCCTTGAAATCTAATACTGTTTCTGTGTATTTTTCCAATGTGCAAGGATTGTGGACACGAGTCATTGGATGAAAGCATTGATAGGCACAGTCTCACAGATGTTGACACAGCTTTCACAACAACAGACCAGGGATGGTCCATATCCATTATGCACTTACGGTCAATTGTTTTTTTCACAGGATATGTAATGACAACATGCCACAGACAATGCAGCTATATTGGTTGTGCAATGCAAGCTTGGTCAGCTTTCTTACAGCAATTTGTGTTTTGTCATCCTAGCTACGCAGCTTGTGTGGTCATTTTACTCCCAAAAAGACTTAAAAGCCAAGAGATCTGCAGACACTGATGCACACAGGGCTTCCTGTTCTCCCCACAGACTCTCACAAAGCTTTGTAAGAAACCCCTTTTTGTCTAAAAGAGAATCTTTATATCTGACAGTTCCACTCTTGGATAAACCTTCTGAGCATAGTTTTATACAATAAGATATTACTTATCACTAGTACAATTGTCCATCCAGTTGGTTTTTGGGGGATTTGTTGAAGTTTTCAATTTTCCACCACCCAAATTCAATAAGGTAGGGTAGGTGTTCTTTTGTGGAGCTCAAACTATTGGAAGGAAACCTAATAGCAGCAATTCTTCCCAACCTCTTTTGGTGATCGGTTTCATAAGATTCACATATCTCCCATGACTACACTATATTTCTCATCTAATAAGAAAAGTTATGTTTGTTGTTATATTGTTATGACTCTGATGATGACTCATTCCGCCACCTTGATGATGCGATCTTCCTAGTATGAAGGGTTGCTCTCATCTTCCCACCATCTCAGTTTAGCCTCGTTGAAGATCATTTCGAGGGAGAAGTCTTGATGGGGAAACGACCTGCCAAAAGTGAAGTCTGTTTGAACTTGCACATGCACTGCATCTCAACTACCTCAAGTCTATGAAGAGTACATTCCATTTCATCCAACAGGTAATTCCTACATTGGGGCATAGGCTACAAACATTGAAAAAACAGCTTGCTGTATAAAGAAATCTTATGTCATGTTACAAGCAATAAGTTACATACAAATACACATACACACAAGCCTTTAATATATGACAGTAATATAAAGTACTGATGGTATAATATGCTTCATATGTTAGATTTGATATCTAAGTACTGCTGAGGCTGATCCTACATGTATATTGTCATGACAGTATGTGTAGTTGTAATTAGAAAAACGTGACACTAGATGTGAAGTGGGGAAATTCCAAAGATTATTAAAATGAATTCTTAGGAATGATGAATACATCAAATTTCCAAGTTTATCAACCCAATAGATGGATGAAAGTCGGTAAAAGTGGTGGACAGAGACTGTCAATATCGCCTTCATTGAGGACAAGCTAGCAGTGCAGCTGAAATTGAGAACATTTAATACCAACTAGAGGTAGAGAACAGTGTAAAGAATATATAAGATAAATATGATACACTATCATTACAAACATAACACTTTTTTCACACTTTTACATGCATTTTTAATTCAAATTCTTTTACATTTAATTATAGTGACACTAGAAAAGTAGTATAAAATGTATATCATTAATAACTTGTTTTATTATTTGCCTGAGTGGCTGGTAGGGATACAAAAAGCTTGTTTCAAAAGGTGAAGTATACGACATGATAGAGAAAAATCTTCTTAGCTTATTAACTGCAAATGAACTAAGCTTGGTTTATTGTTCTTATCAACATCAACCTTATTATGCCTGGGACACAAATACAAATCTAAAATGATTTCCACCAATTGACCTTAGAATGAGGACATGGCCATGCTGTGCCAGTGAATATCCTGATTCACCCACTTCCTGTGAGCATGAAGAAAATCAGTCATAGTCCCAAATACTGTGCTTCGCTTGGTTTAACTAATGTGAGAGATATTTCCAAATGGGGAAAAGCAGAGATTTGATGTTAGAACTCTATACATAATAATCAAGAAGAATCAGAGCTATTACTCACTAATTAGCTGCTTGGATGCAAGATGAGAAATAGATGCAGGATAACACAGATTGCAAACTGTGTTGACACAGAACACAGAGCCAAGCAATCCATGGTGTTTCTTGTTGTGGTTGTTAGAATATTCATCAGCATCTTCTGTGCAGAAAAATAGCCTCCATGCATGTTACTCATCTAGTGAGACACTACGACGTGACTTGTTTTTGCTATAAGGGAATTGTTCAGTGAATAATTTTCATTTTTCCCTAGTTTGTAAACACATTAAACAGAGGCCTATTGTGGATGTTTTAGATCGTTGTTTTGGAATATGTTTTATAATATATGTTGAAGATATGTGGAATTTGCATTGCCTACATGGGAGTGTGAGTTAGTGTGTTTTAAAAGCATGTGTTCACTCAGGCTCAGAGATCAGACTGTACTTTCTATGTATGTCCCCAGAGCTCTGAACAAAGACTGATTCAGAGCCCGGATCAAAATAAGCGTCAATTCCTTTAGCCTGATATTATATGTGTGCAAATGTATTTGGTGTGTGTGTGTGTACATTTTTGTTACATTGTTTCCGGTGCATGAGCACGACTCCCTGTTTATGCTTGTGTGCCAGCATGTGTGAGCTGCGATGTCAATGCATGTTGGGCCGTCATGCTTGCTTGCCTGACCGACCATGTTCAGTTCAAAATACGTATTCAGCATTTTGCTCTTTTTTCCTCTGCACTTTTCACTCCTCTACCTCATTCGCTCCCATTTAGGGTGTTATTAGATAGGACAACTCTTGCCGCCGGCAATTTTCCTCTCAGCACTCTACATTTAGGCATGTGGGTTTTGGAAACCAGCGTGTATGTGCTCACACACACACATACAGCAGGTGCCTAGTGTGAATATACATTTGTGTCTGTATATGTGCCTGAGCATATATTGCTGAAGTTTGTAATGCACAATAGATGTCAGGTGCAGAAACAGTGCAGAAGAAAAAGTGTATTTTCTAAGATCAATTCATTTATATTAAGATCAATGTCATCCGCCTAATTTTTCTCCTCTTTGCAACTCTCTTGTCATTCCTCCATCCCCCATCATGCATTATGGTTCTCAGCAAAATGACAGGAGGCCCACTCTCACTTTGACCCCCTCTCTCACTCTCCGTACATACACAAGCAGGCTCTTACACCAACCTCTCACACATATACAGACCCAGACACACACGCATGGTGTAAAAGCCCAGGGGATCCATCTATTAAAGGTTCATCCATCATCACATTTAATTTTAATATGGTAGGAATAAAAAGATGCTTATGCAGCTAAATAAAAATTTCGGAGACCTGCATGCTGGAGTATAGAAACCTGTATATGCACTTAATGCATGCACACGCTCACACTCACACACTGAACAAGGTCAATGCGCTCAGCCAATTATGCCTTATGACTGCTTTCTGTCGTGTGCATGGTGTGTGTGTGGTTGTGTGTGTGTGTGTGTGTGTGTTCGACGTAGTCTTTGAAGTGTTGAGCATGATTAGATGAGTATGTAAGGTTTTCTATAGCGCCCTGGGGGCATATGCCATAATACATGCATTCAGTGTATTTTGATCTCACATTTATCCTTTCAGCTTCTTTTCTCCATGTCTTTGTCACCCTTTCCCTCACTGTGTCCTCTGGATGGGGCAAATAATAACTTCACATTACATATTCATTCAGGTCAATATAAATCTGTCCAGGTCAGGATTATTAATATATTATAGCTAGAAAAAATGTCTTTAACTAGAAAGGTGCTCCATGGATCAGTTAACTCATGTTACATGAAAATGTTGGTTTATTGTCTGCATACAATAGCTCATAGATGTCAATAAAAAAATGTATGCATAAAAATTTCATATATTGATATCCACACATTATGTTCAGAGAAATCTACAGTTCAGGAAAGTGGTTACAAAAAAATATTTGATTTACCACTTTAACTATATCTGCACTAGATTTAATGCTACCAGCCTCTCCCTCCAAGGTTTGGTGTAAATTGTATGAGTACTTTTGTGCATTCCTGCTGACAATCAACAAACAAACCAATAGTTTTGCACTTTAGAGAGAGCGGGCTTCAGTCAAGGTCAAGTTCAAATAACCTCAGAGAAGAAGTTTTGATAAATTGTAAGTGATCCAGATCCGTCCCAAAATCGAATCGTTCCTTCCCTGTTCATACCTCATCCCTCAATCAAGTTCAGCGCAAATCATTTCAGTACTATTTGCATAATCATTCCGACCAATAACAAGACACAGGCGAAAACATAACCTCTGAATTAATTTGTTTAGAACTCAGATATAATTTTATGTTTATTGCTAAAGCTGCTAATTTCCTTTCTTTATAATAGCTCTTTTTTATTATCATAGCTACATTATTATTATGGATACATTCGTGCATGCTTTCACTGTTTGAAACCTTTAGATGAAAAATGTTTTACTTGAGTCATTCAAGTACGTAGCAATAGCAAAAAATGACAAGTATTTTCAAGGAGTCATTGAGCTACTTGACAACACTGCATTAATTATGTTGTCAGCATGAGTCATTGATTGTTAGCATGGAAACAGAGCTCTAAGATTTGAGATCGCCTTCAGGTCTGGTTAGTTGGAACTTTTTAGATTTTTGGTTAGTATTCGATTATTGTCGACTGAGACAAAACCCAAGTCTGGCCTAATGAAATAAAGTAAATTCCTCTGTATGGCTTTCCTATCAGAAACTGGGCAGACCCGCTAGGATGCTATTGATGGCGCAGTAGTAAAGATGTTACTGTGGGTAGAGTTTCCTCAGCTTCCTCATGAAGCAGAGCCAGCCTCAGCATCACCAGAGCTCAATGCAGAAGTTTTAAGAGTTCATTTCAGGGAGACACGATGGTGCAGCGATAAGCACAGTCGCCTCACAGCAGAGAAGGTGGGTTTACTGCGTGTGCTCCAGCTTCATCTCACATTTCAAGGACATGCAGATTAGGTTCATTGGAGACTGTGATTGTGTGGTTGTGACTGGTTGTTTGCCTCAATGCATGAGACCTGTCCAGGGTGTACCCTGCTTCTCGCCAAAAGTCAGCTGGGACCTCAACCTCATGATAGAGATAATGAATGAATGGGTTCATTTCAGGGAATCTGAATATTCATGTCTTTGAAATAAGTTCCACAATATGAAATGTACCAAGCTAGATAGCTTGATGGAAACTTTATTGAGCCCAAGGGAAATTCATGCATCCAGTAGCTTATATAACAGTTACAAATACACAAACTTCTCTTATCAGAGATACACAATTTAATTAATTTAAATATGGCATTCACTTCCTACAACAGTATGGTTTTGTTTAACACATCATGAATGTAAAAATCATCAAAGTCTGGAGGGTAGTGGCTACAGTAAGTTAGACATTTACAAGTATTGTTTTCTTCCAATAAACCAATCCTGTGTTAAGCTATTTGAGCTGAGGGGTGTGGAATCAAGATGAGCACAGTGCAATGTGAAACATAGTCAAACAGATCTATTATAAGCCATATTGATCCATACCCATAGATGGACACTTCAGAGCAGTATAGTGTGTTTCAGCATTGCAGTCTGAAAATTTAATTTCCCAAGAGAAGTTAAATGTAGCCAAGCCAGCAAAATATTTCTACCAGCTTGGTCTGGGCTGATGACAAAACCCTCTCTCTCTCCTGCGTGATACTGTGCTGTACAACGTATATAAAACACACAGATTCCCTTCAAATCTCCTCCACTGTGTCCACTTAATGAAACAAGTTAACTAAGGTGATGTTAGTCATCACAGCAAAAGGATGTAGGGGTGGTTGAGGGAGGCAGAGTTCCTACACAAATCGTCTCACCTGGGAGTAAACACATAACCCAATGTTGTGCAAATAGTCACTCAGCAGACACCTCACAATCAACGCCGGGTAAAAGCAGAAAATTGAGTTCTCAAGGTTTATAATCCGACTCACCTGAGGAGAGAAGAATAACCCACCTAATTATTTTCTAAAAGATTTGGATATTCGAAGCAAAGCCTCGGTATTTCAACAAAGGATGTAATGTAAATGAAAAGCTACAAATTTTGTGTGTAACGCATAACGCAATGACCTGATGTTTAAAGGGACGAAAACTAACCTATAAAATTACTCTTATGCAGAATAATAAGAATGAAGAATAGAATGCTGTCTAAAAGCCAGGAGGCAATTCAGGTACTTGCAAAGCTCACTTTGATTCATCAGAGTCCGCCCTGGTTGTCACTGGTTCTCCAGGTCATCACACCATAACCGAGCCAAGTTTTAACCTACAGTTGTTTTTGCTGACATCAGCTGACAATGGACAACATAGGTCTAATAAAAATGTACAGAACTACATGCAGAAGACATGGCCTCCTTGGACCATGTTATTCATGAAGGCCGAGCCAAAATTAGAAGGTCTGGTCTACTGTAGCTCAGCTACCCCACATAGCTTTCTGTTTGCTTGGCCAGAAAAGTCTCCACCTGTTGGATCCTTTATAATTCAAGAATATGATGAAGCATTTGCTGGCAGCATTTGAAGGAAGCTTCGAAGAGGGGCAGTTTTTGCGCCACTGTGTTGCTATCTTTCTTTAAATGCAGCCTCCAAAGGATGCATCTCCTGAACTGGCAGACAGCTATTGAGTAATAACCTTGTACTATTAAAGTCTCCAAAGTTGAAATATTCTCATTTTCTCTACATGAGGACAGCTTTGTCATTGGAACAACCCTGCTTCTTCTTACGTACTTTGCTGTCACATTACGATGACCAACTTTCGATTAGTGGAACAGCTCCAGGATGTTGTTGAAAGTATGTGTATATCCGTCCTTTACAACACCGAGGCTGCATCACTGTCCATCATGAGAACCGCCTGTTATAAAGACACGAAACCCATTTTACAGTTACCGTTTGAAGAGGAATCAGGAGGAATCTCTGATTTTCTCAACAACTGCTCATCTGAGCGACTTCAATCAACTTGATAGGTTCCTCCTTCTATAGTTACATACTCCATCAAAAGTGTGCAAAAGTAAACAAATGGTGAGTTTATTTCCACTCCTTTTCCTCATATTTGGTATTTAAAACCTACAAAATCTTTGCCTGTGCTATTCAGGCTTGTAAAATGGGCCAGCATCGCAAAGCCCAACTTTTCATGTAACTGCTATGTGACACCCCCTTCCCTACCAAATTTTAAATAAACCACGAAGTCTGAGCCTTCCTCTGTATCTCTTTGAGATTCTATGTCTTCACTTCTTTTTGCTTTGAGTAAATTATTCAGTCAAAGCATATTTCTTTTCACTTTATGAGCCTAGAGATCCTTTCACTGTTCTTTTGTATGCAGCTCATGGGGTACACTTGACGTGTCTAAGGGTGCTCCTTATTGATTTCGCATTTATTTGCCAAAGTGCATGCCTGTTAAAAAAAAAATCACTTTCCCCCTCTTTCATTTTCCTGTGAAAGGATTTATTTATCTCATTTAGGCTCAAGGCACTTGAAAACCTCAGTTGAGAAGGGAAGACTTGACGTGCATGCACAGTAGGCTTGTAAAAGAAGGTGAAAGGCAGAACAGAGAAAAGTCACATGATGGTTGCCTGTCGTAGACTCTCTCCCTCTCTCTCACTCTCACTCTCTCACCCTGCCTCCATGTCTTAGAGTTGCTGAGTAGGGATTCTATAATGAGAAAGCGGTGACGTTGAGAAGGAGAAAAAGGGAAAACTAAGCAGAGTCGGTTGTGTGTGTGTGTGTGTGTGGGGGGGGGTTTACAGGAGGTGGAATGGGTGGAGAGCGCAGGGAAGGAAGAAAGAGGAGGAGCGGAGTCAGGAGATCAGGATGGAGAGAGCAAATTCTCGGTCAAGGTCTTTCCTAATGAAGAAATTATCATGCAAAGGTCTCACTCTCTTCCTCCTCTCCCCAGTCCTCCTCCCTTTCCTTCCTCTCTCTCTTTCACTGTCATTCGTTCTCTCTGTACCTCCTTTCTTTCCTTTCTCACCTTTCTCTCTCTCTGCTTCACTGACTTGACCTTGGTTCCCACCTCCCTCAAATCCCTTGCTCGTTGCCTCCCTCCCTATTTCTATAACCTTGTTTATTTTCCACCAAATTCCTGTTTTCTTTATCTCTGTTGCTCCCGCCCCCCCCATTCTCTGAGTTCCTCCAGGCCTAAGGCAGTAGTCTGCTGCTCTAAAACCTCTCTATCAGCACATCCCTGCAATAGTCGGGTCTGACAGTCACTTTTGCTGCAGAATTGCCTGATTTACCACACACACACACACACACACACACACACACACACACACACACACATTCACACATATACACTCACACACTCAGTGCTAACACAGTTTAACCAGAACAGTCGCATGGACGCGTGCCTGTGCATGTGCAAATCTTCTGCATCAATAATAACAACATTAGATCCCCATGCATTAGCACTTCATTTTAAATGTGATCATATGCGCAAATACAACTGTGTGTGACTGTATGTGTGTATTTCTTCGGGTGCATCTTTCTTTGCTCCACCTCTCTTCGTTTCTGTATTAGCCCACCAGCAATGTAAAGGTCGTACATTGCAGCAGCATTTGACTCTGCAGTCTGTTAAATAGTAGCGTTGCTATTTACTGTTCTCAACCCCCATCTGACATCCATGTGTGGCCTGGGGGCTACATCATCTCCACAGCATAGCTTCAGCGCCAGCTCTACATCGTGTCAGTGCACACGGGCACATGAGTCTGGTTCATGTTATGCACTTGTTCAGCCCCCCCAGACAGTATTTGATTGGAAATGAGGGCATGGGGGGGCAAGAAAAAGGTGAAGGAAGGATAACAGTAAAACTTCAGATTCTTACCATGTATGACATTCATATATATATTTAATGTTTTTATAATTTAAACTAAAAAAATACATTCAACTGAGCTGAATATTCCTGAGCAGTTCAGTTTTTACTTACTTTTCTTTAAGGTTCAGTGTTCAAGATTAAGGTGAAAGGGATCTATTGGCAGAAATTGAATATAAAATAATCCTAGTGATGTTTTCACTAGTGTGTAATGATCTAAATTGGACGAATTGCTGTTTTCTTTACGCTAGAATGGGCCCTTTATATTCAAATACTTTATATTTACATCTGCAGCACGTCCTCTCTACGGAGGCCACCATGTTTTTTACAGTCGTAAACACCTTTTGAGTTTTTATGACAACTGACGGCTACCAAAGGGGCTTAGAAACACTCGTTCATGTTTGGAAGGGGAGGGTGAGGGGCATTCAGCTGCAACATGCAAATTCACCACTAAATTCTACAGACTGAACCTTTAACTCATACATTTTCAGATAATCTCCAAGATTTCTCACTTGCAGAGGTCAGCTGTCAGTAACGTTTATGATTATCATATTATGGAATGGTTTTTAGCAAAGAAATGTTCTTCTACAAAATGTTGTTAAAAGACAAGTTCACTGCTGCCCCATCACTTTCGTTTCATGTTTATGGATATGTAATTTGGAGTCAATACAGGTGTGGTAAATGGTCTGTATTTATATAGAGCCTTTCTAGTCCTGATGACCACTCAAAGCACTTTTACAGTACAGTTCTACATTCACCCATTCACACACATGTTCATACAGTGCATCTATGTGCAGCACTGTTTTTGCTTTTATTATATATAAATTATATAGTCATATTATTTTGTGAATGTTAATTTTGTATTTTCAAGTGTGATTTTATTTTAATGCACTTTTATTATTTGTCAAGAGGAGAGAACAAGCAATAAGGAAAGAATACAAAAACATTTCAAAATATACTGAAGTCAACGTGTTTGTTTCTGACAATAATTTCAGGAAAAAGAAACTCAAGCAAATAAAGCAAAGGAGAAAACATCAGCAACCTCCAACCAACTGCTGCTCAGCTGTCCATGCAGCCACCTAGTTAGCCCCGTCACCACACTCAAAAAATCCTGGAATAAATAAGACTCTGAAGGATTCAGTTGGATCCTCCATTGCTCAAGAATGGAAGAACGCATTTGTCTGCATTTGAAGGAGCCTTTAAAATGGGACGGCCCAGTTGTACCTCTGTGATGTAATCAGTTTTCAAATGCAGCCTCTGAATTGGGATGCAGCTATTGTCTTGCTGTTCTACATTTATTTGGGAACTAAGTTGGGCTCTTTTGAGCTCATTAGCTCTCCGATGTTGCCTCTGAACCTCACATCTGGTAAATTACTGCTAATTGTTCCTAAAGCTATTATGACCCACCTGTGAAGCATTGATCGCTTTTGTGATTAAGCGACTTCATGGTAAGTGCTTCTTTGAAAGTGTTTTTATCAGGTGTTTGTGTTATTTTTATCTACCTCCTCTAGGATAATTAAGAAATGAGGAATGACAGTAAAATAAAACTTAGAATTTACTGTTTTTCGAGACCTTGCTTAATGGACCTTCATTATACAGGGAGGGGTTTATTATCCATGTCAAGGACACAGTGTCACAACACATGTTACAGATATTAAATATACTTTTTTCTAATGAGATCATATTAGCCAGTGCTGATAGTTACACTTTGTATGACATTTAAAAACTAGGAAAGCAAGAATCAAACACACTAGTACAGTAAGAAGTATATGACCCGCCCCCCCCCCTAGCATTAATTGCCAAATGACCAAATTTGTAGTTCAAAGTATAAATATATGAATCAAATACTTAATTTGTATGTCTTTTTTGTCTGAGGACAGATTGTTTCCAATGTTTCCAATCTGTTCATCAGCGGATGTATATTAATTTTTTTCTTTTGTGGATGCTTGCATCATTTTTCTGAACTGATTCTCTGTCAGTGAGTGACTCCTTTACAACTTCTGCAGATGTTCCAGGGCTTCCAGGCTTCACTTAATGAGCCTTACACCGAATCGAGGAAAATAATTTAGCTGTGATTAATCACACTGTGTGAGCTCAACTCTGGCATCGTCTGTGCACAAGGTCTAGGACATCCATGCAGGTTGCCTCATTTGTAATGACTTCAGTGCTCTCCAACTCTCCTCTGGGATACCATAAACATTTTGGGTGGATCATGACATTTCCATTTGTGATGGTAAGACGGAAAAAGGATTCAGTCTTGGCTAAGCTTCTAAGACCAAGCAATCTGTGCAATTCACACATTAGAACAACAATACCTCCGCTTGTTAACAATGCATCTATTCAATAGAGATTCTGCTTTTCTACCGAGTCTATATTGATAGTGCAGTGAACTACCTAAATTTAGATATAGATATTACACTTTCATGTTTCTATATTAATATAATACATTAAAAAATATTGAGAAGGCTGCAAATACTTATAAACAAATTCCAGCGCTAAATTGAAATAGAGGTTAATTGACACCAACCGCAAAAGTAGTATTACCTTGGTGGATTTTTAATTTGTTATACAGACATTTGAGAAGCCATATTGCATAAATGACACAACAAAGGGGATTTCCCTATAAAATTAAATTCATTACTGCCAAACTGAGGGAACGACAATGTAAATACCTCAAGTGCTAAACTGTCCCAATCCAGTCCCAACCTCAAGGCTTGTCATTTGTCAGACAAGGAGAGGTATTTTATCTTTGTTTGAATAGAGCTCGGTTGTTCTCCTCACCTCTGGTTCCGTACGTCTCAGCAGCAGCGCCGGTTCAACATGTGTTGTTCCTATGTTATCTTAAGTGCCTTTTCTCCTCGGGGCTTAGAGAAAGGAAGACAGAGAGAGAAAGAACCTTTCCACCTCTCAAGCCCGGGAGAAAAGGAGGAATAAATCAAGGTAAGTGTACCGTGTGTGAGTGAGAGCGATCATCTGCGTCAGTGTGTGTTTATATGTGTCAGTCGATCTGCATGTGAGTGAACTGTAGTATCTGAGTGAGTCTGTGTGCATGTGCGCCACTACCTGTCTGTTTGTGTGTCTGTGGAGAGTCTGTGCCTTATGCTCCCTGGCCCAGATGACTCGAGGTAATTGCTCCTTATCTGGTGCCCTGTCAGTTCACATCAATGTGACAAAGGGAGGGGGCTCGAGGAGCAATTTATCCCACCTACCTAACCCCCCCCCGACACCCCACCCCCTCTCCTTTTAATGATCATTATGAATGATTTATGCCCTACTGACATGTGTGTATGTGTGTGTGTCTGCATGTCACAATGAGAAGATGATGTTCATGCGCGTTTGTACTGCAGACGAGAGTGAGTGAGTCACCAGTGTGTGTGTGTGTGTGTGTACTCTGTCTTGTGCACCTGCTCACCTCTCTCTGTCCTTGGTTAATTCTGCACTAATGGAACACACTTTTTTTGGGGTAAATATTGCTCTGAAAGGGAAAATTTGGTGTGTGGGTCCGTGTGAGTGTTACTGTGAAGCCTTTGGGATTTGGTGAGCTACAAAAGACAGAAGGATTGTTATGTTTGTTAAGAAACAGAGAAATCAGGATCAAGACAAAGGCAAAGCTGGTGGGAGAGATATTAGAAACAGAAGAATAGAAAGAGAGAGAAAGAGTGTGTCGGGGTGCTTAGTTAGAAAAATGTCTGCCTGCTGCATACGTTTGTTAACGGACTACACGCTTATAACACACATGTCATCTTGTGTGTGCATGCTCATATGTGCAAAGCCTATCTCTGTGTATTGTTTCCTTTTGATCAAGCCTTTCAACCGTGGCTCAGCAGTAGTTGTAATTGGTCTCTGATGGGACTGGCCTGCTGGGTACTGACTGAGCGAAACAGGCTTTGGATGGCTTCCTTAAATATTTCAGCCCATGCAAACGTGAGGTCTCCCTGCTCTCGCCTCGGGCTCAGCCAACACCACCACTTAGCGGGCTGCCCTCACCTCTGACAGAGCACAAGAAAGAGAACCAGAGAGCCTGATAGATGTAAAGAGTGCGCCTGAAGAGGGCGACCGCTTAATGTGCCTGCATTGTGCTCACACACATTTCTCGAGTGTGAATGGGAAGTGTGAAAAATGCTGGTACAGTCCATCTGCAGGAACCTGCATATAATGACAAGCAGTCATTAAACCTCTGTCTAGTAACCAACAGGTTGAGTCTCCACTTCTCAAAGTTCCTTCAAACTGTTGAACCACTTCCTCATTACAGCATCCTGTGTCTGCACCTTGTTTCCTCGACATCTTATTCAACAATCCAGTGGAGCTTTCTGTATCATACTAAATATTTGGCTTCCTTAAACGCTTAGCTAACTGCACCGCTTTTTCTTCCTCGTGCTTCACTTTCCCGCTCACTTACATCCTGTCTGACTATCACTCTTCCTCTTTCAGTCACCCCCCCCCCCCCCCCCCCTCCATCTACCCACTCACTCTCACTTCTCCCTCTCCCCATCTTCCTCTGTCTGTCTATGTATGTATTTTCTGCCTCTTTCTCTCCGTTCTTTTCACGCACCTTCCACAGATCCAAGGCTGTGAAAGCGAAAAAGATAATTCCCCGGTTCTCTGCAGAGAGACAGCAAGTAAAAATAGAGAAGGTTACCTTTCATGTTCAATTTTAAAGGAATGTTTGAGATTTCCCAGGGATGATTAAAAGGGAACACTCCTGACAAGGTCACACAGACTTACACATATATAGACACAAAGAGACCCACACGCAGAGAGCTTGGTCAAAATACCTTTGGGATATGATTCTGTTTCTAAAACATAAAACTAGAAAGCATAGAAATGGAGGAAAGAAAAGACATTCATGCCTGGGTGAAAAAATCACACAGCATAGACAGGATATAGTGGCTGTGTTTGCACTGCTTCCTTTACCTGAGAGGTTAAACGGTAAAGGCAGCAGAATTGATTGGAAATTTCATTTTCCTTGTAACAACGCAGACTTTAATTATTTACAATCATCGTGCATACGCGTGTCCCCATATTGCCTGCCTCAGTCCCACATACGTTTATTTTTTTTTACGCTGGCGTGTGTGTATACAGCCTTATTAAGGTTTAACTTTTAGCTTTAAGCAACACTGTATCCCTGGAGACCAATTATCTGACAGGGTTAAGGAAACTCTCCAGTGCCAGAGAAGTGAGATTGTGGGGTTCTGACAACGCTTCTGTTTCCTCGGGCACGCCGAGTGTATGCATGCAAATGTGTAGTATTTATTATCAGAACCCCCCCCCCCCCCATTTGCTTGCACGTTAGTAACGAACACGGCTTTCCAGAGCGTCGCTTTGATCAGGTTTATTGCCCCTTGAACAACATCACACGAGGAACACGCTCTGTGTGTGCGTTCTGTGGCGTATGTGGGAGTTATATCGGCGTCACACACTCCAAATTGCTGTCATCGGGGGTGTTAAGGTATTCTGGATGTGTCCCAGCCACTTGGTAGCTGTAGCAGAGACTGACAGAGGTGCTGCGGGACAAAGCGGAGTTGGCGTTTTGAATGAGTTATCCTGAATTCAGACTGTGTCCGTCTCCAGAGGCATGGATGAATGGCCCGATTCTCTCTCCACCTCCCCTTCTCTCCCTGACTTTCCAGCCCTCTCTCTCCTCCTCTCCTCCCTCTCTCCCTCCTCATTCAAACTTTCCCACTCTCCTGTCTTTCCAAATCCTTACATTGTGTCTTTTTCTTTTATCACTTCAGCCTCCCATTTTGGCTGTGCTTTTCTCCTGTCTTCTACCTCTTTCTCTTACTCCTTCATTTCTCTTTGGCCTAGCACAAAATTCTATCCATTCTCCCATTTTCCCCTCAAGTATTTGAAAGTGTTTTTTCTTTCTCAACAATGGGCTGCACTCAGTCAGCTCCAATTCTGTTTCCATAGTGAGACGAGGTGCACTCATGCTCTCTGCGATTTCAACTTTCACCCGTGACAGAGTTTTTCTTCACACTAGGGCCTCTCTCTCTTTCTTCATCGTCCCCTCGTTCAGCTGCTTCCTTTCACAACAGGAACTCCATTTTTTTCCCCGTTGTTTTCTTCCAGTTCCTCTCATTCCTCTTGTCTTTGTGACGTAACATTGATTTTAAATTAAATCACGCTGCCAATAAAACTTGCTTTGCATTCGGCGTGAACACACCTCAGAGGTTTATGGAGTCTATGAAGTAGTTCTTAAACAGTAGTCTGTGACCACATCAGAAATAAAATGTGGTTTTCAATTGTTCCAAATAGCCACGAGGGAGGACAGAGTGAAAAGTCAGCCATCACAGTCAGGGGGGTGGGCAATATTCTCAGAAGGTCTCTTCAGGGAGACATTCATACTGTTGCACTCACTTGTGTAACAAATGAAAAAAGAGAGCTACAGAGACAAGTACAATGCGTCCTCTCTCACTTACGCACAGCTGGCCAAGCGTGGTGTGAAGTGGGTGTGAAAGTCGGATCATCAGTTTTTGAAAGTTCCAGAAATGGTCAGACACAAGCACGGACAGAAAAAGATGTGGGGAGGAGCAGGCTTCTGACATTGTTCTACCGTGTAGCTTCCTCATTCTGACATTACAATGACATTGGGGCCTCCTGACAATCTATCTGGTAATCTTAGACACACAATATGTTTAATATTAATAAAAATGCAATAAACAGGCAAACAATGAAGGGTTCAAGACAGCATCAACAACAGTTCAGGTTCAGTGTACTACATGGAACTTCACTGAACTTTGAATAAACAGTTGAACTTTGAATGAACAGCTCTTTGTGCGGCAGCGGTGGTGCAGCTTCAGGGTTCTATGGAGTCTTTACTTGCTGCAGCTCAATTACAGCAGGTCACTTGTACAGTTTTCAGAATAAAAGCTGCAACCAGCATCACCATAGGTCAAGCAGACAGCCCACTTCACACAAGGAGGAGGTGAGAAAGTCTGTATTTAGACTTACTTGAAGAACCATTCTTAACTAATTTGCTTCCTTTTGTTTTTGCATGTACAACCATGTTATCTCTATTCTTGTCTTGCTGCATTGCTGATCTCGGGCTCTCTCTATAAAAGCAGGCCTTCTGTCCAGCCTTCACGTGGACCCATTTGGAAAATCTACATTAAAACGTTGTTCTTAAGACATGGCCACAAGACACTTTGTACAAACTAGTTTCAAGCACGGCCCAGCTGATCACCTCAGCTAACCTCCTTCCATCCCCTACAGTGCAGCTTCTCCTTCGTCCCACTCCTCCCTCTGTGTCACTCCTACTCTTTGTGCTGTTTCTCCCTCACCTCTCCCTCTGCGTTCAGTTAAATGACCCCAGAGAGTCCCACTTCCTCCCCTCTCCTCCCTTTGGCCTTCTGTTTCCTTTAAGTCTCTTCCCATCCCTCTTAACTCCCCTTACTCTCCTCCGCCTTCTTCCTTTTCCCTCCTTCCCTCTTCTTTTCTTCCCTTGTTCCCTAAAGGCCAATGGATAAAGACGATGCAGTCTGTATTTTTGGCCAAAGACAGGGATTAGCAAATAAATAAATAAAACGGTCCAGCCCAAAGTGACTCACACGTATCCACAGAGACTCATGCACAGAGGTAGCCGCATGCCTATATATATATACACACATAGATTTAAAAAGTCAAATGAGAACGGAGGAAAAGCGTGCGTTACACAACTCGGCTGCATCTGTGTGAAGCCTACGTGTGCATGGATGTGTGGGACACTAACATGCCTGCTGTCAAAGTCGGCTGGGAGTAGGCACATGTGCAGGAACAGGACACACACAATCACATACCATCCAAACATGTTCACGTGCGGTCTATTATTAGAACGTGGTCAATGTAAAGCTCTGCAGAGTCAGCAGCTTACACACACACATGCATACACACACACACACACACACACACACACACACACACACACACACACACTATGCAGAGGAACAGTAGGGACATGGGAGGAGAGTGGGGGTCTATTATTAAGTTACTATGCGACTTCCCTGTTTTCTATCAGTAGTTGAAAATAGAGACAAAAGGATCATATTAGGCTGCTGCTGTTTGATGCCTCTGGTTTCTATGACTCATTCTCCCTTTTCTACAAGAAGCAAAGAGTGAGCTTCTGTATCTTCATAACTGTATACTACATAACTGTGTGTCATTTAAATCAGTGAAAACTCCCAAGCGCAAGATGAGTATCCAGTGACAACATATGGTTATTGTATTGAGCAAGAAATATTGAGCTTGACATTTATTTCTATGTATATATGCAGTGTATATAAATATATAGAGAGATTTAAGATGTGATAACATTTACTGTCCCCTTTTTTTCTGTCAGTAATTCTGTTTTATCTCTTTTCTTATCCTACTTTTTTTATTCTTAACGTTTGGTTTACGATTTGTGATTTATCCTGATCTACAGTAAAGATTTTTTTTTTATATCGTCTCAATATTTTGTCTGGGATTAAATAAGCTAGTTTATTAATTAATACTGAAATGTTTCGAGCTAAGTACGACCTTACAAAGTTTATTTTTCTTGTTCAGCAGGAAAAGAGTCTTGGAAGAGGTTAAAGGGCCATTAGACAAATTAATTTATGGCTGAGAAATTACACTAAGGGATGGAGAGCAGGGGTTTATTCAAATATAAATACAATGCCTCAGGAAAATGAGATTGGGTTAACAATAGTGGTGTTTAATTAAAAAGTAACACTACACAATAATAATGTAATTAAAAAAACAAATAGTTTGGGGGTGAGGACCATGCTTTCCTACAGAGAAACATAATCAGTAAATATAATCTACTGCATTTATTAGTATTCCAATAACAAATAATTATTATATGTGTTTTAAGGACAGTGTTGGATTAAGAAACTTAATTAAAACATAATTATCTTCCCTTTGACTGTAATAAACAGAGAAGAAATGGCTCGACACCGTAGGGTACTTCCTACAAGTTAAACTTAACCTCTTTGTTTGACCTTTTTAAGTATAACAACATGAAGTTAGAGAGTTGGGCTGTCGCAATGTCCAGATATTAACAATAATCATAATTTATTGATACTGTGATGATATTACGAATCCGATTATATTGTGTAAATCAATTCAGCTTCTCCTAAATGTTTTGGTTCACCCTCCAACATGGTAAGTATCAGTTATTAGGGTGTAATTTATAATTATAACTCTGTGCTGAGCAAAACTAATCTCTCGCTCTATGTTCTCTGTGTGAGAGTGGTGGAGCCAAGTCGAGTATCCACCCCCCCCCCCCCCCCCCCCCCCCCCCCCCCCCCCTCACTCCCTCCATTTGTTTGGAGTTTCGCCCAAATGTTTTTTCAACTTCAAAAAATGAAAATCCAGCTGATATGTTCCGTCTCTGATCTCATCCACTCCTTTTCTGTATCAGCGAGACACCGACACACAAATGCTATTCTAGGTGGTCTGTGTGTGTGTGCGTACATGTGTGCATGTTTTACACAAGTCTTTAATGTGGGAGACGCAGACATAAAACTATAATGGTCAAAATATAATTATTGCTAATACCTTGAAAAACAATCATTTAATACATTCATGATAAAATTGGTCCATTATCACACACAACTCTAGTAGGTATCTGTGTTTTTATCAAATTGAATGATAGCATCATTATGTTTGACATTTTACAAACTCCTTGTGTCTATTGTAATAATAATATTGTTATCTGAAAAGATTTTAGCCAAGATAATTACTGCCTCACAGCCCTAGAGAGACAAAGGTAAAATGTGAGCAGATCACCTCGCTGCAATGAAAAGTAAACATACCAAATAAATGAATCCACGATCTTTATGTCTTTAATTCAATCCAAATAAATATGTACAAATAATCTAAGTCTTGAAATCTCAGTGTTGAATTCTTCCTAATGCATTTTGAAATAACTGAATGCTCACAAAGTGGAGAAAAGCTTGTTAGTTGGATATTTTAATCTTGGAGGAACAAAAAGACACTTAGCCCTTGCAGAAGCATGTCAAATGTGCCGTGCACTCTATTGTATGTGTTCCCTGTAACACAATGTAGCCTACCAATGTGCAGCCTTTCTCTATTTAATATCTAGACTGTTTAATTGTCCTGCCTGTTTCAATCATGAACCAAAACATTTTTACACCTCTCATAACAACATAAGAGATCTCTAACTTGAAAGGTTGATCCGCGTTGTGTAGCTGTCTGCAGCTTTACAGACGAAAGCACCAGAATTTGCTATCGTCTAACGTTGTTACCATCCACGCAGAAAGTCCGACCTCGTAGCTTTCAAGGTAAATATTGCGGTGTCAATCAAACTTTTTACTGACATCAGCCGCTGAAACACTGTCTCAGCATTTTAGCCCCAAACTCTGTCTGGCAGAGGCATGAGCTCTTAGCAGGAACATGATCTATAATTTATCTCTACTTATGAACAGACGGTCTGTGATGATGTGTTGCTTTTGAATGTTTTATTTTGAAATCACCCCCTCCTGTGTCTGTTATGTTAATTGACTTCCTCACTTGATTATTTCAAGTGTTTGACCTCTGTTTAGTTTGCTAATGAGGTTCGCAGTTTTTATACCCAAGCTTTTCAGTTCCTTGACTTTTGGACTGTTTAGCTGACTTTGGATTTGTTGCCTCGCCCCTATCAGTACCTTTACTTTGTGGACTGATTTTCTGGTAACTGACCCAAGCCTGTCATTAAACACGTTTGACAGTTTTACACAGAGTGAAACAAAGGACTTTACTCTGTGTGCCCGTCTGATTTCTCTGACTGAGTCTCAGTTTTGTCTCTGGTCTTTACTGTCAGTTCTTTTTTTTCCGTGTGTGTTTATGCAGAAATTAATGTCTAAAAGTGACATTTTAAAATAATCAGTCACACTCTGTTCTCGGAAAGAAAACCTTTAGCATAATTATTTGACATCGTGTTGCCAATATGTAGTCTGTTGCCAGCGGTTTTAACGTGGTCATGGCAACATTGTTACCATGGCTTTTGAAGGTATCAGAGACAGAGGAAGACAGATCTGAAGTGGAAAACGTTGTGTGGTGTATTTCCTTGCAAAATGGCTCATCATTGTTAATGTTGAGCGAATTGTCCCATTTATTGTTTGGAAAAACAGAGGGTTTCCTGTAACAACAGGCAGGTACGAACATTTAGGCTACAACTTGACTTTCAATTGCTTCAGACTAAGAGCATGTGCGACATTGTTTGCCTCCAGATGAATATTTATGTGAATTAAATGTGTGCTTATGTTAATTTTACCTTGGGTTAGTACACGTGACTGCTGTGCACATGTCTGTGTGTCATATGTGGTAGACAAAGACTGAGAGGGACTGAAACCCCTGTGATTGTAGGGACAGAAGCAGTATTGATTATCAATAACATGCTAACATGTCCAAAGGGCCTTCAAAAACATGTCTCAGTAAAGTGAATTACGTTTCAAGGTATTCTTTGCAAAAGAATGTGAATACATTTTAAATATTAATTTATTTATAAGATGATGCATGAAATAAAAACAGAACCACAATAAATGTGGATGCAATAGGAGGCATGTAAGGGTTTTCTTTTATTTACTTTTTTCTGCACACACACGCACATATACAGTATACACAGGCTCAAACTTATGACACGACCATTGCCCCACCGTGCACATATAACACACACTTGTGCACAATAGCATGCAGTTGCTCACCGACCTCTCTCATACTCACACAAACACAAACACACCAACACATGGACATGGTGCTATAGGGCTATTCATCTGTCTGGAGCAGTGGCTTATGAAAGGTCAGTCTTTGAGTTATGACAGAATCTCCTGGCCACAACAATCTAAGCGTGGGTGGCAGAGCAGTGACTCTGTGTGTCCGTGTGTGTGTGTGTATGTTCGTACATAAGTGTGTGTGTGAGAGAAAAGGGGGCAGACCTGTAATGAGTGTGTGGACAGTAAAGGTGGAGAGGGAAGAAAATGAGCCACCATGCTAGTAAAGTGGGTCTGCAGAAACAGTTTACCTCAATGCGCGTGATAGAAAAGGACAGCTTAAAGGAGAGACAAATAGAGTGGGGGGCTGGAGGATTGAATATGAGGCAGAGAGACAGCTCATGAGGGACAAAGCTGTGGCAGAGATGGAAGAGGAGAGACAGAGAAGGGTCAGCGGAGTGAGAGAATGCCGGACAAGTTCCAGGAGAGGGGATAGATTGGCACAAGGGACCGAGGGGGGGAGTCTGGGGCTAAATGAGAGATTGTGAATTATCTGTGTGTCAATAGATTTATGTCAATCCGTGAGTGTCTTTATACAAATCCATTCATGTGTGAGTGTGTGTATGTGTCTTGGCAGCAACTGAGGGGCAGATGCTGCTTGCGCTCCAGGCCCACTGCTTTATGGCCTTCTGCGGAAATGTTGTTGTGCCAACTGCAGCTCTCATCCACAGCCAATCACACGCCTGGGTCCGCGGTGGACTACGGTTAATACATACACACAATCATATACATACAGCAGCAGGAACGCATACACAGAAACTCATCATAGCGCGCACACAGGAAATTCCATAATGAGAGACAAGGGTAATAAATGGAAAGTGTGTGTCTCAGTGGTGATTGTGTTCATTAAGGTGTAGTGTGTGCCTCTAATCAGCAGGAGGCTTTTGGAACACACACACTTTTTATGTCTGTCTCTCTCTCTCTCTCTCTCTCACACATGCACACACGCACCTCACACACACACACACACACACACACACACACACACACACACAGGGTTTTCCCTCGATGATTGTGTAGAAGACCAGAGGATCATTCACCAGAGAATTTGAGTCACAGGCACATGGTTTTGCCTTAGTTTTGTTAGATTTCAGCTGCGTTATTCTCTCATTATTTGGTGTCTGTTTATAAGTTTGTTTTTGGTTCACTGTAATTATGACTTGTTCTTCAGCCCTTAAAGGAAACTGAAATCTGTTGTTTTGCCAACTAAATGGTTATTTTCTTCAGATGAACAATGCACCCCAATACATGGTGTGCTTTTTCTATAGGTAAGCTGACCAGAGAGAGGGAGAGGGCTAGCATCACAAATAATATCACAGTTAATGTAAACTATGAAATCAATTTACAAATCCAGCAAGCTGGTTAGCGCTGGTTGTCCTGCACGTGGATGTCTTCAAGCACATCCTCAAACCTTCCACCAAGTTTCAATAAAATTGATTAAGTGGTTTTTGCATAATCCTGCTGCAAGACAGCGAGGAAAACATAACTTCTTTGGCGGAGGTAAAAAGTTTTGTGTTGTTATGAAGTGCACAGTCAGAAACATTTCATCCACTGCCACAGTGCACTGCCAACACAACGTGCTCATGCACGACAAACCCCACGACTCTGCCAGAATATGTCTCCTACATTAAATACTAGACACAATGTAGCAAAGAACATTTGTAATGCAGGACTTTTTCATTCATTTCTACAGGTTAATACACAATAGCAGGTAAAGGTGTGTGATTAATTGTGAAACCCCCCCCCCCCCCAGATTTGTACTGTAGAAAAACTGTTAAAACTAAAGGACAAAAGGTTTGTTTGGTTGGACGTGCTATCTCAGTGAGCACCAGTCAGCTAACTGCAGTGCACGGCCGGGTATGTTGGGGTTTGAATGTCAGACAAGCTGAGTGATAAATCAAGCAGACTTAATCCAATTTAGATTAAACTTGGCAAATAGATTGTGGGGTTGATGTCAGGACCTATGCTATTGATTTTTTTTCTTCAAATCCATCATAGGTCAAGGTCACAGTATACAACCAAGATTTGACCCTTGTGCTAATGCATGAGAAAGACATTGACAGCACTACACTAGATTTTATCAATAAATATTTACAAACCTTCTTCAGAAGTTTCTGAGACATTTAAAAACATTAAGCAATAGATCATTGATATTAATAGCTACACCACGCATAATTAATAAGTTATTACATTCACATGTCAGCAGTGTCAATATATTGTTATTATTATTATTATCATTATTGCTGACCTCGTACAATAGTCAAGTTATAATCATTTCATAATTGTATCAATCAATGCAATTCACCTGAAATGTATTACTTGTAGCATATATCAAATATATAAGCCTGGGTGAAGCATGACTAATCTTCTGTGACATGACCATCTTTCAGATTTCAGTCGTTTTGAGCTCATCATCCACAGATGTCATTCTTGGCTATTTGACAGATTTTCTCCCTGCTTCATTTCTGCAGTAAAAACATCAAGAGATTAAATGTATTTCCTCTGTGGCAGCAGAACATGTAACATCGGCTTTAATAGACTCCTGCAGGTTAAACTGGACTAAACACTTTTAAGGCTGATTATTTCTGCAAGACTCACCACAGACCGATTCAAAAAACACACGCTAGCACAGCAACATTAAGGCTATGAACAAAATGGAACACTCTGCAGAAGACGGTACTATACATACTCACTCCATTCAAAAAGAATAACTGTTGGAATGAATGAACACATAATCATTTTGTCAATTTTTTAAACCCAAATTTCAGGGGAACAAAACTATGTTGTAGATTATTTTCGCTCTCCAGCTGTTCAGGTGCTGAGCTAAAATGCTTAGGTACTTAAAGTCACACGCCCACACATGCGCTAGAAGGGCTGACTAAAGAGACATTTCAAGATGCAGCAGCTCCAACCTCTGAACGGCTCTAAGTTGAAGCAGCATTTTACAATTTGAACTTTTGCATTTATTAATTTGACCGGCTTTAAAGGTTCAGTGTGTAAGATTTAGGTGAAAGGGATCTATTGTATAAAATAATTCTAGTAATGTTTTCCCAAGAGTGTACTCATCTAAATTGTATAAATGAATGTTTTTTGGGGTTTTTTTACCCTAGAATGAGCCATTTATATTTTAATACTTGGGTCCTTGCTTTGTAGGCCGCAGTGTTTTTAACAGTAGCTCAAAATGGACAAACTAAAACCTTTTGAGTTTTTATGACAACTGGAGGTTTCCACAGGTTCTTTAATGTTTGGAAGGGGAGGGTGATGGCACTAAATTCTACACACTGAACCTTTAAACCTCTCAAACCACACTCCCAACTATTCATTCACAAGAGAGGTCAAACCTGATCCTACATATCACTCCCGTTCAATAGGAGCCTGTCACTTGACTGCTGCTGCTTTGCTCTCCATACAGAACTCCATTGGATGAGGTACTGCTGTCATGCATTGGCCCATAACAGAAGATATTGAATCAGACTTTTTGATTGTATGTATCAGAAATCCTCACAATCGGTCTTCCTCTCCTCTATATCCATCTTTGTGGTTTAACTTCGTCAAGAGCCAAAAGAAAAATAATTTGATTCCCAAACATTTTCTGGATGAAATGTGAATCATTTAATAGTCTATATAAACTACAGTTCTGTCTTACTTTCTGTTTTCACATATCGTCTGTTTCTAAAGTAAAACACAAGTAAGTAGGAAAGATTGACAGAGAGGTGAAAGAGTGCAGGAAGAGATTGAAAGTCTAACAAGAGAAGAAAGGGGGTGGAATAACGCAGAGGGAGGGATAGAGAGGTTATTGAGCGAGAGAGGCAGAAAAATGCTGTGGAAGAGAAAAAAAGGAAACAGTGAAGAATAAAAGATAAAGAGAGAGCAACAGAGGGATGAAGAAGAGAGGCATGCAGATGAAAAACTCAGAAGAAAGAGAGTGAAACAGAAGGAGAGGTTGAAGGTTGAGAGGTAGACAGACAGATCACAACCAAACCGAGACTAGCCAACAGCTGTGAGAGCAGAATTTGATACTGCGGCACAGACACACAAACACAAGACGTGCACGCACGCACATACTGCATGCAGGCGCGCGCACGTGAGTGTGTGCGAGGCTCACAGGGGCACACACACATGCTCACACTATCCAAAAGAGCCACATTACACATGAAATATTAATGGTGCAAAGCAATCAGCAAAAATGGAGATGGGGGAGACAGAGAGGGGGAAAGTAAGAGAGAGACATGGATGGAAAGCAATATGTCTTTATTACCAGTCCTGGTCTGACATGTTGACTATCAGCAAAATGATATGCACCTTGAATCATCACTTTTACCCGGATCAACATGCAGGAACAACTTATTTTCTTCCTCAGTCTTGTATTTATTCCATCTTGCAACAAAGGAAGGTCATCCCGAGTGCTAAAACACCCTAATGTAGATCCATTCTGCCACCAGTGAATATATAAAAATGTGTATGTATGTGTGTGTGTGTGTGTTTATCTCTATGTAATGCTGTTCGAAATGCAAAGCCTAATTCAGCTTCTCAAGCATGGATGGCTTGTGTGAATCTCAATAAATCATTAATGAATAATTTTCACAGGTGAGAGAGTGTGCGTAAAGAAAAAGCTGAAAACAAAATTGGGTGAGAACATACTGTCTTCCCTTGCTAAATACTAATGTAAGAATACTGTATGTGTTGTATATCTGTGTGTGTGCCCGCATCTGACTGTTAATTCCTGATGATAAAGCACAAACAGTCAGGTGTGTTTGTTCTCTTAAGCACCTCTCTGCCCCTTAAAAGCTTCAGGTAATAACACCATCCATCACCTGCTTGTGTGGACACGTGTGCATGTGATGTGTGTGTGTGTGTGTGTGTGTTCACGCATCCGACAGAAAGGTCAAAAACAGGAGGAGTTTGCAGAAACACAGGAGGTATCGCTTCGCCGCAGGAGTTTAATCAGAAGGAAAAAATATGCCAGCGTGTACACACACCGTACGCAGATACCGAGCTGCGCACACAAACAGACACGAACGCCCAGGACATGAACATCAGCCGGGTACATGCATTAGTGCACAGCAGTAGCTCCTTACTAATGAAGAGGGGAAACACTGTGGAACGGCGTGTCTAGGCAGGTGTGAGGAGAAATAAACAAATAATGAGATCAACACTGCCAAGATTACAGCACATTCATTACAGCACTTAGTGTGTCCTCATCAACCTCACACTCTTTTCTGTTTCTCCTCGGTCAACGAGATCATCTGCCTCTTTCCTCTGCATCTCCATTCTTTGGCTGTAGCTCCACACATTGTACAGCTGATGTTTGTTATTGCATCACTGACTGCAGTGTCACGTTTACACACCTCCTTTTCCTCCGAACGCTAAACGTGGAAGCACAACTGATGTTCAAGTGCAGGTGCCCCTTGAGAGCCATGGATCCGAATCATCAGTCGAAGACCGCTCAGCTGACTGAGATGCAAGTGAAGCTTTTTTTTCTTTCTGTGCAGTCAGTGTGCAGCTACTCCTGGGGACTGAAATGTTCCCAGAAGAAGCAGAGTGAGCGCTCCTCTCTTTCACGCTGCCCTCTGGGATAAAATCTTTCCACTACCTCAAGTCCTGTCTCTGACGGGTACAGGCAGCTGCGGACCTGGACCCAGGGTGAGTCAGAGCGAGCAACTTAGCACAATATAGTCTATTGCTTGATATGAACTGTCAGCAAAAACAGTGCTGCACATTTCTGACTGGCCATTTTAACAGTGTAGTTAAAATGCACCAGCTTGGAACAATAGACTGTGTAAAAAGTAGGACAATGTGTAAGTTCCTCTCACTTTCCAGAAGTCAAAATATCTGGTACACCATCAAGTCAGTATCTGTACAGTTGTTATCCAGGGATTACATTACATATTACACTCATTTAGCTGACGCTTTTATACAAGGCGAATTCCAATACGTGCATTAAACCATGAGAGTAACACAAAACAGCAAGAAAAATGTTTAAAAATAAATTAAATACTATCACTTGTAAATGTCTCCTTTTATTAAGGAAAAACATTATGTGATAAATTTTAATTGTTACCATAAAATTCTTAATGTGTTCCTAAATCTTTCAACTAAGGCCGTGGGGAAAAGTAAGAGTCAAGCCCTGAAGCTGGAGTCCAATAATTAAAAACAGATTTGAGATGTGCACTACAGCTATTTGACAGTTTGATCTCAGAAGGCTTACAATCAAGAAGAGTTGATTTGCATGAAGCTGCAGAGGGATACAGAGTAATGTTTAACTGTTTAGATACTGAATAATCTTCAGATCGGACAAAGTGTCATAAATGATTTGCTACTGTGGCCTAGAAGTGGGCCCCCCGCTACGATGACTCAATGCAGAACAATCAGTGAGGTGAAAAAAACAAAGATGCCCAGATTAAAGACTAAAGTAAAAGGAAACCTTGGAGGTGGTTAACATCTTTGTTCATGAGTCCACCACACACAAATCATGAAGGACAGTAGGAGGAGGCTGCTTTTCCCTGGCAAAAAACACTTTTTAAATTTTTGCAATCACCTTGACATTCTACGATGCTTCTCAAAAGATGTTCTCTGGACAATTGAAACTAATGTGACATAGAAAGGGCAACGCTATGAGCAAGAAAACATCATCCTTACACTAAAGTAAATAGTTGGGCATTGGGGATTTGTTGTCTCTGGGCTTGACTCCATCACTGAGTGTAAAATGAATTAGGGAAAAGTATAAGAAGGTCGGTGGCTCGATCCCAGTCTTCCCCATCTGCATGCCGAAATGTCCATGGGCAAGATACCGAACCCCTGTAAAGCACTTTGAGTGGTCTTCAACACAAGAGAAGCACTATATAAATACAGACTATTTTCCAATTCATAACCAAGGTATCTCACAGGACAACGTCAGCGTGGCTGTGTGTCAGTTGAATCTTGCAGTAAGACAATGACCCTAAACACTGACATGAATTTATTCCAGAATGATTTCAAACAAAGGAAATCTACCTTGTGGAGGGGCTCAGTCCTTAATCTCAGAGATGCTGAGATGAATGTCTGCTAAATAATGTAGAAAGTTCCTTGAACATTGGGCAGTTCTGGTCCGGAGCAGGGAGGTTCCAACCTTTGGTGAATCGAAGGTTTGAGTCAAGACTGAAAATGCTATGTTCAGTAAAGGCACACTAAGTTACAACAGTTGGGGTTTTATCCATCTGTGACAGCCCACCAAGTGACTTCCTGTTGATGTCACTCCTTGAAGGAGCCTGGGTGGGTCGTCAGGGTAACTGATTGCACCTGAGAGGTGGGAGGAGCAAAAGGCATAAAGGGGTTGCTTCCCCAGTCTGTGTCCTCTCTCTCCCTGGGCAGCTGCCACCTGACATCATGGCCTCTGTATTGGTGTAGTTTGGTTTGTTTCTACATTTGTTTCAACACTCTCACCTACACTTTCCCTCATGCACACACGCCTTACACTACTGATACTCACCATACTTACATACTTCATCGTTTGAGTTTATTTCTTTGGTTATTTGAATAAATCACGTTGTTTCGTCCTTATCAGTGTGTGCGATTTCCCTGTTGTTACAGCCCTGAGCCAAGCTGTAACACATCTATATTGTGACTCAGATCAGATCTCAATTTATTGCCAATTAATGCAGAAAACGAGGTCATTCCGAAAGGTTCACATAGCGTTTATTGACCTGATGTTCCTAAACTACCCACGTCATTTGACTTACAACACAAGATCCAAAATAGGGCCATGATTAAACACACACACAAATACACACACAGCTCCCTCTCTCATATATCACTGTGGATGTTGGAGAAAAAGTGCTGAACACTGTCTGATGACCGGTAGCAGGGCCTGCAGGCTTTGCCAGAGCGGACATATTCACAGTACACAAATCATCTCAAGTATGTGCAGCCAATGAGCAGTCGCAGTGAACAACTCGATGGGGCTTTTTCAAGTGTCAGCACAGCGCTGCAGCCCTCATATCGGAAGCTGGACGCTGCTAAACACGTTCACTTTTTAGTTTAGAATGCATATCACACAGTCACAAGGTCTGGTACCACCCAGCAAGCGGAGTGTATACGCAACTTATTTCCATGTTGGACGTAGCAGAAATGTTCATCGTTGTGGGATATAATATAAAACATAAAAACCCAAATTATATGCTCATCCCTCTGTGTCAGTAAATTTAAGGCTGGTTGACAAGTGCAAACTTACTTATTTTTTATTTGCATGTATTTTACAGATTGAAATCAAGTTAACATCATTGTCAACCACCTCAGACAAAATGGATCAACTGCTGATTTCAAATTTTTCTCGAAACATTGTCCCAGATTTACGCATCCATGCTTGACCATCACACTTTTTTGCTCCACACTTTCTGCCCCATGCATGACTGTCTCTATGACCCACAGCTTGTTGTACACAGTATTTCAGAGTTTAACTGACTTGTTTCATGACTGGAACCGTATTTGTTCAGTTGTCAGTACATTTACGTTTCCTCTTTCCTCAGGGGATTGTGGCTACAATAAACTATGAATCCTGCTGCAAAGAACATCTCCTACAAAAGATATAGAGCCTGGTGATTCTTTAATAGAGACTTTTACTTTGCTATTCACCCCTGGTGTTACTTTAGTGGTCACTTTGCAGACAAGCAAAAGGTTTTGACTCACCAAAATTCTTGGGAGATTTTGAACAATGCAAATCAAGAGGTGACATCCCTACCGGGGAAAAACCTGTTATGACAAATAAAGGTGAAGTGTGGAAAGTTAAAATTTGTTCTGGTGCTGTCTTTTATTTGCCAAAGGTCTGTAACTTTTTGACAGCTAGTGCTGTAGCAGTGAATTTCCAGTGGGGTAAGCCCATTCTGTCTGTGCCAGCATGCTTGTTATTCTGATGATGGAGGGAAAGGAGAAGAGGAGGAAAAGCTTCCTGATCTTCATTAAGAATGACTCAGCTGCTTTTTCAGTCTGTCAGCATTTCTAAAGCTGATGACGTTCCAGGGCCACTGCTAAGAGAGCTATTCAACACAGGAATAGAGAGTTTAAGACCAAGGCTGCCACTGCCTCAATTAAACTGTTAGTGTAAATTATGTGTGTGTGATTAGATAAAGACAGTGCAGGTTAAGGCAAAGAATAAGAAAATGAGCTTTACACAAGCTCTTTAAATTAATATTCTGAACGTGATTAGAAAGAGATTTAGTTGAGAGGCAACAAGACAGAGACACACTTCTTAAAGAATCATGAACAGTTAAGTCCATGATACCACAGATGGCAGTTATATGACATGTCCCACCCTTCTCCTTGATGATAATCTGCTTATAACACCCGAATGAGAAATGTATAAAGCCAATTGTATTGCACTGACACCAGCGGAGCATTCCAGTGTGTTTTTATATTCATTTTGGTGAAAGGTTTCAAAACTTTTAAGGAGTATTTATTATATTTTCCAGATGATTCCATTTGTGCATTTTATTCTCATAGATGACTGAAAGTGTGTCTCTCTCCCCATTCATTCGGAGAGGAGCCTGGTTTTGTCAAAACAAAATAACTGCCTGGGGGCATTGCCAAGATGGCAGCCAAGTGGCAATACTTCCTTGCAGGAAATAATTCAATTCTTGTTGCTTATATAAATGTCAATGTTAATATGACTACTGCTACTACATTAAACCTTTAGTGTGTCTGCTCTTTCCCGGAGTCAGAGTAGTTACACAAACACTGTCAAATACAGATCCAAAACAATGATTCATTATTTAGGTAGAGTAAATGTAATAAATAAACTATATATTCCAAATATTTTTCAAATGCCATCCAATTCAAAAAATACTAAAATGACATCCCTGTCTGCTCTCATTCCTTTTTGGAGCTTGACTTCCAGGAAATGCCAAACAATGGCAATTTGTGTTTTTCCCTTCTGTCTGCCTATTGCTTTCTTTTTTACACTGTAATCCTCTGAACAACGGATTTCTTCTTTTACTTGGACCAAAGTTAGAAACTTTTCTTAGACACTTTAGACGGTTTCCCTGCCTAACTCCTAGGTGTTGTTTTCTGCTGCATCTTGGTCATTGCTTTTGCTCTCCTCTTCCGCTCTGGTTAACTTGCTAGTTGATTTAAAACATTGCAACTAATGTACAGATTTAAAATCAGCTACACAGTCAAATACAGATATCAATGCCTGGTACTTAATTGGCTTTTTTGAACTACATTGGCAAGGGCTTGGATGTAACAGATGTTCGTCTATCTATATGTATGAGGCCCACGCTCCTGCTTTAAGGATTTGTTGCCAACTTTTGCTTTTCAAATAGTTACTGACACAAAGAAAACGTTGTTAGAACTATTTTCTGAGCGACAGAAAGAGCTTGTTTACTGTGAAATGTGGTGATCAGAGACTCCCTGCATCTTCTTGAAGTGGTGGAAATTTATTAAAGATGTAGGTATCTCATTGAAGAAAAGAAGTTGAGAAGAGACATGAGGCTTATGTCTGTTGCAAGGTGTTATTCTGCATTAAGGTTTTGCTTTTTCATTACTTCTCTTGGTTCCCCAACTGGTCTGCTCCTAAAAACTACAGAAGTTTTAACTCTGTACAACTGCAGGCATATATTAAAAAAACTAGCATAGGCTTTTTACAATAATGCTGACGGTTTGCTCAGCACTATGGATGCCTTTTTTGCTTTTCATTGCAGCAAAGCTGCCTGAATTGCAATGCATTAACAAAGCAAATAACCACTATGCTGTGTCTAAAGGAATTTCTTTTATTTATAAAATTTTTCAAAAGAGACATAAGAGCTATACAATTCTGTATATGCAAGATGAGTTTAACGCGAAAGAAATATGTGAAACGTTCCTCACTATGTCAGAGAAAGGATGAAAATAAGGAATGAGAGACAGACTTTATAGACAGCATGAGAGCAGGTTGGGGGGAAGCCTTCGAGAGGGAATCACAGAGATGAGGGATCACTAAGAAACAAAGCAGTGACTGTCTTTGATGTGTGGGGGGGGTAGAATGGTTGGTACGTGTGCATCTCTGTGTGTGCATTTGTATATACATGCACATGCATCGTGTATGCTCCCTGCTCTGTCAAGACCTCTCTGCTGTCTTACCTTACTTCCAGACCTGACAGGAGGGAAGTTAAAAGTAGTAATGGATAAGAATGTTTGCATCTGCTCACGCATGTGTGTTTGTTGCAGACTGCATATCTGACTTGTGTGTGAGACCAAGTTTGTTTCGTATGCATGCAAGATAGAATCTTCTCTGGCTGCATCATGATTTTGTGAGTGTGTGTGTGTGTGTGTGTGTGTGTGTGTGTGTGTGTGTGTGTGTGTGTGTGTGTGTGTGTGGCATTCATTGGTGTGGAGGTGAGAATGGCTGAAAGAGAGAGGAGAGTACAACCAACTCTCTTTCAGTCTAGAGTCATTTTTGAGATTCATCCTCTGCTACGTGTCTTCCATTTCCATTAAGTAGCAACAGAATCCCAATACACACGTTGAAATGAATAAATTAATATGTTTGATGGATTCTCAGGCACATTTGTGAAAGTGAAAGATCTCTCCTGCGGATAAAGGAGTCAATCTAAACATTTCGGAAGAAGGATTTAGCATTTGTAACTGCACAGGGGATCGGTTCCAATACTGATATGCTCTCATATAAAGGTCTGAAAGATCATTACACTTCAGAATTAAGAATTGGAAAAGCTGAAAATTACTGCTCAGTGAACACAGAGGTCAGAAGAAAGGATTCTGCCTTTTAAAAAACAATACATTTGTTAAAATCGTGGTTTCAGAGAGATTCGATTTCCAGGTCTTTCAGTCTTCATGCCAAAGTGTCTTTAATGGGCAAGACACTGAATGAAAAGAGAGAGAGGTGGGAAATGATATGTAACAAACGTCCTGAGCTAAATGAGTGCACGGCTGTAACCATTATTATTTTGTTAACAATGGACATGAATAAAAATGTGAAGAGTCGAGAGAGTGATGAACCGATGCAGAATTATTGCCCACTTCTGTAGTTTACACGCTACAGAACTTTATAGTGACTGCCAGCTCATTGTTTTGGTTTTTACGGCCCACGGCTTTACTGGCTCACTCTCATCACTCTCATTGAACTGTCTGCAGCTGCGGAGCCTGTTTCTGACACTGATGCACCAACAACCTTGATACACTACCTGCCCAGCACCACATGGCACACAAGCAGTTCGTAGGAGCTGTAAGTGGGAACGGAAATGTCCGGGTCAGTTGGACTGGACATTTCCCAGAACTTTTCCTGCCATCCCCCTAATGAGCCCATCTGAGAATACAGCAGGAAAGTATAGACATGTTGATGACATGCATGCTCTACCTAAGTGCCACTCCTCACCAGAGCTCATAGCTCAAGTAAATCCTCAGATCCTCTGCCTGTATTTAACTTTCCTGACAAACTCTACAAAAGTTTAAATCTTATTTTTTGCAGCCATCCCCACATGTATCATAAGTAACATGAAACTAACCTTCCGAGAGATTCAACATAAATTTCACATAAATGTCACAAAGTTCCTTCAACAGTACATCCAAGTGCAATTCAACTTTAATCCAAGCACAAACACAATATCTGTAAAAGTGTTCTTACGTGAGGCCACTAACCCATCAATCATCTTGTCAGTCTATTAGGTAAAGCAGACTGACAGGGATGAGAACAGGGGTGATACATCAGGATAAGGTAAATTCACAATATATCCCACCAGCCATGGAGACTCCCTGTGGGATTCAGTGGTCTCTGCAGTTATTCCATCCTGCCAGTGATGAAAATAAATCCCAAAGGGGAAACATTCACTGTGTGCGACTGTAGATCTGTTTTGTGGCCCACAGCAGATTGGTTCAGATTTGTCCACTGGGGGGAAAGAAATATACAGTATGGAAAAAAATAATTCAAAGTATCTGAGAGGTTTACATGCGTGTATGTGATGTTGCAGGCAAGAATACTGCTGCACATGTCCTCAGGGGAAAAGCTACAGTCAACAGATCAGAATAAAAAGTCACAAACAGAACCGTGGCTTTGTTTGGCTCTACAAAGCTGTCTCAGGTGCATTCGCTATCAATCCAATCCATCATTATCCATCATGTGTATTTTGGTTGTTTTACTGAGTTGGTGTCTGCCTACTCGCAGGAAAATAAAAAGTCTAATAGGTAATCCACATAGAAATCATTTTAAGAAGTGCTTCTGACATCTGTCAGTTGTGTGTCTCGCAAAACAAATTCAAATCAGTTTTTATCAAAAGTAGAAACCAACAGACACATCACACACTCTGAGTTAGAGCTGGGTGATATGGTCTATTAATAAAATCATTGTAAAATATATTTCTAGTGTATGATAATATTAAATGTCAAAGCACTTTGATGATTTAAGTGCAACATATGTTTACATTAAAAGTTAATTAGAGGTTTATATTGGAATAGTGTTATACTTGCAAGGAATTTAATCTAACAAAACCAAATTAATCGAGACAATTATAAATAGAGGTATCTCTTCAATGTAAAGTTAATATAAAAAAGTATAACTTAAACTGCACATATCATGCATGATATTTGTGACACACCGTTTCAAAAACTGTAAGATAAAAAAAACATAGCGTGTGAATCGTGGAGGCATGAGAGGTTGCAGCCTGTCAAACTGTCAAAACTAAACTAACTATAATTTATTTAAGATTAATCACATATTACCACAGATACTTTGAAATGTTTCTCTTCCACTGGTTTCACATTTTAATGTTGACAAAAACCCAGAGTGTTAAATAACGCACACACACACGCGCGCGCACACACACACACACACACATGCACACACACGCACAATGAAGACACACGCTCACACTCCTGTGATGTGACTGTTATTATTCTGCAGAGTGTTACGTCACAGCGCCTTTGTGGTTCACACACCTTGATATTGTTATGATACAGCTTTTGAAATGACCTGTTGTCACGTTGTCACACAAAAAGTGCAATTTAATTTTTGTTGTCTTGAAATGTTTCTCTCAGGGTTTATTGTTGAATTCCCTTTTTTCTTCAATGTTGCTTTAAGGTGTTTTGTTAACAGTCTTTGTTGAGTGTGAGTTCTATAGAGCAAGGCTACATTCAGTAGGCCAACATTATGCTATTTGGTTTTTTTTTTCATTTAACAGCCTTTGTGTGCAATCGCCTGGTTTGAGTAAATGCTGATGTGTTTTCAAACTTTTTCCACCATGTGATTTCCACCTTTTTTGCATTTAATTTTAAAGCTGCTTGCAGAGAAAACAGACATGATGATAAAGAAAAATGTTTGCAGGATGACTGCAATCTTCATACTCATGTGATTCTATGCATCAGAAGGAGGAGACACACAGAAAGGGATTTTCACAACAGCAAAGGTATTATTAACTCAATAATCTCTCATTGGAAACCAATCTAAAATGTCATTGAAATAAATAACATCCTGATGTCACAATACTAAGTGAAATTGAAAGAGGCTGAAGAACACAGATATGAGGCAGCACCAGTCCTCCCCCCACTCCTCTCTCTTCCTCCTCACTTTTCACGTCTGCAGGTAACACTGATTTATTCGAGATGAAGGCTAAGCTTGAAAGAAGTGTCCAGAATCAGATGATAACTTAGGCAACAGACGGACAGCCATCAGCTTCTCTGCATCAATTCACCATTGTAAGACCATGACAGCAGACTGCAGACCAAACAATCGAACATCACACTTTTCTACATACTTTTTGATCTGGAGAAAAGACAGAGGTTACTGTAAACTTGTGTAAAACTAGAATATCAGTGAGTAGAGCGCATAACTGTACCAAGGCCCAACAGTCCCCTTAAATTCAATCACTCTGCACCAAATTTCACACAGTTCACTGAATGTGCCTCATTTCTCTCATTAAGATCCATGAGAAACTGTGAAAATGTTGAAAATGCTCAGTGTTAAAGAACTGGATGGATGGATGGATGGATAGATAGATAGAAAGATAGATAGATAGATAGATAGATAGATAGATAGATAGATAGATAGATAGATAGATTAATACGAGAATCAAACAAAGACCACATCAATTATTACCACACTAAAAAACTATATAAATATATTTATGAATATGTATTCAGGCTGCAGGGAGAGGTCTTCTCAGAGAGGGTCATCACAATATGATGCAATAAAAAGGCTAACAAACAAACATTATATCAACTAAATTACTAAGTACGACAAATAATAGGTTGCAGTACAATTAGTAGTATTCGTCAATCCATTAGTACTTTATACTCTATGCACCATATCCCTGTTAGGAAGTTTTTAGCTTGTGTCTGCGGTTGCTCTGTGTCACTACGGTTTTTCTGTTTTGGCACATGCAACAATATTGGAGCCTCTTTCCCTGAAGATATTAAATATTTCATTGTTTTTTTTCACAGATATTCTCGTAGTTAGAGCGCAAATGATTTAGCCTCTTTCAAGGCCTCTGACAGCAGTTGTTTCATGTTACTTTAAAAAGACATCACTCTGCTGATTACAAGGCCTGACTGACAAAAACAACTAATTGGCATTCAAGCTGATTCAGCCCACATTTGTTGCAGTGTTTGCAGTTATGATTAGGTTATTATGGAGTTTTGAATTAATGACATATAAACTGAAATATTCATAGCAAATATATATTTAAATACTCACATAACAATATGCACCATATAGGTGCACATGTTAATTAATATAAAGAAGTCTATCACAATAAAAATAAAATGTGACTTTTCACAGTTGTAAAGCTGAAATCCAGATTTGTGAGTGGTAAAGTTAAAGGGATAGTTCACTGAAAAATGAAAATTCACTTATCTACTCACCACTAAGCCAATGGAGGAGGGGTGGGTGAAGTGTTTGTGTTCACTTCTTCAAACATAAAAAACTAGACATAAAAAAACATTCAATGCCTCATAACGAGTCTAAATGTCCCCTGATATCCTGTAAATGACGACGTTTTTAGTTGAATTTGAATGCTGGGGCTTACAGACACTTGGATGACACCACTGGTTTTTTAACGTTTGAAGATGTCTTCCCCAGTTGCTTCAATTTTATTGGATTTGGCTGCAACGCTATTTACCCCTTTAACTCCAATAGAGTTCACCCACCCTTTCATCAGCATAGTGAGTAGATGATGAGTGAATTTTAATTTTTCTGTGAAATATCCCTTTCACAGCATGTTTCTGCTGAAGGGGCTCAGGTGGTTCTTTCATTGTCTCAGAGAGGACACTTGACTTCGCCCCTCCACCTATTCTCTGTAACTATGTCCTGACAATATGGACTGTGGTCCACAACACAGTTGGCATTTTTGATCGGCTTATTGAGCCATTCAGCTTTACCAACCTTGACGCTGCTTCTATAGCACATCATAAAATAGAGTGCACCTGCTAGCGACTGTCCTTTAGTAAGATATTCTACTACTGAAAGACATGAGCTCCTTCACTACTCTGCATGTTTGTCTCTTTGTGTGTTGTAGAAGGGGATATTTTTTTTGTACAAATTGGCAGCATGTGTTAAAAAAACTACCCAAATGTCTGATGTGTTTGTTCTCTGTGATCCAAAGCCCCTGACAGAGAGATGGAATGAAATATATTGCCTAGGTGCAAGGGACCTGACATCCCTTAGTGCTTTTATCACCTTTTATAAATCTGTCCACACCATCCTATCTTCATTCCAGTTTTCATATCGCTCCCTGTAGACCCCAGAGATGATTCCCCAACACTGAGCTGCATGACCTCATAATTTCTGCACCCCAGTCACCATCTCTCAACACTTATATTGCCATAAACATTTACCCCATTAAGCCAAATGGCCCTAGTTTAACCGCAGAACTGGAACATAAATCCAGAGTTGTAAGTTTTGGCCACAGAGACTGAATGGGCATCTTCAAATCCACCTGCTGTGTTGGTCCCTGGAGGTGCAGCAGCACAAACAGTGCAGAATAGCTGGCTGAGGTCCGATTACATATCATAGTGTGTGATTAATTAATTCACTCTTGGTCAGCAACATCCCCACAGTCATCGCTCTGAAACAGCTTTTGCAATCATGGTGACGCATGACGACAACAGCTAAGCAAATAGAAAGAGGCTTCTCAAAGAAATCATGTTGTTGGAGCTGCACGACCTGAACGCAGCAGCTCCAATGGTGTGGGTTTTCTTTTTTATTAACTTGTGCAGTGATGATGAAAATGAATGGTGACGAGGGATTTTAACTTACCACATCATTCCTACACTATTCCCCTTTTATTTCTACTATATTTTATATCAAAAATCCTCATGTTATACAATTGCAGACGCAGTTGCATTTGCACTAAACTGCGACATCTATTTTCAGTGCAAAGTACTGCACACATTTTTCCAACAAATGCCAACAATTCGCCTTGCACCGCTTAATCTGAATGACTCCCCCAGCAGGTGACACCTCTCCTCCTTCTTGAGCGTTAGGTAGTGTCATCTCAAACCTACCCTTATCTCCACTGTTTGGAGCACGTAGTCCACTGGTATGTAGAATTCCCAAAACCTGCAACTTACAAAACTCAAGAGAGGTTTCCTTGCATGTGCAGTCTTGCTTCTATGTGTTTGGTAGAAGAAGACTAGTGCACAGACATCACAGGGCTTCACCAGCCCTGATCATCAAGGTATCGGATTTAACTTTGTCCTGCCTCATTTGCTCCTTCTCACCTATATGAGAAAGCTGCTGCAGCCCTGACAGGTGGAGGCGGGGGCGGCGAGCTGGTGGAGCTTGGCGTGAGGCAGGTAATGGATCAAAGCGGTGAACCTGGAGCTAAAGTCTACAATCAGTCAGGATCCTTCCACACAGCCCTGGGCTTGTGTCTTCTGGCCGTCAGGAGGTAAACTGCCGAGCGCCCAGTAGGTGGTCTGTCTGTGATGTGATTCAGGGATTCAAAACAAGCAACAAGACTGTCAAAGGGCCTCATGACGACTGGGGTCAGACTGACAGCTTTACAGTCATTAAGGCCTTTGATGCTCAGTTTATTGGACTAAAAATCTCAGTTGAAGTTCCATTACAACTGCTGCTGCTCAAATAATCATGTGGCAGAAGTAAACTGCAAGTAGTGTCGTGTCACTACACTTCCCCTTAAATAAGACCAAAAATTCCTGTTTGTCCGCATCAAAACAAGGTTAGATTACACATTTTTTACAAAGATTCAGTTAACAATTAGCAGTACTCATTTATGCTGCAGTTTTTGTGGCAAATTTGTTGAAACGGAGGAAAAAAGCCTCAAGGAAATGTAACTAAAGAGGCATTCCAACATAGGTTGTAAAAACCTGCTGAGCTGAGGCTCTATCATGAACTCTGCATGAAGTCCATTATAAATATTCATTGATATCTAAGTGAATTCATTTTTAAGTCATAGTCCTTCAGATATACCACACCTCAACGTTTTCTCCTTTCACCTGCTGTATTCTTTATTTCTCCTGCCCACACCTCTAACAGCAACAGTCCTGAGCTCATCAAATTAAAAAATCAAATTAGTAATAACAAGTTAAACTCGTTAAAAAATTAAACAGTTTCCACTATGATCACCATAGAAACATTCTTATCCAGCTTATACAGTTTGGCCCGTATAAGACTCTCTATACAACTAACATCCTACTACGCTTTAAATACTTCCTCTATTACAAAAGCCTGTTATATTCTATTCCTCTGGAGCTCATCTGTAGCAGAGAACGTAATAATAACACATCAGAGAGCATCACTGTTGCACTGGATGACATGTTCCTCTATTATAATGAACCTGGGCACTGTGGTTCATTTTGTCAGTCAGTCCCACATACACTTTTTGGATGATGCTCGCTAAATTTGTGTTAATCTGTGGCTGAAAATAGTCCCCAGTGAGTTTAGTACAGTTTATTTAATCATGTTTGAGTAACATTTGCACAAGCCCAACGGTTTTTCAGGGAATTGCTTTGATATTTGTAAGTTAAATATTGTGTTCTAACAATTGCAGAGTCTGTAGGTAATAATGGACTAGAATGTACACACAGGAAGCCAGAAAATACAGAGATGATCTAACACAGTAAATATACTGTAGGTCAGTGAACTGACAGTAAGAAAAGCATGGCATAATATCGTTCTCATTTGTTGATACGGCTGTTTGTTAGATGACTGGTGCTGTATTTAAATCTACCATAGAGGATGTTACTACGAAAAGGAGCTTGCTTAAGATGTTCTTCTGTATTTTTACTGTATGCAACCCTGACCCAATAAAGATGTTAAATATTCTGTGGATGGATTGATGGGTGGATGGATGAAGGGTTATTTTTCGAGTTAGAGTTATATCTAGGGCACATGTCTTTAAAGAGCGAGAAGAATAAGCACAATCTGCCTTCGAGATATCTGGCAAACCTGATCCCTGAGAGTTCATTTGAATATTAGCTGCTGTTGCCAGATGCTGTCAAATATATATGTCAAGAAACCATTCATTTATTTTCCCATCAATGCAAACCAAATGCTGATGCTGTGATCTTCTTTTGTGGCAATACAAACAGAGGATCATTGGGCTTTTAGGCTGCAATGGATGTCAACCCAGGTTATGTTTCTCCGACAAACATCCGGTCTTAAACTACAACACACACCCAGCGTTTGCACACACACACACACACACACAAACACGTACAGTTCACTTCTCATTCAATATGCAAATTAAAGCGGCAGTTCATTTGCTGATGAAAGAGGATTCATGCTCAATTATATCTTAATGGGTTGGATATAACAGCATGCTCAGGCCAACAGATTTTTTTATTCGGCTTTTTTTAATTAGGGCAAATCTGACATCAATTTCCTAATTCAAGTGAAGTAGGCTAAAGTGAACTGACCTGACCCAGCAACACACACACACACACACACACACACACACACACACAGGCATGGACTGACACTGGCTTTCTTTCTCCAAATTCACATGGACAAGACTGCACACATGCAAACAGCTTATTAGGTTTGTTAACTTAACCATGATCAGTCATTCCTATAACTTCCCTACCTTTAAGCACATTACACATTTTATCCCAAACCGCAGGGCCTTAGAAATATGTTTCTCTTCATTAGGACCAGGCTTTGGTTCCCATAAGGTATACTGGTCCCAACCAGGTCCCAAATCATAAACCAAAAAGAGTACACACAGACAAACACACACACTTCCTTACTTTCTCCAAATTCACATGCACGGGAATGCACGCACGCACACATGACGGGAAGGGAGCTAAAGAGCGCGCGTGGGTCGAGCGACACGCACAGGCCTGTTCCTGAAGCTGCGAGATGGGAAGGAGGGAGGAAGAGAGAGAAGTGGAGGAAAAGTCAGCGAGGGAGGGAGAGGGGAGAGGAGGGGGAGGCAAAGATATGTGACCTCTCTCTGCAGTTTGTCAGTCTTTGTTTACTCTCTGCCAGACATAAACTGCTCACTAATAGCTGCTGCACACAACTCTGCAGCGCAGCCAATAACATCATGGTGGTGGTGCGCGCGCGGGGGGGGTCCCTTCGTCCCTAGCCTGCAGGGCCGGGCAGCACAGAGTGGGCCTGCCTGTAGAGCTTCATGGAAATTAGAAATGCAGAGGGTGTTTAACAGAGCAGCAGCAGCAGCAGCAGCAGCAGCAGCAGAGGAAGCCCCGGCGCTCTTCAACAGCAGCAGACCGATGCTGCAATGCGCTCCTCACAGGAGCAGGTCGGCCCGCCGAGACACAGCATCCTCACACACACAGCAGAGCGTGCATGTGTGTGTGCGTGAGGCAGAGGAGCCTGCATCAGACACAAAGCAATGAAAACATGTCTGATCCATAAAGTACATGAAGAAAAGGGAGTGTTCGTGTTATACAGTACAGCTGTGTGGTTCTTGCAATGTTGCAGCAGAGCTGAAGCCACAGACTGGACTTTGTGTGATGTGTGCCTCTATAAACCCTCACTGACTTATAGGTCACGTGTGTTAAAGCATTTCCTCCTGTCGGTGAAAGAATGAATGAATCCAATCCACACTTGTCCCAGCAAAAGAAAAAATAGCTGCAGCAGCAAAAACATGACTGAGCACTGAGCTGACTCGTGTTAAAGCCAGATCACTCTTCTTCTTCTTGCTTTTTCTCCCCCCCTCTCTGCTGCTCTCTCCCTTTCTTTTGTCCTCTGTATGGATGTGTGAATAAAGATGTTTTCCTCCCACCAGGAGCTGTCAGCGGCCGGGACACCGAGCCATTTAATCTTCCTATATGACAGGAGGGGAGGGGAGGGTATGGGGGGGGGGGTATGTGAGGTCTGTCCCCCGGTAACCGACATATGCGCGCACGGGCGACCCAACACCGCCTCTGCTGCCTCTCCCGTTACAGCTCAGCGATCGAGTTACGCGCGCGGCCGGGGGAGAAGAAAATGTTGCGGTAGCTATATGAGAGAGGGAGGGAGAGAGGGGGAGAGAGAGAGAGAGAGAGAGAGAGAGAGAGAGAGAGAGAGAGAGAGAGAGAGAGAGAGACTGCAGCATCGCCGGAGACCAGCAGCAGCAGCAGTCCCGAGCAGTGCAGGTGAGAGAGAGAGAGAAAAAAGCCAGAGGAGCAAAGAGGAGGAGGAGGCGCATGTGGAGGAGAGAGAGAGAGAGAGAGAGAGAGAGAGAGAGAGAGAGAGAGAATGCGGGACTCCTGGAAAAAGACGCATCTCCACTCGGTCCATCACCGACACATCCATCCCGCACGCAGGACTCACAGGATTACGCCAAATTGATGCTGGTGTCGCGGGATCTTCCTCTCTCGACTCTTTGAACGGGCTCTTCTCTTTTTGTTTTCTGTTTTAATTCTTCTTTGATTCTTCTTCTTTTCACCTCAACCGGCCTGTGGAGAGAAACTCGCTGGAGAAAAGCACTCTTAACTTGCGTGAAGGCATCCGACGGCTTGGCACGTTGCTCCACTGCGGGAAAAAAAAACACAGAGAGGAGAGCGCAGCTGGATCCGGAGGCAAGAAAGGGTCCGGCAGCAGCAGCAGAGCCGAAGACTTTTTATTTCCCCTGAAACTGTTTTTATTCGTCTTTGATAATGAGTTGAATTTTCCTCGGCGTCCAACGAGCAGAGCAGTGTGGGGTTTCTTCCCCCCTTTGTGTAGTGGTGCTGCATTGCAGTTTCTAACTGTGGAAAACGCGAGAAAAAGCCGCTGTCCCACATGTGACTGGAATAAAAAGCACTTAGAACCCAGCATCATGAACTGATAAACGTCCTCTTGTGACGACGGGACAGTTCCCTGGTCTCCAGGACACAGTGAAGTGGATTAATCTGAGGCTGGGCGAATTAGTTCTTTCTCTTTTTACGCAGCAGGATGGGTTGTTTGATATCTTTGTGTCGTGAACAGCCCCGCAAGACAACGGGATTACTCTTATAGAAGTTGTAAGAAAAGGACCCCCGCAGAGCACAGGAGGAGGATAAAAGAGAGGAAAGCCTGCAACCGCTGAAGTGAACAACAGTGAGAGCGCAGCAGCTTTTCCCCGGACCTCAGGAGGCAGTCCGCAGAGAGCGATACAGGGAGAGGGCGAGAGAGGATAAATCAAACACCCACGCTGTGAGGTAACCTACACCAAACCACACAACACCAATAAAACAAGAGACGAGCCGCAGCTCGGGGGCAGACAGAGAGCGAAGGAGCGAGAAGAACCAGGAGCCATGCAGAGGCTTGGTGCAGTGCACTCCTCCGCGGCGCAGGCTCTCAGCCTCGTGGTTTTAGTGCTGCAGCTGCTGACTCAGCCACCGGGTGCAGACTCAGCTCTCCGGTACCGGGTGGCAGAGGAGGGCCCGCCTGACGTCAAGATCGGCAACGTGGCCGCAGACCTGGGCCTTACTGCAGGTACAGGCAGCGGGGATGTCACCTTCGCCCTGGAGAGCGGCTCAGAGTTCTTCAAGATTGACAACGTGACAGGTGAGCTGACAACAGGCCCACGGCGTATTGACAGGGAGAAGCTTCCACAATGCCAGATGATATTTGACGAAAACGAGTGTTTCTTGGACTTTGAGGTGTCAGTGATAGGACCACTGCAGAGCTGGGTGGACCTGTTCGAAGGCCGTGTGGTCATAACAGACATCAATGACAACACACCCTCATTCCCCTCACCTGTGCTCCAGCTCTCAGTTGAGGAAAACCGCCCAATAGGAACCCTTTACCTGCTGCCCACAGCAACAGACAGGGATTTTGGGCGCAATGGCATTGACCGGTATGAGTTGATCCAAGATGGTGGTGCTGGGTCAAGTTCATCAAGGCGCACAGCTGGAGGAAACCCCAATACTAGAGTAGAAGGACTTGGGGACCGGAGGGGAAGAAGTGGAGATAGTGGAGGAGCCAGGAGCAGTGTGTTTGAACTACAAGTTGCAGATATACCAGATGGTGAAAAACAACCACAGCTCATTGTGAAAGGCACATTGGACCGCGAGCTTAAAGACTCATATGAACTCATCCTCAGGGTTCGAGATGGAGGGAACCCGCCACGTTCCTCCCAAGCCCTGCTTCGTGTTTCCATCACTGATGTGAATGACAACAGCCCACAGTTTGAGAGGTCAACATATGAGGCCGAGATGGCAGAAAATGCTCCTCCAGGTACACCTGTGCTCCAGGTCAGAGCTTCAGACCGTGACATTGGAGTCAACGGGCAGGTGGAGTATGTCTTTGGAGCTGCCACCGAATCTGTCAGGCGACTCCTGCGGCTGGACGAGGCGACCGGATGGCTGAGTGTCCTCCACAGGATCGACAGGGAAGAGGTGGCTCAACTGAGGTTCACAGTAACAGCCAGGGACAGGGGTCAGCCTCCCCGCATGGACCGAACCACTGTAGTTCTGGCTGTTCGAGATGAAAACGACAACGTCCCAGTCGTAGAGATCCGCAAGATAGGACGGATCCCTGTTCGAGATGGTGCAGCATTAGTGCCTGAAAATGTTCTGGTGGACACACCAGTAGCTTTGGTACAAGTGTCGGACCGAGACCAGGGAGAGAATGGGGCTGTGACATGCACAGTGGTAGGAGACGTTCCATTCACACTGAAACCAGCTGGTGAAACAGCACTCCCACCGCTACCTGCAGATGAAGCCTTTGACAGGTAAGGCTCATCAAAGGTAACCTCATTAATGAGGAGCAAATGAAGAAGTCCTGAACTTTAAATCAGTAAAGAAAAAACCTAAACAGTTAAGATTCAGGGACTTTATAATACAATTAATAAGTTAATAGAGCAAACACTTGTGGGAATTGTAGTAATGAATAAGTATCCAAAACCCATCTAGAAGGATGTATTTCTTTTCCTGAGGGAAAATGAAAAAGGTAATTATAAGTAGTAATACATTAAAAGTATGACGCACCACTTTTTTTTACCCGAGGGGGGACAAAAACATTAACCAGCATGTTCATAAGGAGTAAACAATGTTTGCATATGTGCCATTAAACACCAGATTCAAAATAACCTGGAAGAATGAATGTCTTCTGGTCTTATTGTCAACAGCTGTGACATCATTCTTCAATAATCTGCCTGTATTTGTGTTAGAGGCTTGCATTGTTATTGTGTTTTTTAACTACACACACACACAGCACGCTTGATATAGATCTGCTCCATGAGGTACATTTAACTATTTCTATTTTCCACAGTAGTTCAGAGAAGAGTGGCTCAAGTGTTATTACAAACACATTTCATTTGCGCTTGGTTCAAATGCTGCCACTTATTCACTGAGGTACAGAGTAGTTAGAATACAATCTGTACGAGTATTCAGTCAAGGATTTCAGACTTTTTATATAATTTCTGCAGTGCAGGCTGCTAATGTCATTGGTCTTAAGTTAGTTGTGAATATGTTAAATGGGCCATTTGAATACAAGGAGTGTAGAAAATAGAAAGTGCCATCGCTGTATATGGCTGCTGGCACGATGACACCCATACCATAAGGTTGGATGCTGTAATGAAAACAGAGTAAAAATCATCAAAGGTCTTAAGCATGACACAGCGGTTGATTTTATTATTTAATATTGTTGGCTCTCAGCAGTTATGGTGTATAAAGGGTATATGAACATTAAAGCTTAAACAATTAGTCAGAGGTAATTGACACAAATAAATTGCTAACTTGTTTTGACAGTTAATATAACTTGTCATTAATTTCCAAGCAGAAACTCAGTTCATCCACTGGCAATAGTTTGTAGTGAGGATTTACATCTTTTCTTTGTTTCTAATCTTTGAGGGCTTTGGACTCAAGATACAAGATATCCAAGGATGCTACCTCAGGATTTATGAATAACAGTATTTACTAATATTAGCATATACTAGAATATTCCCCTTATAAAGACCAACACATTAAATATTAACAAAATGTCTTTTTTATTCAGCCAACACCCTGGAGACAAATTAGCAAAGTGACTAAAAGGGAGCACCACTAGTGCATTATTAAGCTGTTTTGGGGGCAAGACCTATATTATTTCCATTTTGGGTTGCAACTACATTCATTAAATTTATTTTATTTTCTATCTTCACAGGAACAAGAAAAAATACTTCTTGCATACTTCTGCCTTGTTGGACTACGAGGTCACCAAAGAGTACAGTGTTACTATTGTGGCAGTAGATTCTGGAAGCCCCAGTCTGTCCAGTAACAGCTCGCTGATGGTGCGAGTGGTAGATATCAACGACCATCCCCCAATCTTTGCCCAGAATGTTATGGAGGTTCACTTTGCAGAGAACAACTCACCGGGTGAGAGGGTAGTGACTGTGGTAGCTACAGATGCTGACAGTGGCAAGAATGCAGAGATTGCGTACTCCTTGGACTCTGCTGCAAATGGGCCATTTTACATAGATGCAGATAATGGAGATATCCGAGCCACTGGGGTTCTGGACCGCGAGCAGCGAGAGAGGTACGAACTCCGGGTGATTGCCAAGGACAAGGGTACCCCCCCTCTGCAAGGTTCTGCAACTGTTGTTGTTCAGGTTACTGACAGAAATGACAATGCACCAAAGTTTGTCCAGGAAATCTTTACGTTCTACGTAAAAGAGAACCTGCTTGCCAACAGCCCAGTTGGTATGGTCACTGTGACGGATGCTGATGAAGGTGAGAATGCAGAGCTCAGTCTGTTTGTGGAGATGGATGGAGCTGATGAGAAGAAAGCCGGAGAGAAGAAGGAGGGGGAGGGTGGAGAGAAAGAGCAAGGTGAAGAAGTGTTTTCCATTGAGAACAACACAGGGACTATCTTCTCTTCTGCATCATTTGATCGTGAAAAGCTTTCCACCTACACGTTCCGTGTCCGGGCTGTGGATGGAGGCGAGCCACGCAAAACTGCCACTGCCACCGTTTCACTCTTCGTGACAGATGAAAATGACAACGCCCCCTCAATCACCTCTCCAGCCAATGAGTCCTACACCCTTCTTCCTCCTGCCAGCAGTGCCCGCACCGTAGTCCGGACTGTAATGGCCATCGACTCAGACACAGGCCCAAACGCAGACCTTCACTATGCTCTAGTGGGGGGAAATCCTTTCAGACTCTTTGAGATTGGTCACACCAATGGTGTGATCACCCTGGCAGAACCCCTGGAGCGGCGCCACAGAGGTCTGCATCGCCTGGTGGTCCGGGTCAACGATAGTGGGGTCCCATCTCTCTGTGCCACTGCCCTCGTCCATGTCTTTATTAACGAAAGCGTGGCCAACGCTACCCTAGTGGAGGCACAGGTAACCTTCAAAGATATATTTTTCAAAATGAATCCAACAGCAGTGATTAAAGTACATTTACATACATGTTATACACAAATGTAAATGATAGAAAAGCTAAATAGATGGGATAATGAAACACACTTATTTAATGTGTGCGGCCATCTATTGTTGTGTATGATAACCTATGATGATGATACTGTCCTTTGATCCATTCAGATAACAGTGATAGCACATTACAATGGAGGAGGGTGGTAATCATAACTGATTGTAGCTGTTTAAACGGAAAAGAAGATTATTTTCTTGATAGACTGAGATAAATGCACAATTTCTACATGCTGTGAGGTGTTGCAATTTTCTGCCCATTATTCAGGAAATAATTACGTCTATATTTGTCCCAGATATAGAATCCCATTTCTCTCTTGAAGGGTATTGGAGAAATCCAGCTTCTTTGTAGTTTGGATCCTACTGAAGTGTGTTCTTTGTCCTGCATGCATTCTTATAATGATGGTTTGGATAAAATAACTGTTATTACTGAAGCGGTTCTTCTTTTATGGTAAATTGAACTCATGGTTGAGAGCTCTAAGTGTGTGTGTGTGTGTGTGAGAGAGAGAAAGAGAGAGAGAGAGAGAGAGAGAGGGAGAGAGAGTACCAAAGGGTTTATGTGTTATAGAGGCAGATAGAGAAATGGGCCTGTCCCAGTTTTGGCCTTGTGTTACAGAGTAGGATGAAGTACGTCAATTTGAATAGAAGTTATACTTCAGCTGTGTCTCTTCATTATAGGCCTGAATATTGATGAGGCTTAGTAGTTTGAATTGTGTTATGCGGCACATTCCTAGCAGAGCAGAGATGGTCAGACTCATAGGAAAGTAAATAAAAATCCATTTCAAAGTGTAAATGAAGGATGCTTACACAAGGAAAAAAGTGGAATTTGAATTAATATATGAATCCATCCGCCGTTATTGTATAAAGCGAGGACTTCAATGTGAGATTAGAGCTGGCTTGAAAGATCAACAGTGTGGTGGAGAGGTAATTGACTTGTTCCAAAGACATTACTGAGGTACCAGAAATAACTATAACAGCTTGATTTCAAATTTAGCATGTGCTGTGCTGGTGGGAACCTTTCTCGTCTCCTTGCCCTCGTTATATTAATCAAATGAACTTCCCATTATGGTTGAAAAAATGTTCAATTAGGCTATAAATGCTGGCAGGTAATAATTATAAAACGTATTCTCTGGGTTGGACAAAGTAATTTCTATTGACTAATAATTAAATCGCCTCAGTGGCCTTAGTTACTGTTTGTTCTGACACAACAGCCTGTGGTTTCAAGGCTTCCGTGAAACTTTGGTTGCTCATGTTTTCCCCCTGAGGAGAATGTCTTCCACCGACAGGTCTGTGCATGCAATGTGACATAAACAGTGCAACACAAAGACAGCTCAGAGATATGTGAGCGGAAAAGAACAGCCAGACAGATAGCAGGCACAAATCTTCCTAACTATGTGTTATCGGCACATTCAAATACTGTGTCAAATCTTGATAGGGGCCTCATTAAAAAAGTGTTTAAAGTGTTGTGAAGCCAAAGGTTGGGATCTCGAGGACACACCTCGCTATGCAGATGCTTGCAGCAAATGCTTCTCCCCTGCATACTATGTGTGTTGTCATAGTGGTGTTTCCCTGGGTCTTTCAACTTGTCTCAAGACAGGAGATGAAACAGAGGCACTTAGTGTAATGAACGATTTCTAAGTGAGCCATGAAAACTTCAGATGAATTCTTATTGTCAATTTTGCTGCAGTCGGGAAAAGTTCAGGGTGCTCTCTGACTTTTCAAAATCTGCTCTGAATGACACTTAAAAGCCAAATCTTCTGCTTTTGCTGGAGAAAAACTCATCCAGTGTAATCACAGAGTTTTGACTGACCTCGTACAGAGACAACTTGGCACGCAAAAAATATTGTGTTTCACTGCATTTTTTCGGGACAAAGAAAAACAACTGAGTGCACATAGATGGGTTGAGCACTAGCCAGAAAACAAAACACTCTTTAGAATTTAACACTGTTGCTTAAGAGTAGAATGGAACGTACAAATTGAACAATGGAAGGGGGGGGGGGGGGGGGGGGGGTGAGGATTAGAATGGAACACTTAAGCGGTAAGCGGTGGAACAATGATGTTGACATGTGGAATTAACTGCAATGTGTCTAAATGACCGCGGCCATTGAATGGAACAATACGGCGTAATATGTCCGAGCGGGTATAAAAGCCGCCTTTGATTATAATATGCATAGTTTAGTTTGATTGTAGGGAGGAACTTGGCGGAGTAATTGAGTAGAAGTCATTGAAGAGAGAATACCTCCATCTCATAATGAAGTCAAACTGAGTGGTGGATGGATGCCAGATGTAATTAGGGGAGGAAATCGGCTGCTACTGCTGCATCGCCGCGGCAGAAAATGACTCCAGTCTTTTCTGTCCAACAGTACTGGGTGAACCACATGTTTGGTAATTAGTTACAATGTGAGATGCTGCAGAGTTTGAGCTGCACTGGAAGAACAAGGGGTTTAGTGGTGATATTTAAGACTTTGTACATCAAAGTAAATAAAAAGTACACCGTCCTGTGAAGATGCAGACTGGTAGTGATAATATTTTCACATTCTTACAATTTATTCATCTCAATTCTGAGTTTTTAAAAATATGTGCAGACTGATTTCCATGATCATAGCCAATATCTGACAATTACTGTGATGCAGCTGTCTGTTCTTTCGCTGGGCTGTAAATTAACAACAGCCTAAACTCGAGCACTTTCTACGCCAGAGTCAATATTGTGGTCAGGGGAGAACTCCTTGTCCTGGTCACCGCATCGACATCCGCAGTGACATGCAGAGAACAGAGTTCTTGGCGAGTGGAGCAGATAGATGAGGGTGTTAAGTCCAGCCGGAACAAAGCTCATGCAGCAGAATGGAAGATTCCACTAGAGAGTTTTGGCTGCATCAGCAGGATGCGCTCCAACAAGGTGTAAGAGGTGGCTGCACTTATCCTGCTGAACACTTGACCACCTTCATGCGCCCGTAAACACATATGTTATACCTACCTGCACTTATATGACTAATCATAGCTTGCACTCAGTGGGGTATCACCACTTCTCACATGCACACATGCATATCCACGCTACACTTTCTAATGTCTCCATAAGTCATATGCTTCCACCGAAAGCTTATTTCCAAACGTACAAACGTGGCTGTCGCATGTTATCACATACTTAATGCACATATGCCAGCGCTACGCCATTTTCTCTGTTTTGCACTCGCAGTACTGCAGACAATGCATGGATGCGCTAAGCCAGAGAGATGCCCCGCAGAATGAGAATGTAAAAGAAATACTGCAGGCAAAAAGAAGAACAATGGTGCTGAGGGGGAGAGTGGAGCCGAGTCAGAGAGGCCCAGTGCAGTGGCAGCAGAATAATGGAATATAACCAACACAACTTGCTCAAAAACAATGAGAGTTAACCCAAAGATAGATGGTGCTGAAACAATGAAATACAACAGTCCCATTCTTGGCTCGGGGGTATCAAGAAGTGCAGAGTGAATAATGTGGCTCTATATGAATAAGCCTAATACCCTTGGATAATGTAAAAGGCAAGTTCCACAGTGTAGTTGTATGAGCAGCACTTCTGCAGTATTATTATTACTGCTTCAGGTTTTACTGTAGTTATTATTATTGGTTTTTTTCCGGTTATCACGAACCACAGGGGCTTGAATTTAACTTCACTCTCACCTGCTCAATCTTTCTTTCCCGCTCTTTCCTGCGAGGTTTATTACCCACCGCGGCTAAGGCAGCAGGGATTACAGGAGTAATTTCCAGCCTTGACAGGCCAAAGGAATTGTCGTATGTATGAGCTCTGAGACGAGGTGTCACCGGGTTGCGGAATTAGTTGTCTCCCTAACAGACAGGCCACACTCCGCGTTCTTGTATAGGAGCATGCAGTCCTATCAGTGTGTGTGCATGTGTTTTGTGTTTTCTCTGCATAATGATTCTCCCAGTATAGTTGCTATGTATTGATTGGCTATATTCAGATTCATGACCCTGCCCGGTGCAGGGCTCCGCAGCGCAGGAGTCCACAGCCTCATTGTCTCCCGTCAAACAAGGCTCCACAACCAGTAATGGCCGTGTTTGTGCTTCAGCATAACCCACTTTCTTGTAATGATCCTTTTAATAGTGTACAAGCACTGACCGCATGTCGATGCGTGTGTCTGTGTCATAATGGAATATCACCGTTATTGGTCTCCTGTCTTAAACCCAAATACAAAATATTTTAAGTACAATATATATTGATTAAAGTGGATTAGCATGGATTTGCATTACAACAAAAAACCTATTATCCTTAAAAGAACAACAAACTTCAAGACTATAAAAAAGTGGCTCTAAATTATTCCACTCTGCTCACATATTTACAATAGTCTTCTATCTGTATTGGCGTCCAATTCTGAGTGGAAAAAAATTGTGAAAGCAAATCCACGTCTACGCTATCATTTACAATAGAGACTTTGTTCATTGATGGGACAGAAGATGTTTTTGTATTCTTGGGAAGTAGTCACTGCACAACTGTTTACTTTTATTTATATACATTTTAGACTGTTATTCCTTTCTCTTCTAACTGCCCAGACCTCAATGTCTTAAGTTTCCCTTTTATTCTTTTAATCAGCTTTAAACTGTATAATCCTCAGCATCTCCTGTAACACTGCAGATGATGCGACATCACCAGTGAAGTGCAGGCACGACTTGAAATGCTGCAACTAGGAAGCAAGAGCAATTATATATTTAGTGACACTCTATGTGTCTGGGAATAATGGGGAAGCGCCTCCACTAAAACACAGTGATGAGTTTAATTAAGTTGAAGATGCTGTTTGATGTTTCTCTCCGGCTCACACCCACTGTGTCATCTTTTTTCACTCACTGTTTTGGACTTTTTCTCACTGATTGTTTGTCTCTTTTTGTTCTTTTTCCTCTTTTCCTCTGCAACTTCTCTCTCTCTTGTTCTTCTCTCTCTCTCACCACAGGTGGCCCGAAGCCTGATGGCTCCACTGTTGCTGGACATTGCCGGGGACCCTGACAGTGAGCGTTCACTAGGGAAGCAGCGCCTCAGCGTAGCCATTGGTGTCCTGGCCGGAGCCGCTGCGGTCATCTTAGTGATTCTTCTGGTTGTCACAGCTCGGCAATGTGGTGCTCAGGGGAAGAATGGTTACGAGGCAGGTAAGAAGGAGCCAGAAGAGGACTTCTTCAGTCCTCCGGGGGCTCAACCTCATGCTGGCCGTGGAGGAGGATCAGATCGTGGACGCAAACCTCGACGGGACAAACGTAACGGAAGCGGCGGTGGTGCTGCTGTGGGAGGAGGGAAGTCGGACAGATCTCTCTACAGCGGTATCGTCACAGTCAACGGATTGCGTCGCCATGCCAATGATGATGATGAAGAGGATTTGAGTAGCGCAAGCGAGCGCCTGGCAGCCCGCTACTGTTCTATGGATGGTGACCCTGGCAGCCCGCGGATGAGCGGCGGCAGGCGGCACCAGTCAAGCCCAGATCTCGCACGGCACTACAAATCCAGCTCGCCTCTCCCTGCAGTCAACCTGCAGCCCCACTCCCCCCCGGCTGAAGGAAAGAAGCACCAGGCCGTCCAGGAGCTGCCTCCATCCAACACCTTTGTGGGCAGCGGAGGTTGCGTGGGGAGCGCCGGCTCCAGCAGCAGCAGCAGTGGGGGCAGCGGCAACGCAGACGCAATGTCCCTGGGATCTGACCAGTGCTCAGAGTATGGCTGCCAGACTGGGAACAAGTACAGCAAACAGGTAGGACCTGAGGGAAGGGACTGGGTCAGCGTTGTCTTAATGGATCATAAGTTTTGGTTTCTTCTACTCCTCTTTATTTAAATCTAACTCAGTCGCCTATTTCTCCATCTCTCTCTTTCTTTGTCCACTTCCTGTCTACTTATCTCTGTTCTTTCCCTCCTCCTCCTCCCCTTCAACTCCACGTTACTAACATTTACAAACTATTATATCTCCACAAAATAGTCAGTGTGCACAGCAGCTCAAACACTTGTGTGTGTCCATGTCAGCATCCCACGACTGTAAGTGATGAGATGGTACCCTGTTGTCACTGTGTTTGTTTTGTGTCTCTGTGTCTGTGTGCCCCGTGTCGGCTGTTCAGCAAGATCTAATGCAATGAACATGAATCAGCCCCCTATTGCAGCCAAACAATGTGTGGATGTGCTTTTGTGTATATATCCATAACTGATTTACTGATACTGATGATCAGTATAGACCCCTGAAGAGTTCAGTTGGAGTCAGAGGGAGTAGGCGAATAGTTGCTTCCAACAGGGTAATTGGTCATTTTGTTTTCCTTTCCGTCGTCAGAGCTTTTATGTTTCTTCTATTCAGCATATCTGCTTATGCTATAAAAATATCAGATGCACAGATAATGGATGCGTATGGCTTTGCTGTTTGCTCAAGAAAGTGCAGTTGGAAGCAGAAGACAAATTAATGCTGCATAAAGATGGTTACTCACCCTTTCACACACACACACACACAGGCACCATCTATCATTGCAGACACACTGACACAGTAGGGTCTCCCTAGTCCATGGGGAGTGCTCCCAAGAGTGATGTTTGAGTGACAGCTAACCCTTCTTAAAGGGGTGGTGTCTCGTTTCCTTGACGGGCAGCTCTACATTTATCCTCCCTGTGGTGAAAAAGTGCTGATGTGGTCATTAAAACGGAAGGAGAGGAGCTTCTTAGGCTAATCAATTCATACATGGGCTCTCTGATCCTGCAACACACACAGACACACACAGGAACACGCACACATCCGCTCACACACTCCAGAGGTTAATCCATTACGGAGTCAATCCTCTTAATCTGCCGTTCCCAGGGAAAGAAAATGCTTACTGGGAGAGTTTGGCGTTCATGCTTACGCGCACTCAAAACATGCCAGCGCACATTCAAGAGCTGCGCAGACACACAAACTGACAGCCTAATGAATTATTGATCGTACGGGGTAATTAACTCCTCGGTAGTGCACCCCCGGCCTACCCCAGTCCACCCCCAAAATATCCAGCAGCCAGTGGTTTTACACACAGCACTCCGCGTGTGTGTTTATGTCTGTGCGTGTGTCTTGAGACTTAGGATGCTTGTGTGTGTGACTGCCGCTTGCGCATTTGTGTCAGGATTTGTTAACTCGAAACAGTTTGGCGACATGAGCGGGTTTGTGTCGGTGGGTGCCTCGCTCTGTGCTCCAGGGACTGTTTATTTCATGAAGCATATGCATTTCATATGTGAGTGCAAACGAGAGATAGACACAGGGAGTAATAGGTGGCGAGTTAAAGAGCCAAGTAAGTGTAGGAAGTGAGATGCTGACAGTATTCTGGATGGGAGAGGGAGAGAATTAAAGGAGGTTAGAAGGGGAGAAGGATGGAGTAAATGAGATGAAGGGGGTTGTTTCAAATCTACTTTACTGGGTTCAACAAGATGATAAAACTACTTAACTTCTCCTGTGGTTTTTCAACATGTTAGCATGTCCCCCTTGTGCATTTTATATGAGAAAAGACATATATTGAAGGATAAATAAGCAGTCAACACTATGGCTGAGTATTTCTACTTCACACTGCAGTAAACAGTGGCCAGTCTGAAAAGAAAAACATATTAAGGGCCTGGTCAGACATATATGAATGTATCAGTGCTGAACCTTAACCTCCTATCTCACTCCCAATCCGAGAAAGCAAGGGCGTCAATAAAATATTCACTTCCTGTGGAGTTTGTGTGAACTTTGACCTGCAATATTCACTTTGCATTTGTGTATGTGTGACCGGGCCTTTCGACCTGCAGAGGTTGTGATGTCGCAAACCTAAGACACCAATCCTGTCATTGTGTGGGTGGAGCCCAGGAGCCCGAAAACTGAAGGTGAGCTGTGAGGGTGGGGAGATATTGAGCAGGGGCAGGGTCATATTTACATATTGAAATGAGCAAGGTGTACAGTTGAGGCCATAAGGGGATTTTTTCATTTTGAGGAAGAGAGAAGAGTTTTATGTGTTTTAGTGAGCCACTGGATACAGAACACAAACTCAGGAATGTTGTGTACTGTAAAACTTACAACACGGCTTGGGTTGGGTTTGCAGAGGAGGAAGGCAGAAGACTTCTGACTGGTAGAGTCATGTAGGCAGATGGCAAAGTAAAACAGACATGTTTCTAAGCAGGACAGGAAGTACATGAAGCAAGGTGGATGAGTAATTGGCTTAACGTGACACTACTGGTCGGATGATGAGCCTGAAGCAGGGAAACAAAGCATAAGACCGGAGCAAACAGGCAGACTGGAAACTGTAGAGGGAAGAAAGTTTGGGTGTATGGTTTGTAATACTGAGGTGACTGAACAACATGGTGAAGACAGTTCCAGTGTTGAAATACTTAAGCTGATCTGCAGATCGGTATCTCAGGTGTGTAGGAGAATAAACATGAGCAGGTATCGTGACAAACAAACACAGACTGGACTTTCAAACAGGGAATGGAATCACAGGTGAACATGAGGTGAAAAGTGATGGAGAGCTCACGAAAAACAGCTCAGTTGAGTCAGTTGGACGTTTTTGGCGACTTTCTCTACAAGCACAAATGTCTGAGGTTGAGTGAGTTGTACGATGAGGAGTTTTCCCATAGTCTGTTGCTCTTTTCAAATATATTTCTTGTGAACAGCCTCCACCATTGTGAAGCCACTGCTATCTTGATTTGTTACGTCAACGTTATGTTTTCCCTGCCCGTTTGTTTTTGGAACAATGCAGCATGGGAAAGGGAAGAAAACATAACATTTTTGGTGAAGATGCGGATATGGACAGAGAGTGTGAGATGGAGCATTTTTCTACATTTTCACTGATTTCTTAGAGAAGGTTTAATGGATCTTGTTGAAAATTTGGTGCAGATCCAAACAAAAACTTTGGATCAAGTGATGTGGTTTCACAGGGGGACTGTTGGGGTCTTGGCGAATTTATGTGTTCTACTGAGCGTCATTCTAGATGCAATTCTTTTCAAAAAACATACCATCCGGCAACTTCTTGACAAACCTCGGCTCTTTGTGATATAGAAGTGAGTCCCCAGCACTGCCCTGCCAGCACAAGGTCAGGATTTCCCACACTGGCCACATGGCAGCTGACCATTCTCTCTGAGTGGTTATTTAACTTATAGATGAAGCCAAAATCCCAAATTTAACTTATGTGCACAGTGACATTGTCAGATGACCTTGTGGTTAAAATAATTACAATGCAAGCAGTGCAGAGCAGCAGCTTGGAAACAGTCGGAACTGACTAGTGGGTATTTAGTCTTAATGAGCGATGATTCACTAGCTATTTCATACTTGTTCTTTTGTTGTCTGACAACAGAAACTGAAAGACACATTCATGAGAGCAGCTTTATTGGAAATTTGGCTGCAATAAACTAGGGTATATGTGAACACAGGGAGGAGGAGAAGCAAACAGATTGAGGGCTGAAACCGGCTGATACGAGAAACATTGCAGATATTCAATGACGTCAGTGGTTTAGAGCAGTTACAGTCTACCATATGTCGTTGAGCAATATATATATTCACACATTAAGTATATACCAGATTTTGAGGGAGGATATCCATACCAGCAGGAGAAGAGGGGAAAGAATAAGGGGCTGTATACTCAAGAGAGCAGGAAATGGGACTGAGAGATAGAGGTTAACTGAAGGGGAAGAGAGGGATAAAGATATGTGCAAGAGAGAGGAGCAATAACATAACAAAGGCAGTGTGAGCCAATGAAAAGAAGGAGCAGAAAATTGAGAACTGAGGATGAGAGTGGATCTTTTGTACATGGATTAGGGATTGGTATCATCTGAAACTTTTCAATAAAAGTGCCATAATACTTCAGTTTTGGTACAAAATGATGCTTCCCTTCCCCTATTGCGACCTTATTACCTCCGCCACACAGGTTGTGTTTTCACCCCTGTCCCTTTGGTAATAACTGGGCCATGAAACTTGGTGGAAGGATGCAGAATGGGTCAGGGAAGAATACCTAAAATTGTGGTGTTCATGATTTTTTTATTTAAAGGTACAGCATGAAGAATTTTGTGATATCTAGAGTTGAAGTTGCATGTTGCAGCTGAACACCCCTCACCTCACCCTCTCCTTCCAAACATGAAAAAGAAACTGGTAGCTTCAGTTGTCATAAAAACTGAAAAGGTTTTAGTTTGTCCAGTCTGGACTAATGTAAAAAACATGGCGGCCTCAGTAGAGAGGTAAATATAAAGTATTTAAATATAAAGGGTCTTTTCTGGGGTAAAGAAAACTACAATTCATACAATTTAGATGAAATTAACTAGTGAAAACATCATGAGGATTATTCTACATTAAATTTCTGCCAGTAGTTCCCTTTCGCCTTAATCTTACACACTGGACCCTTCATATCTGTAACATTGAGGGCGTTTGTCACCATTTTTGCCATTTTCTTGTGGAAAAATTAATGGACCTTTATGAAAAATGTTGGAGATATTAAGGGGGCTGCTATCTGTGAGTGTGTGAAATTTGGTGCAGCTTGATTCTAGTTTACGATCTAATAAAAAACACTTTTTGTTGAACAGAAGAAGCTTAGGTCGTCTAACTACGGGCAAGAACTTTGCCTAAGTAAATTTAATTTAATTTAAGTGTACATTCTGATTCAAAACAGTCAATACTCTGTCCCACGGACACATTTTGGTCGTTACTGGAGAAGTATTGACTTTCGATACCCAACCCTAATGCTTATTAAAAAAAAAGAAAGTGTAAAAGAGACGTTTGTTGTGTGTGTGTGCTTCCAAGCGGGGAGAGGCAGGGAGATCGAGCACAGCAAATGAGGGAGAACGAGAGAGAGAGAAAGAGGTCTAGTTTGGGTGGCAGCCAGAGAGAGAGTGGACTGCTGAGATGTGGGTCATCAGGATACCCATTGGCATCAGGACACATTAATGATCACAGCAGTCACATGGCACTGCAGTCAATATGGGCAAAGTGGCCTCATTCTGCCCTGTAACCACCACACACATACACACACACACATACATAACAGGACAGTGTCGTTCTGTCCTCAGTCAACCAACCTCAACATTATTTTAGTTTTCTTTTTCAGTGTTCTTCTTATCACGGTGGGTAACCTATTTTGATGATCTTATCTTGATCGCTTGGCACCTTCTCTTTCTTCCCACCTCACCTCTTGACTCCCTCCCTCTGTTCCCGTCTGTTGCCCACCCGCTTCCTTCACCCATATGCTTGGCCATAAATCTAAACACCTCACCACAGTCACCTTTGCACCTTCCGTGCGCCACGCTGACCTCTGAGAATGAATGGACTCAGCGTTTTTCACTAGTGCCACTTCTTCTTTTACTGTAGTGTGCACTTTCTCTCCTCCTCTGGATGCGGCCAGTGTGTGTGTGGGGGCGGGTGCGGTGCCATAAAAGCTGAATCAAACCAGACACACCTACTTACACGCACACACGCGCACACACACACACAAAGTCTAATCAATGCCACGTTAACGAGGCCAAGACTGCAGCAGAAACAGGTGGGTTGACGGCACCGGTTTTTTGCGCATTGCACAGTTCTGCGACGCTTGGTGAAGGTCGATGCCGGACACTGATGACGCCACAGCGTTTTGACGTGGCAAGGACGGGGTATGGAGATGAGTTTGTGGTGAACAGGACTCATCTGGCCAGTCTTGTTCATCTAATTGGACTGTATGGACAGGCGCAGGCAGAGATTAGGTCTACTGGATTATAAAATTGAAAAGCAGCTTTTCATTTCAACGAAATCCCTCCAGGATTAAATATTATGAGCGTCTGTCATAGACTCAAACTCCTCTGTGTGGGCACCAGCACGCCACATGGACGCATCCGTGCACACACCTCCTGTGATAACATGCGGCGTGTATTAGGGTCATCGAGGCAAAGGCACCGTCAATCAGCAACAAATAGAAACACATGCACACACATTTCCCCCACCCTCCATCCTCTTCTCTACGTTACACACTCACACTGTAACCGACCCGTGACCCCTGTCATGATGATACCACAGCGCACTGATGCATTCATTAAAGCCGTGGCGAGTTCAGGCCATGCTGCTGGCCATATGCTCGCGGTGTGAGTTGGTGGAGAGGTGAGGAGGTGGGGTAGGCGAGAGGTGAGAAGGACGAGGTAACCAAAGTGGGGATCACCCTGCGTGGCAGACTGAAAACCGATCTAGTGACCTGGAGACAAAGAGCGAGCAGAGGGGACGGGGAGGAGTCAGTGGGCATCAGAGAGGGAACACGAGCCGAACAGAGAGAGAGAGAGAAAGAGAGGTGTAGATGATGAGAGGAGATGGAAGGTTCAAACATTATGGGAAAATGGAGACAGATGCATGTTTGTGTTAGACGCTCGGATGTGGAGGGGGAACACTTGCTCGGCCTGTAAACATTGATTTTCTGCTTGACCAGGATCATATTCACGCCGCAGCTTCCCACTGTGCTCAAAGGTGCTTTCACACTCGGCAGTTCAGTTCCATCAACAACACTGAACACCAGAGCGGTTGAGCTCTTGTCCGTGTTGTGTTTAACTTCCTGCGCTACAAAAGAATTACAAACATGTCACTTTGACTGAAACATTAGGCGCCATCGTCTCCACTGGTGGAGAAAAGAGCTCCTTAAAGATAGAATATGGAACAATTCTTCTGTAAAGGTCTAAAAATGATGAGACCCTTGTTATATATTTTGTTGACTTGTGTACTTACATTATCCAAATATTTCCAACAATGTTCAAACCCACACCATGTTTTATTCAAGTTAATGGGACGTTTTATTTTGGTCGCCTTTTAATTGCGTCAAATCCTCTTCACCTTTGCCCCCATGTTACAACTAAGGAAGGAAAAACACGCATTTGTGTTGTGTTGCCAAATAAACTTTAGATAATAGATTATGTATCATTTGCTACGATCAGAAGACACAAATCTAAATGAGCCACATTTGGCTCAATTCACAGATGTGTTGAAGTTGTCTCATCTGCACTAGACGGGAGCGTCTCTCACTCTTTCTCAGTCATCACGTGACTCAGACTTTGGTCATACGAAGACATGTGGTCATATACAGATGTGGAGATCCAAAACCCTGTCACTTTATCACCAGATTTTATTTGAACTGTGCCAATTATGGTAGATGTGAAAGCACCGTAACAATGCCCCAGATTCTATTTTGTCCTCCTTCACTTCTCACTGATTGTGAATTGGGCTGTGAGCGCTGTCTCAACCTTTTCGATTGATGGAAGCGGCGTGACTGACTGCGTCCGGCGCAGAAGTGATGGGAGGACGGGGGGGGGGGAGGACGGGGTGTTGCACTGCGTGTGTGTGTGTGTTTTCATCGTCCTGTCCAGAAGGCAGAAAGACAAAGTGAGGAGGGAATCGGAGGAATGAGGGAGAAGACGTATGTTTCCTCGCTCATCAAGGTCACTTAGAGCTGGAATGTGATTGGAAGTCCCCCCCACTGTCTGCAAGAGATAATACAGACGGGCTGTTCAGCTGATAATGTTACTGAGTGTTAACAACTCCTCCCTTTGGCTTTTGTTTCAAGCTCCCTGGGAAATTGCAGGAATGCAGCAATGTCATTCCCACACATGCACGCACAGACAAGCAGAGGCACACGCAGCCGGTGTCAGACGTGTGATTTTAATACACACAGACATGTCCACTGTGTGTGTGTGTGTAATAGCACATAATTACACCCCCTCCCAGATCTTTATGCATATACACGTTTCCCCACCAGCAGACAAACTCTGATAAGAAAATGATGACACACCATCGTGGCGAGGAAAGTTTTCCAGCTCTTACATCAGTTGCTTCCTCCACTCCCTCTGGATTGAATCACATGCACGCGTCCGGGCACAACTCTGAGAATCACACACATCCGCGGAGGCCCGCAAACGCACTCTCTCCTAACTCCCTGACACGCTCAGACACTCGAGCGCACACAAAGACCTGCGTAGCAAGCTCCTTTCTGAGATGCTTCCTTTTATTTGCTTCTTGAAGACTCCGCTCTGCATTGTACGTCCCTGCGTTCGGCTCATCTGCCTCGCAGCATTACCTTAATGGCTGTCTGTGGGTTGAGCAATTTTACTCAACATTGCTAAACAAAGGCTCTCGTTCTCGCACTAGACAGGGATTTCCAGACAGCTTAGTAGCCCTGTGACTGGTTTTATCCACCTACACAAAAGAATCTTCAGTGCATTAAGTGGTATTGAGTCGGTTTGAATTAAATTGACTTGAATGGATTTTGGATTGAACTGGACTGAGCCCAACTCGGCTCAATTGTGTAATTCAAACTCTATGGAATCGAGTAGGACTGGGTCACAACTGCAGCTGAATCAAGCTGAACTGGGTAGAGGGATTTTAAACGTATTTACCTTGCGGCTGGATGTCACAGCTGTCAGCTCAGTGGGCAGCACGTGAGGGATTTTTATAATATTAGGGGGATTTACCTCGACCTTTTTTTCTAAGCTTGCATATTGAAGCTTGTGTCTGTAGACATTTTTCCAGAAAGTTTATACAATATACTCAGGTCTGTGCTTTACTCTCAATATGTTTTTTAATAATCCAAAAATCAATATTTCCAGACTTTAATCACGTGTCAAAGTGTTGTGAAATAAATAATCAGGTCGTACCTGGTGACATCATTAGTCAAACATCTGTCTGGGATCTCAAAGCTACCAACAGCTGTCTCCGTGTCACGTGACTCCCAGACGTAAACAGCCACTGATTGTTTAGCAGCTCCGAGCAAGCTGATTAATGTCCTCTCCTTTTTTTTTATGGACACTCTGTTTTTCAAACCTCACCTCTCAGAGACCTTGACAGGAGTCTAAGAGCACGCAGTCAGACACCTGCATGTTACTTTAATTATCTGCTCATTTATTTTTGCAACTCCTAACTTAAAATGAAGTTTTAACTGCAAGAGAGTAAAAACATCCATCCATTAATCCGTGCAGCTTATCGTTCAAAGGTCATGGGGGAAGCCGGAGCCAATCCCAGCTGACATTAGGCGAGAGGTGGGGTATAACAGCGTACTGCAGGGGTTAACTTACAAAAACAACAATCACACTCACACATACAGACTATTTATACCTCTTTTACACCAACATTAGCAGGTAACGTGTTTTTTAAACAAAACCCACTAAAAAGGCAATTCAGTCCATTCCCACTGTCAGTAGCAAAGTTTGTTTCTGTTGATCGGAGCTGAAGCCGATAAAAACCTGAGTCTACTACAGAGTCTTTTGACCCGGGTTGCCACACATTAGCATTTGGAAAAGGAGCTTTGGAGTGTCCAATTAACCTTACCCCAATAGTGTGAGGCAACACTGCAGAGCTAGCCACACCCCTCATTATTCGGACAGTACACACTGAACACACAAACTTTAAAACAGACTTCATGTACCAACGTATAAAACTAGGATGACAAGAAGAAAGAGACAAAGAAAAGCACTCAATCATAAGTGATTGAATATTCTGCAGACCAGTCACCTGCACTGTCTGCTTCTGAGTTCCGTTCTCTGTAACTCATCCAATAAAAAAAAGCGTCTCTTTCCAACCCTTCATCCCCAATGTCTGCCTCGCCCACTACACGCACACGCACACACACACACACACACACACACACACACACACTCATATCCTCCTCCGTCTGTCTTCCCTCTGATTGATCTCTCTGTTCTCCCTAAGTGGTTTCATCTCTTTTCATCACACTCCATCTGGACCCATCTTTTCAAAGCGCGTTTTTTAATGGTTCCAAAACTTCTTTTTTAATAACACTTAATAGTTTTTTTTTCCTAAATTTTACAAATGGCTCTTAACAACCCTCTCAATTTCCCTCCCCCTCCCTTCCGCCCCTTCTTCTTCTGTTTTTAGACTGTAGTTAAAGTCCGCTTTAATCTTTGCTTTTAATTTTTTCTCCTTGGATAAAAGTAAGCATGCTACCAAGGAACAAGCCTAAGGTGTGAAGAACCGCACTGTGCAATATGGTTTATGCATTTTTGCCACTGGCGAATTAGAGCAAATTTTTCTCGCTATATATCAGCTTATTAGATCTAGCGTGAGCGCGAAAGACTGGCCCTGGTTGCGCTGTAGTCCAGAGCCAATGTTTTCGCCCCGGGCTAAGTGTAACCATCTGTTTTAGAATTGTTGGTGGAAGATAGATAAATCGAAAAGATCAAGATGGAGATAGGAGAGAAAGAGGGAGGAAGAGATGCAAAATTAGTGGAAGAGGAGAGAAGACATTCCTGGTCAATACCCATGGAGGAGAAGTGTGTGGTGGTGGTGGGGGAGGAGGTGAAGTTGGGGTTATCAGAGTTGGGGATGGAGATGAGGTGAAATGAAGGGAGTGGAAGAAAAGATGATGGTTCAGTGAGTGTTAGTGGGTGATGTGAAGCTACAAAATGAGAATACATTCTTAGGTATCGCCCAGGGGTGCAGAAAGGAGGGAGCGTAGAGAAAGAAAGGGATAGAGAGGAGAGGGTGTGTTCGTGTGTGTGTGTGTGTGTGTGTGTGTGTGAGAGAGAGAGAGAGAGATAAAATAGAGAGCTCTGTACCTGCCCTATCGAAGAAGTTACATAAATGTGAGTGGGCAGGCCTCTGCCTACAGCGATGCTCCATATTATACCACTGACCTAAGCCTCTCTTAGTGTACATGTGCACCTTTGTGTGTGTGTGTGTGTGTGTGTGTGTGTGTGTGTGTGTGTGTGTGTGTTCTGATCCCCTTTGAGCTGCCTCTGCCTGTTTATGTCAGAAATAGACCAGATAAGAGATGCCTACCTATACACACACACACACACAGAGAGACAGGTACGTGGCTGAACTATACACAAACTAACCGGTGGAGCTGCTGGAGAGAAATCCCTCTGGTGCCTTCTAACAGAGGCATTAAAATACTTTGACCTGTTTGACACGCACAGGTACTCACTCAGACTCCACGATCAGCCACTCCACTTTTAACTCTCTGCCTTAGACATTACAAATAACCACCCTCCACCACCACCTTCATCCACTACATATAAGCATCATGGGTATTTTTTCCACCCGTCTACCCGCGGACACTCAAGGCAGAACTTTGATGAATTAAACTGCACTTAAAACCAGTTAGTGCTCCAGACATTATACAACACATTCATTGTCATAAAGAGGGTTCGTGGTGGGTCAACACTGCACAGGTACGAGTAGTGAGACATGCATTATTTAAGAGGCTTCCAATTCCTGTTTCACAAATACAGAGATATTGTGAAGATAGCTACCAACTGCATTGAGAAAAAAAAGGAGATGAAACCGAGTAAACCAAAACAACACTCTTATTAAGCATAACTCAGATCCACAGACACACACACACAAACAAACCTAAACACGAGCACAGAGAAGAAAAATTGCAACCAAAGTCATGCAAATCTATCTGCCAATTAGGGCCCCAAACAGGTTTCCATGGAGATGAAATGGTAACCTCTAATTGGCCGGATAAAAGAAAATACTCACATCTGAGCCGACAACCTGAGATGTTTTGGAAAATATACACATCCCCGTGTGCACATATACACACACACACTAGCACACACAGGTGTACAGCAGGGATCACAGACAATTTATGCACGGTCGGGGGTGTCGCACACAGTATCGGCGGTAAAATGAGAAGCACGGATAGAGTGTGTTGACACAGATATGGCGCATTGTTGGGCACAGGCATAAGCGCACGCTCATTGACCGGTCAGCCTCTTTTTTTAAAGTGTGAATAAAGCTTCGGTCGCGGTGTCGTGTTAACATGAAAGCTTTCACGGCTGTTTAAAAAGAGCAGGCTTTGATTAGAATTTGATGCGTGAGAGTGTTTCTTAATGCCGGCCTCTGCTGACGACGGCCCTTTTAAATCCAGCGGAGCCGTCGCAGGGAGCCTTCCATCAAAAAACATGTTGAATCGACAATTTCACCTCAACATGATCTCCAATGGTTGGTTTTTTTCTCCCTTTTTTTTCGGAGTTTTCTGAAAGGCAGGAGTCAACCGCGCTCAACATGCACAGCCAGATTTTAAGTGAGCTGAGATCTCCAACACAAAGCAGCAGCAGCAGGTTTTTCGGGGATGAATCTGAAATTATTGACTAAAATACGAACTGAATATCAAAGGGCACGGTGTCAGTTTCATGTGCGTGTTGAGTCGCTTCTGAAGGAAAATGGCTCTGCGTGACTTTTACAAAGCTGTGTAACTCTCACATGGCACGATCATTATGAACGGTTTAATAATTCATTCCTCTACTCCCATATGGGGCTTTATGTAGAATGTGAGTCTGGGATCTAGATTGTTAGGAAACCAATTTACACACAGCACGACCTCAGTTAGACATTAGCTGGTGCACTTGCGTCTACAAAGTGCCTAATTCAAACTATGAGCGTTTCAGTGCTTTTACTTAAGTCATGCAAACATTATGTATAGTACATCAGGCGTCTTACTGCTGTCCCATCAAAACAACCTCATTGTGACTTTTTCAGATAAAGCAAAAGAGGATTAATTAGCTGGAAAATTAAGCTTAAAAAGCTTAAAACAAGGCTGCTAAAAAAAAAAATCATCACTTTGGAGATGGAGGTTTTCTCAGCAGAGCAGCAGCTGGAACAATTATTTGACTGATTGATTATTGGATTAGAAACTCAATCAGCAAAAATTTGATCATTTTTAAGCAAATGCCAAAATAAAATCAAAAGGCACAGGCTGCAATTTCAGAATTGATTGAGAGTTGTATATTTCCTTAGATTTCCACTGGAACTGAATTTGTTTGGGTTCTGGACTCTTGAATTTCTTGTTATCAAATGATTGATCAGTTAATAGATAAAATAACCAGAAAACAATCTAACTAAACCAAAAATAAAGTCGCAGGATCAAATGTAAGCAAAGAAAAGAAACCTTTGGACTTTAAGGTGTGAAAATGTCCTCACTGACAAAGATTAGAAACAGATTTTATGTTTATGTTATTACACATTCAGGAAATGCTTATAGCCCATTATGGTGCTGTAGGCTTTCAGCTGAAGTCCACATACATTTAAATACTAACGAGTATAGGAGAGTATTAATTATAATGAATTAGTGCAGTATTAATTATAATTAATGAGTGCGGTATACACCTGTTGTTTTAATATGCAGCAAACATTATGTTTTCCGCTGCAGCTTTACCATTTTACTGCAGTAGCTGTGGAATAATTTGCATTTTAAAACATTTGTGTGATTCAGTGTGACTCGTGAGCAAAGGCTCAACACTCTGAATCTCTGCAGGATACGGCTTCAGTGAAGTCAGTATAACCTCAGTGCTGAACCATGATTTCCAACGGGGATGTATACGTATAGATGCTTGAAGTGTGTAGTGAGGTTATCAATGGGAACAGGCTGGATTCTCTCCCCTACTTTCTCATTAACTCTCCTCCTTTCTACTTTTGCTCTATGGCGCGACTCTGCACTCTGTCTCTGGTGAATCCAACACACACAAACACACACACACACACACACACACACACACACACACACACACACACACACACACATACACACATACACACACATGTCACACATGCACACACTCACATGCAAGAAGTCTGTTTGCATACCAAAAGCATACTTCATAGCTCAAAGAAAATGAAAGCCACATTAATTATACAGTCTACATTTGCACATGCACACACATGCATGCACGCACACCTACACAGAATAAGAGAGAGAGAGAGGGGGACCAGTTGTTTTATGTGTTTCCTCTGCGTCAAAAGAGACAAGAGTGTGAGAATGATTGAGTCTCTGTACGTCAAAGAGAGAGGGAATGAGGAACAGCATAGGGGGAGAGAAAGAGTGCACTGTCTTCCCTCTTTAATGTGTGTGTGTGTCTGTGTGTGCGCGTGTGTGTCGTCTACCCAGTATAACGCCCTCTCTGTGTCCCCCGACTCACTCTCTGTCACTCACAAACACTGAGACTATTGTCAAGACATTGGGCGAGGTGCCCCGAGACATTTCTGTGGCACTGTGTCTGTCACGGGGGGTGATAGGGCTTAGGATGGGGTTCACTCACACACACAGACACACGCACTCATAAATATCTAATACTGATACACAGATAAAGGCTGTAATACCTGTTTTAGGTCATATTTATATGTAGGTGAGAGTTGGACCATGCATGTGAAAGTGTAGTTTAAATGTATCGCTTGTGTGTGTGTGTGTGTGTGTGTGTGTGCCCAGGTCCGTGAGCGTGTTTGTTTGTATCTGACAGAACATTAGGCAATATCCTTAACCTTGTAAAATGACTGACACTGATTCTAAACTGACAAGATGGATTTCAGTTTGCTGTGGCGCCCTGCCGTGTCAGCCCGTGTCAGCTCAGCCCGTCCGCCAATTTTCACAAAAGACAGGAACGCCATGGAGACAGACTATATGAGAGAGAGAGAGAGAGAGAGAGAGAGAGAGGGACGGAGACAACAGGAAAATGAGTGATACATGGAGCAAGCTGAGTCAGACATGACATATAAAAAAGTTTGGAAAGGATGGATAGAGGAAAGGTGAACAGGATGGTGAGAAAAAGTAAACATGGGGGGTGGGGGGGTTGGATAGAGACCTTGCTCTTGTATATCCGGACTTCTCCGAAGTCCTTTATTGACTCTGTCTATTGTTCACAGCAGCACTCCTAATCACTCTCAACAGGGAGGTTGTGTCTGTATGTGTGTGTCAGCTCTCCTCGTGTGGGAGACCACGTATCTTTAGCCTCATCCTCACTTTTACTCCCTCGTACACTGACACCCACAGTGCAGCCATTGTTCAGTCTCCTCTGGTCAGCCTTAATGCACAATAGCAGTGGGTGGGAAAAGGCTGTTCCTGACATGCACACTATCAGTCCACGAGCTCACATACCCACAGAATGGGCAGTAAATGCCATCTAAATAGCAGCCATGCATATGTATGGGCCCGCTTACTCACAGAAGGCCGCTTGTGCGCCACCATCCTGTTTGCATCTGTCTTAACAATGACTGCTGTCATGGATATTATAAGAGATGACTGTTTTAGGGACTAGCATTGGAAAGCAATGAACATCGACAGCACGAACGCAGCAACAAAAGGAGCTAATCTGAATCACGGGCATTTGTCCGGTATAAGCCTCGCTTTACGTCTCACTCCGAGAGCTTTTGATTCCGCTTTGTTTTTCTCCCCCTATAGACAGTGAGCGCGTCACAAAAGGATAAACATTTCAAAGGCCCGGGTGCTGTGAATGGAGTGAGTGATTTTCAGTGTTCATGTGCAGGGTGGAGGTCCCAGATGGAGACAGGAAGAAGGGAGGAAGCCCGGTGCCAGAGTGGACAGCTTGATGGTAACAAAGCTGCGGTGGATGGCGATGTGGTTGAATCTGTCTCTCCCCTACACAAATTATACATACACAACAAACCTGGAAGACAATACACACACCCACACACTTGCAGTAACTAGTTAGGGCGATGATAATGAGCGCCGGCCACAGGGTTCGGCTTAAATCGCTCATAGTAAGAGAAGGTCATTTATGGAGTGGTGAGTGTCCAGCCGCAAATTATAATACATCCGTTGTATAAAGAAAAAAAAGACTGGCGTGCTGTGGAAGGCAGCGTGGGTTGTAGTTCTAGCATTGGCCACAGGGGGGCCAGCAGGCGACTGCAGCAATGTGAAGAAGAACAGAGAGAGAAAGAGAAAGAGGGAGGGAGGGAGAGAGAGAGCGAGAGAGGGACCGCATAGTGCCGATCAGATGACCTCGCTGCTGCAGTTAATGTTCTCTGGCGCTCAGACACAAGGCTGACGCTCTCCCTCATATCGTGGGGCTGCTGTACTACAAGCTATTGTGGTAGTAGGGGGTGTGTGTGTGTGTGTGTGTGTGTGTGTGTGTGTGTGTGTGTGCATTAGAGGAAAGATGAGGGGAGTGAAGGAAGAGAAGGTGTTTTGTTTGCAGGGATATAAGAAGCACGACACACTATAGGTATATTTTACAAAAGTGACGTTTAAATGCTTTCTTTCTTTCTTTCTTTCTCTTTTTCTTTCTTTCAGCTCCTACTTTCTTTTGGACTCCCCTTTGTCTTCCTCTCCCTCTCCTCTCTTTGTCCCGCGGCCGTGCCCTTCCCCTCTCATCCCCCACTTTATCTTTTTCCCCCTCTCCTACTGCCGCACTTGCCCCCCTCTACCTCATGCCCCCACCCATCCCTCCCGCCCTCTCTCTCCCCCGTCTCTCTCCCTCGCTCCCTCTCTTCTTCCTCTCTGCAGTGCAGCACAGTGATTATCATTCCTCTCACAGAGTCAGGCCTGATAGTCAGATACTGCTGAGCACCCTTCTACATCACCTGCTTCTGGAGGGAGCAGCAGAGAGAGAGTGAGAGGCTGAGACAGAGGAAAGAAAGAAGGGGAGGGGGCGTGACTGGTGGACTGCAGAATAGGAAAAGACAGAAAAGAAAGACAGAGGAGAGGAAAGGGGGAATGAGAGAAGGAGAGGGAGCAGAGAAATGAAAAAAACAATAAGGGAAAAGCAGAAGCATGGAGAAGGGAGGACTGCTCTTACTGCAGAGGTGGTCCCACTGCAACATATATGCCTACCTATAAGTGTGTGTCTGTGTGTGTGAGTGAGCAGGGTTGCCTAATGTGTGGATTTACGGTATCTGCATGGAGGCTGTGCGAGTGTCTGTGTTGTGGTAACGCGGCGCCGCGGCTCATCAGCGTCTGTGAGTCAGACAGCTGAAGACATGCCGCTCATGTTGCTTCATCCCCTCCCGGAGCCGAGTTTCAACCTGCTCCAAACCATTTTCTGCATTCTGCAAATACCACAACAGTCCTCGGTCTCTCCCGCTCTCCCCTCTGAGCAGACTCCTGATTCCTACTTCACAAAGTCTGTGGTCATGCGGACATTTCTCCCTCTTGACACACATGGTGATTAAAAGCCTTTTTTTTCTTTGTCTGTCTCCTTTTCGCTCAGTCACCCATTTGTCAGTTTGTTTTTGTTCGTCATTCGTCGCTGCCTCTCTCTCTCAACACCTGTCTTTACCTGTCTGCTTGACCTAATGGCTTAAGTGAGTAAACAGGATGTCTGTGTCTTTCCAGCATCGCCTCAGGAAACTGCATTCCAGCACGGCACACATCACGTCACTCTGAACACGGCTTCTGATCGGGTCTATATTTAAATAACAAGTGTAAATATATCATCGTCAAAATGAATTGTTAACACGTCTGTCCTGTTTGCGCTGCGAGATGCTTTCTGTCAGCACATTTCACGGTTTCTCCTCCCCGCCGCCTTTGATGCATAACTTAACAGTCGGCAGCGAAAGCTTTCAAAAGCCTCTCCAGCAAATGTTTCAGAGGTTTCATTTGATCAGATGTGACCTGAGAACAGAGACATTTGACCAGTTTGACTCAATCACTTAGGCAGATTATTTTGTTTGGTTTTATTCATTGGATTCATTGAGATGGTGATAAATCACAGAAGTGTTGAAGCATGGTGCTAAAAAAGAACAGATGAACTCGGCTGTTTGTGGAGATAAGATAAAACACCCAAGATATTCATATGACTTTTCTCAAACGAATTTCACACTGAGCCTGCTTGTTAAGAAAGACCCCTTATGATTATCAAACAAGGCATCTGGAGCGCATATCTAATGATTTCAGAAATCTCTGTCTCTCTCTGTATGAGGATCTCATATCTTGAGAAACAATCATCTTATTGGCTTTACACTTAGCATGTGTATTGTTAAGGACACAAGGATGAGCAGTGTTGAACATGGTGAGATTTGGACAAACGATACGTTCAATATTAATAAACTTCTTGGATCCAGTGGGGCGGGGCAGCACAGTAATAGACTGTCTGTGGAGCATGTTGAACATGTTTGTGGCCTGATCTTCTTAATGACAAAAACATTCATAACATTAATTTTGTTGCTGCAATTCTTTAATTGAGCTGAATAATAAAACCTTTATTCTGAAAAGTTGTGAACTCGGGTTTGAAGATTATCTCTATGAAATAGCAGAAATGCAGTGTACGACAAAAACACAACAGTAGTTAAGTAAATACGTCAAACCTTTATATATACCACCCATGGGAAGAGTAATAAAGCAAATTCTGTATAATCTTCTGAAAAACAATGACCATAAAAAAAAAAGAATCTGGTTGATCACAGGCGCATAACACCGTCATTGTACATAAACCAGGTAGGAAGAACACAAAGTTGTATAACGTCACTCTGCACCACAGACTGTTTATAAAAAAGCTCTGTACATCCAGCACAGAAAAAATAAAAAGACGACAGTATACTGTAGCACAGTTGAGGACTCATCAATGTTCACTGCAACGACCGATTCTGCAGTTCTGGGTTCTGCGTCCTACGTTAAACTCCACTGAACTTTGAATAGACAGGAACTAGACTCTTTGTGCAGCAGCAGAGGTGCAGCTTCAGGGTTCTGTGGCCTGAGTCCAGCAGCCGGTCTTTACCTGCCAGAGCTCAATTACTGTAGGTCACTTTTAGGGAAAAAAGAAAAGCTGCAACCAGCATCACCACAAGCCAAAAAAACAGCCCATTCCAAACAGGCAGGTTTAGAGCAGGCACTGCACTAGTGAGGATAAAAATGGCAGCACAATAAAATGGTTTAAAGAATAGCGGAGAAGGGGAAGGAAAAGCATAGACTTAAAGTTACACATGACATCAGAAGAGCCACAGTGAATGCATGAATGAAAAGTGTGGATCGATCCGTGTAGTTAGGAGCATCTTCACGCGGCAGTTTAATCACGCAAAGTGACAGCGATCCTGCCGTAAAGCTGCTCGATAATTTGAACACAAAAGCAGTCAATACGGACTCATAATTCTTCAATAATGTTTCAATCCTAACAACCGCACACTTATTGAATTCATCTCCTCATTCTAATCGCTCACTTCACTCTCGGAGCGCATGGCTGCATCGGCACAACAGGATCTCTAAGACACAAGAGCGGAAGCAGAGGTCATTTTGACTGATATGAAGTCTGGACTATGCCCATGTGGTGTCACCAGAAACATATTGCTTTTCATTGTGTGCCGTGGCAGCAACGTGCACTATCGCCTTACATGCTCTGTACATCTATTGCTGTAGGATGCAGAAGACAATTGGTCAGCTCATTTATTTTTGGGTAGTAAATAAGCTATCACATTATGAGCAAACAGGATGAGGTGACATAATTTGATCACATAAACTGTGATATTAGACAGTTATATTGATCTCGCATTGAGTATCATATATCTGCCTGTCCAGTGCGGTAGAGATGTTTTCCTGAGAGCTTTAATTATGTTTCTGTAAAGTTATTCTTCCATGAAAACATATCATTATCTTTTTTTTTAATGGCAGAGTTATAATAACAATTCAATAGTCCATTCTACTCACTTGAGCTGCTTTAAGCCGCATAGGAATTCCATAAATCTGGCCTTTAATTGTGACTTTCAGTTTCCCATGAGGGTCACACAATCCTATTTCTGGCACGAAAATAATCCCATTCAAAAAAAAATATTGATGCTCTGCTTGGCATCAAATATCATGTGTCCACTTGCTGAAAATCGCCAGTCAAGGACGACTGGTAGGGAAATTAACATGCAAAGCTACATCCGCTCAGTCTGCGTTAGGAAAATTTCAGGTGTCTGGAGGGAGAGATTGCAAATAGGATGTCAGGTGTCAGCTTGATTGACATTAGGCTCATGCAACTGTCCCACTTCTGAAAAAACTTTAACCACCGCGAAGGGGAAAAAACTGCATTTCCACCTTTCGTTGTGTTTCTCTTTTTGTAGCACAGTAATAAATGCAAGCCTGCAGCACGGCGGAGGAAAGCGAGAGCGAGAAGTCAGGAAAGACGTAAACATCATCCTTCCCTTGTGATGCCGACCAATGTGCCATCAGAAAACCTAACGGCATCGTAACTGATGAACATTTGTAAAGTATTAGAAAATATCATCCCTCATCCTCAGTCATTAAAACATATAAATCCACTCTGCCACAGTCTGCCGCATTGTTAATAAACAAAAACAAGCAGAAAATAATATTTTATGTAATTAAAATCTAAGAGCTGTTGAGCCCAAATGTAATTATTGAACAGCCTCTATCAATTAATTTCTTTGTTTCCACTCAATTAAATATCAATTCAAGAGCAAAAACGCTATGGTACACTATCAGTGGATATTGATCTTCAATCATTTTGGTATCAGTCTTTCATATCAGTCTAACTCCAATTATGTTTTGGTGCAGAACATGAATAATTTGATAATAATTTGAGTTTATTTATCAAGTGTGTCTTCCGTGTGCTGAATCATTAGAGTAATGTATATGCTGTGGTGTATCTAAAGCAGGGTGTGCAGGAGCTCTATGCACTGTGGTCAGTTATGGATTATGCATGATATCCTGTCTCGGCTGGCATCCAAAGTGACTTGGAGTGGATGAACAAATTGTGAGTCTGACCTCCAATCTGAGGGTTGTTATGAAGGGAATGCTCATTGTGTATGGAAGAGCAACTAAAGATATATATATATATAACAAGATGATAAATAATGAATTCAACCATTACATGGTGGCTCCCTGTACCTATGATGTCAAACATAAATAAGAATAGAGTTTAGAGCCAAAGGGAGAATGTGGCTCTAGTCCTACAACCATATTTGTAGTTTTGGTTTATGCATAAGCCGCATCCTGTCGATTCATTATGCAGGCCAGAGTGTAGCAGGGCATAGACAAACACACGTTCACACACACACACACACACACAGAGTGAGATGTGCAAATGATGCACACAACCACACAAAAACACACGTGTTGAATATGCAGACACATGTAACGAGAAGAGAGGGAGACTGTTAATTAACTAGAGCTCGTTAATTCTCTTTGAACCGACAGCGAGGAGGTTTACACACTAATTACCTTGATGACTAAGCCAACCTGTGCACATGCACAAGCATGCACATCCTCACACTGCAAACGCGCACACACACACACACACACACACACACACACACACACACACAGATTCTCACAGGCTGACATAACACATCTTGCAGGCTTTGAAAGTCCCACACTCATGCACTGCTGTAAAACAAAAATAAAGGTGTGAAGTCTCATAAGTGTGAGCATATGCACGCACGCACACACACAGGTGCACTGCAGCACGCGCTTGCCCTGGAATAAAAACTATATTAGGAACATTTTTTTTCGGCTTCCTCAGAGCAGCAAGATTCAGATGGTTACATTTACTCTGAGTTCAGACCCATCATCCGTCTGTTTGATTCACACTGATCGGCCAGAAATAACTTAACAATGACTTCCATACACAGCATTGGGACGCTCACACGCTTGTGTAGCACACATGCATTAAATGCACATTGAAGATACATAAACACCCTCGCACTCAAACACACTCACTGTGCCGTGTAGATGAGTGCAGCTCCCATGTCAGTATTGAACTTTAATGGCCCGTGTCAGATTAAGGGAAAGGTTTTTTATGTCCTTCGTCAAACTCAATTAATATTCCATCAGGCATGAATTCATAGGCCACACTGGTCTTCAGCCAATTTATTTGTGTATGTGTTCACATGTATGAGTGTGTGAATGTGTGTTTCAACATTCATTAGATATCTGGCATAATTAATAATCAGTCCTTACTGCTTTTGCTCAGTCAAATAATAGAAAGCATGCCCAAATACACACACACACACACACACACACACACACAATGTACACAAACAAGCTTTTGTACTTTCTGAGTCAGGCTGGAAAACATCAAGGAGTGCAGAGCATGTTTTTTTTCAGAGGGAGGTAGAAGCTGGTAAAGCAGGAAGGAAATGAAAAGGGATAAATTTAAGGTATGAGCAGAGAAGAAAGAGGTGTAAAAAGCTTTAAAAAGACAGCCTTGACAGGAAAAATGTTCGAATGACGAGGGAGTAGCTGGAGAAAAAATGAAAATAAAATAAAAATGTAAAGCCGATTCTGGGAAGAAGCGAGACAACAATAATGAGACATGAGAGAGACGGGCAGATTGTGTAGTGTGTACAATTAGTAGAATTTAATGACTAAAATATGCCAAAATATGGGATTTGGCAAAGGAATAGAAGAGAGATTGGTAAATGAGCGAAAGACTTTTGAGAAGACGGAAGATGAGCAGAGAAAAAAAACAGGAGAAAAAGGGTTAAGGAGTGTAGAGATGTTGTGGGTCAATAAAGCCTGCTGTGTGGAAAAGGAGTGGGACTCATAACGAGGTCAAGGACACCTCATCGATCGCCACATCATAAAGCTGACTGGCAAAGGGAGGAAGGGATGGATGGGAGGGGGGAAGAAGTGAGAGGGAGAGTTACAGCTGGGGAAAGCAAAGTTGACTGCTGAAGGAAGGAGGGAAGGAGGAAAGGAAAGATGGAGGGAGGAGAGAAATAAAATATAACCATCAGGGTGAAGGAATGAAAGGGGGCAGCTCTGCTCAGAAAGAGTTTTAGGGGGGGAATTTAATTAGATGGAATCACAGCTGAACACATGAATTCTGTAATAGAAAACACACACACACACACAGTACTGGGCCTGCAATAGTACTAACAGTACTAACACTCTTTGTCTGTCAATCACCCCCTACCCTGTGGCAGGGGCTGGATTTCTCCACTCATAAAGTAATCCCAGCCAGCCGATCATTGCATCTGACATGTGGTGGATGGGAATAGATTAATGGACAGATCGCCATTGAATTTTGTTCAGACATTCATGGTCCCCAAAAGAAGAAAACCCAATGACTCGATCAGCTGATTGTCAATAAAATATCTCAAAGAATATTTTGATGGATCATAAGATACATCAGTACTGTTATACATCAGTGTGATAAGAATTAGCAAAAATGACAGTAACCATCTTTGAAAGACAAATGTATTTATCGCTCACTTTGACTTTTTAGTTTGGCCCATGCCCCATCCACTAACAAGGAGAAGGCAGTATTTATGACCTATACTACAGCCAGTCACCAGGGGGCAATCAGGATGATTTGGCCTCATTTTTAGGGAGAAGATATGTCGTCCATCTTTTATAAACAGTTTATACCAAATACCTGCCAAGGTAACGATCTCCCCAACAGCTTCAGACAGTCTTTGTGATAAGCGATATTTAGCAACTAGCTTGCTAACAGACAGTGAACATGGTAAACATTATAGCCTACCTGCTCAGCATAGTTGTTGCAAGCATGTTAGCATTCTAATAGGGTTTAACTCAAAGCGCCTCTACATACAGGCTTAAAGATAGAGCTGCTAGCTGTTAGCACGACTTTAGACTTTCAGAAGTCTTGTTGATCAATATCAACCACTGTTCTGGGGTATTTCCAGTATCCTCATAGACTCCTCTCACCATCTGGTTGAAAAAAAATTAACTCCATCTGTGCACAACAAACAGAATATGTTCATTGGGCTATTTCTGAATGTATTTCCTGGTAGTTTCTGTTAAACACAATAAAAAATATTGATGTACGATTTTGTATTAAATCATCAGATATTTTAAGTTAAGTCAGTATTCAGTTTTTGGCTCAGATTTTACAATTTGAGCATCAGACAATGGAGCAGTTTAGAGAGACAAATGAGGACAAGTAGAAAAGAGTGTTTGAGGATCCTGGAAACACCTTCACAACAGCACTGATCATTGTGAAACAACCCTCTGGGTTTTTTGAAGAGTATTTTTGTAGTCAGATAATGGGATGTCTTAAAAAATATAATTGCATGGGGGCGCCTTTTCTTTCTGAAACTGGAAAAGTCACCTGCAGTAATTGAGCCGGGAGCGAGTAAAGACCGATTGCAGGACCAATGCTGCAAGAAAAGAGCTGCTCACATTGCTTGCTAGAGGTCACACGCAGAACCCAAACCGGAGAATCAGATGTCATATCAGTTGTCATATCAGTGCCCATTGTCGTGAATGCACTGTTGTTGTGACTGATGTCACCGATGTTGATGAGTCCTAGCTCTCGCTGCTTTAGAGCACTGGTAGCTGATTTATTAAAGGTTTATTAATATTGAATGTATCAAGTGTCCAAATTACACCATAAACAAGTGTGAAGCCGATAAAATGAGAGAGATATTTCTGGATTTAGTGGATAGATTTGACCCTGAGAAGCCATTTAGATCAAGAAATCTAAGATTTCATGATTTGGGAATTTCAAGATTTAAAAAAAAACTTACCATCCTGAGATCACATGATTAACTTTCTGTTTTCACTGCAGCAAAACCAAAGTGATCCTTTCATAGGTCTCCACTCAGCCTCGTAGTCTTTCACCCACTTTTCTCTCCCTGTGCCCCTCATCTGAATGAGTGGAAAGGAGGTTGGATGTCTTCATCTACAGTAATTCTCTAAAAATACATTGCTCTCTCTCTGTGGAGAGTTTGGAGGAAGCCACTGAGATTCCAGGAACTGTTGCTTTTCCATTAGCCTCTAATATGTCTTCCTCTTCCTCAGTCCTGCTTGCGCTCGCCATCCCCGCTGTCTGAGCGACTAGGTCCCTTTCATCTAAACATTGTGAAGAAACGGCAGAAGAAACAAATGCTCTGCTTAATTAATTTTTTCTCGCTCGTCTTGCACGTTCATTAGGTGAAATGATCAAATGTTCCTTTTCTTCGGGTGTTTAGAAGAAGAAGAAAAATAAATGAATTGGTGCATTTTTGGCTTTTATCCCAGCCGTCCATCAGTCCCCCCCCAGATTATCCTGAGGCGGCATTCCGAGCTTTAAGTTTTTTCCTGCCTAATCTGCCTCACCCCTCAGTTCCCTCACTTCCTCTCTGCATGCCGTGTGTTTCAAAGCAAATCTAATTTGAAAGGGTGGTAATTTTGCAAGCAGATAAATGAGTATGAGAGGAGATAGGAGGGGTGTTGTATAAAAACGGGCTGCCTGGTGCAGAGTGATCCCCCCAGGCCAGACAGAGTCATTTAACTCTCTCTGATATTCTCTCAGCATGGACTTATTACAATCTTTTTTTCTTGCTCTGAAGTGAAAGCCTGTCCGCTAACTAGACTGGGGTGATTTGTGGGTTGAAATCTCAGCAGGTGTGATGCACAGTTTGAGTGAATGACATGAATCGCCACCACTTTCACTGCAGGATGGGGAGATTTCTCACTAGCGGTAGATTGCCCGTTGGTTCCTGCTCATATCTATGGCTGCAGTCTACCTTTGAAAGCCCCATGGTTGGATTTCAAGCTTTCATAAGTGGAATTCATAATTCATTTCATTCACATCTCAAGCAATCGCACATTGGAATCAAAAAGCCAGAACGAACATCAGAAAACAAGTTTAATTACTTGTCGTGCTAAAAATTTGAAATTAAACACTAAAAACAAAGCAAAAGAAATCTATCTAAAAACAATCCCACAAGAGTCTGTGGTTTGGAAAAAAAGAGAAAAAAAGTAAACAAGTGAAAAGACTGAAAATCTTGAATTTGGTGAAAGACTGATGATATATAAGATGCTGATGATATCCTGTATTTTTACCTCCCTCCGCCAAGAAGGTAATGTTTTCAAACCTGTCCGTTTGTTTCTTTGTAAGCAAGATTACAAAAAAACAACAGAACAGATTTTCACAAAAATTTAAAGATGTGTAATAGGTTAGGTAAGAACCCATTAAAAGTTTGATCTGGATCCTAAAGAGAGGACTGATCCAGCATTTTCTTTTACTGTCTTGAACAACATGTTGCTTGTGAGTGTGTGAAATTTGGTGCAGCTTGATTAAATTTAAAGGAACCATCGGGCCCTGGCAGAGGTATATGATCTTTTAAGTGTCATTCTAGTTGTTACTACCAACAAATCCAACGAAAAGACCAAAACCAACCATCCATCCATCCATCAATCAATCCTCCATATAAAACTACAGTAGATTTTAGATGTGGATCCCAAATAGTTTATTATTTAATTTATTAAAAAGGTTCAATCATTTCCTAAAACAGCAGGACACTGAAGATTTTAACAACCATAACTCAAACAGGAGTAAATTTTGTCATAGCTGGTTACTACTTCCAGCCATGTATAAATACACGTATAAACGAATGTGTATTAATACGCAGAACCATCCTGCACACACAGAGAGATGGTGTAAATGGGACTGAACTCAAATAAAACTACATTGGCCATGTTATTGTTAGGGAGGAACATGTCACCAGTGTATCGGTGGGGCTCACTTTGTTTTAAATTGTCTTTGCCACAGAGGAAGAAGTGATATGAGGCTTTGGAAACACACAAGACTTTTAATAAGAAAAGTGCATCACTACCTTTGCTTTTTTCCATGTGGATTGTAGACTGTAAGAAAAATATAGGACCAGATGTGTCATTTAATCCTTCAATTGTTTTAACACAGCACCAAGTAAGTGTTTTTGAGAGGGGACTCTATACTGTCCAGCTGCTGCTACTACTGAGCACCATTCCAGATGAAATTTAAGTGTCTCCAAGCGGCCCAGAGGTTTGTAAACATCAGCCTTGTCCAGCAGCATTAATCTAAACTGGGATTAAAAGATGGCCGAAACTTTGCAAGGCTGCCGTGATTGGTTGATGACTATTACCCTGCATTGTAGCGGCTAAGCCCATAATCAAGGCGAACACATTCAGATAATCTGAATATGTCTTTGCAGACCCCTGCCCAACATCAGTCTAATCCCCAGATTTAGAGTCTCAGATCAGGAATCCTGGATGATTAATCCCATATTGTGTGTGTGTTTATGTTCGCTGCAGGGGACCCTTCGACGGGTGACCTTCTCGGTAGTCAGCCAACCCCAGGACGGCGGTTGCTATGACAGTGGCCTGGAGGACTCAGAGACGCCGAGCAGCAAGAGTTCGTCTGGGCCGCGGCTGGGTGCCCTGCCGCTGCCGGAGGAAGGCTATGAGAGGACCACGCCGGAGGGCAGTGTGGGGGAGGAGGAGCATCTGGAAAATGGTCAGAGCGACCACACGCACACACACACACACACACATCATGAAAAAAACAGCCAAATTCATTGAACTCTAGAAATTGGGGTCAAGAGGCTACCAGAGTAATTTACTTGTATTCTTTTTGTCACTCAAGGCTGTATGTGCTGTATTCTCTGAAAAGCTTAGAAATGTTTTTTATTGAAACCTTGACTGAGGAGTCTTTTTCTTTTCTCATGTGATGAATGTGAGAACGTGTTTGACAGTGTGATGCAGCTGCCTTGTGTTTGTTTGAATGTGCTCGGCACATTTTGTGTGAACCCTTGTGTGTAAGAGCTTTTTAGAAAAACCCAATATGCCGTAGTATGTTGTGCAAGGGGCTCGTCCATGGCCTTGCTGTCACTCAGCAGCCAAATTATTCCCTTTCAACAAGAAAATTTTATTTTTACCCTTTTTTTCTTTTTACCAGGTCTGTGTCAAGGATGGAGATAGACAAAAAATAAGCTTTTTGTATTTTACCTTCTTATTTTCCTCCTTCCTCTGTGTATACTCATGCCAGAGCTGAAACAACAGCAACAACAGGGTACACCCAAGGTCACTGCAACCTTGGTCACTGCCTGTACTTCTGAGGCTGTGTATGAGCTCTCAGTTAAATGCCACCTTTTTCGCCCACACGTGAAATCTTGCAAGTGAAATGGATTTCTGGATTTGAATGGCGAATTCTGCTTTTCAGAAAGCAACAGAAAAAAAATTCTTGTGAATAATTCACAATAAATTGAATTTAGAGAATCAAAGTCAAAGGTTTGGATGTATATTTACTTTACTATGATCTGTAACATGACGCCTGCACAGTCACTTCATCTGTCATCATTATAGTTCCTGTCTCTATTGAACCTGATGTCGGTATTGATTCCTAAATGACTGGTTTACATAGATAAGAACTTTAACCTTTGACCATTAACTCCCAGCATCAGTCTCCGGTGCCTCACTAACCTTTTGAACCAACACTCATTGAATTTTATACGTCTCATATATGTAACACACTCTGTTTAGATTTGTCATTCAACTCTCTCATAATTACCTTCTTCTTTGGCGTCAATATTTGTTTGCTTTGACCTCACCTTTCACCTTTCATGAAATGCTGAGCACAGCTCAGCTATTTTAAATAATATAGCTTTTGAAGTCAGCAGTTTTCATTTTGCTTTAACAGCCTTTTTCTAGCCTGTCTTGCTTCCTTCACATACATTATACATTACTATTATTAATATACGTTTTTATGACACGCTTGTGTTTCTCCTGTTTTCCTCAGTGTTCAGCCTTTTTTGGGGGGAGAATTACATTTGAGGGAACCCTCAGAATATGATTTACAACATTGTCATTGAATTCTGAGTGCACATCTGTATCCGTGCAGTTGTACAGTGACTGGTTCCGAGTGAACCCAACAGCATCCCACAGATCACCATACTGCGGCCTTCTGGAGAGGCCTCTTGATCTAAGAATTAGTTTACTTTCACTAATTATAATACCATGTCTATTGAGCAGTAGTAGATTCATTGGGAGCTGACAGGCCTCACCGGGCTCAAAAAAAAATATTGATATTAACATTCAGGTTTGGGTCAGGAAACAAGCAAGACAAACTCAGTGCAGAATGTCTGTCGGTAGCAGGTCAGGCTTGGTTGAGCTTTTCTCTGGCTCAAATAGGTTTAGACTGAAAAATGTGTCCTGAGCCGCACTTTACAACATATGGCTCAGAAGGAAAAGAAGATTAAAAAAAGTAATGCAAAAGTATCGTGAGGTAAGGCGAAAGTATTGCAAGAGGACACAAAACGTATTACAACCTAGTAAGAGGTATTGTGATTTAAAGCAAAATGATTGTGAGATTATGCAATATTGCGAAGGGACGCACAAGTACTGTGAGAAGTCGCAAAACATATTACTCGGCAACGCAAATAGGAACATGGGGTAATGCAAAATTATTGTGAGGGAACGCAAAAGTTATCCTCATCTCACATTCAACTCATTTCCTGTATTTTGTCCATCTCTTCTCTTCCAGAATTGGCCTTGTGTTAATACTGTATAAGTTCAACCACTCCCTATGTGTATTTTTGGTCCTCAGCTTCAAACTCTTTGGAGTTTCTGTCTCTTGTTTCACACTATCCTTTGTTCTTTTTCTGTGTCCAGATGCCAGACAGCTGCCAGACGTAGCTCTGACAGGAAAGTGCACCAGGGAGTGTGATGAATTTGGCCACTCTGACACCTGTTGGATGCCCGTCCGCCCCTCACCCCGCCAACGTCACGGCAGCGACCCCCCACGGCTCTCCACCTTCGCCCCGGGAGACGATAACAACAATCTCCGTGGCCACGACCATGAGAGTGACAGCGAGAGTGCCGGCAGCGCAGGGAGCTCAGAACCCGGCGTTGTCGTCAGCGGAGAAGGTCAGAGATTACCCATGGCCAACGGGGATCCTCTCGGCACCCTGGGTGGTGGAGACCGCAACAGGAACATGGGCGATCACAACCGTAACCTTCTGAACCGCAAGATGACCTCAGCATCCTACGACACATTTAGCAGCGCAGGCTTCGGGAGGCGCCAGCCGGAGGAGGAAGGAAGAGAAGGCCAGAACCCACCTGAGGTGATACCACTGACGCGGACAGGAGGTGACTACAAGACCACGTCCTGTCTCACACTGTCACGCCGCGAGGTCTACCTGTGACAGCCTGGCATCGGAGCACAACTCCTTGCTCTGAAAGAGAGGGAGGGTTGAAACTTTACTGGAGGGCCTTTTAAACCTGTGAAGATGTGAAAATGTCAAGGAAGATGTTTTCCAAAAGCTGTGCATCAAATCGGAACTTTTGGATTCTGACTAATATTTATAGGCACTTAAACTTTAGCAAGTGATGGATAAACCCTTCAGCGTGCTCTGACCACAAGAACTTTCTAAAAAAAATTTAAAAAGTGTTTTTTTAAAACTACTAGCAAGAGTTGCCCCCAGGCAAAGTTCTTATTATGTCCTTGTGGAGGACAGCTTCATCTTCTCTTCTTACCTGACTCTAAAGCATGCCTGACCCTCTGCCACAGAGGGATGAGTGTGAAGAAGAGGGAGACTAATACTGAATAAATCCTGATGTTGTAAATGCACATTAAAAACTTTCTCTGAGGCTATGGCGGAACAGATTTGGACTCAACTGATGAACCATCTCCTGAAAAAACCACTGAGGTCTTAAAATCAATGAAAAGAGGTAGCAGGTCTTTGATACTTGGATCAATTCAAACCAGTCAAACTTTTTAATGCCTAATCAACTCTATCGTAACCCAAGACAGGAATATTAACCAATGAAACTCGTAAAACCGTGAGTCATAAACTGAGTACCAACGAAAATGTGGTCGCTGTACAGTTACTTAAAAAATAATGATTCAGTAGAAACTGCAACTTTTTTTACATTTATCAAATGTAACCATTTAGAATTCAAGGTTCTCACAGTAGTGCCACAGTTTGTCTGGCTCATGTGAAAAAATGTGTTAATTATTTTTGCCTTCACATCCAGTATGTATATATCGTATGTGTGTATTTGATTAAAAAAAAGACTGCAGCGTCCTCTCTGCCGCTGCTGTCCGCCATTTCAGAGTGGACTGACACGCTGGGTCCTCGACGCCTCCAGCGTCTCCGAACAGTGTCCATGTATCATAAATTGTTCTTTCAGACACATGCGCACGCACACGTACGCATGCACGCACTGACACATACAGACGTTAGCATGTGAACACAGACTCAATCAATGCATTTACAGAATGTGAACATGCATCGCGCCACAGTTTTTATGCGAGACTCAGTGGCAGTGTAACATAAAGTATATAATAACTTTGCATTAAGTTTCATACAGAACAACATGATACACACACACACACATGCACACACACACAGCATATTTACACATAAGTAGAAACACAAACCATATTAAGAAGTGTGCAATGCGCAAAATTCATATGCACTATGTGTGTATGTCTTAATTATCATTTTTTATCATATTTCCTCTCATTGAACTAGCTGTAGCATTTTGCCTGCTCTTCTCCAGCCAGTATTTAAACATGAAATGTATTTAAATAATTACTCATCTCTCTGACTGATGTCTGAGGCTTCATCAAAGGGAATTTCAATGACATCTACTGTATGTATTGATAAATAATGTAGGGGAAAATGAGATACTCTGCATACTGTAAGTAGGACTCATAGAAAAACCAAAATTTCTGTAGTTTCTGTAAGAAAAAAAAAAGGAAAATGAAAAGACTGCATGAAAGAAAGATAAAGCTTACTTCTTTTCTCTCTTTTTTAAAACCACACGCCTTTTTGGATACCATGCCTATTTGGATACATCTGTACTCTAAATGCGTGTGCTCACGGGGAAATGGGAGATAATGATGGCAGCGTAGGGAGTCAGCTGCAGCGGATTAGACTATTGCTTCTTTATCGCGACTCAAGCGAGTTTGGGCTAACCTTGGGCCTTTCCTCTCAGTTTCTGCAGCCCAGAGTTGGCACGAAGGGTGCCGCAGGCTGCACCAGAAAAAGAACACAATGCAGTGAGAGTGCAGAGTGCCTGCGACCCTTTTCACCGCACAGTGCCGACCTCAACACGCCCATACTGCTGTGCTGAACCGTGCCGATAACAAACTCCTTCACATTTGTCCTCTCCAGCAGCTACTGCACGACTCCAGACACACTCTGCTGCACTTGGGCTGACGAGTGGGTGTGGATGAAGGCCTTAGATCTTAATTCTCATCATCAGTGTGTGGTTCGGTGGTGTGATAGGGATAATAGGGTTAGGTCGTCCCTGCGGTCTTAATGAGTTTCCTTTCACCGCTCTCCTCCTCCCTTGATGTGCGCAGATCTCATTAACGTTTGGATTGGCGTATGTGTAACACTGCTGGAAATTGTGAGCGAGTGTGACTCTTCATTTTTCGGGCTGTTTTGGACGAGACTAGGCGAAAGGGACGTTCTTGTTTAAGTACAACTTAGTTCATGAGATCCCTGTAGAGCTCAGAGTCAGAAAGAAGAATAACACTCAGGTAAGATGCACAATAGTGTTTAACCTTTTAACTACTTGTGGTCACAGCTTGACCGTGCCCTCACTCGTGTGCGGAAACAGTATCGTGACTTCTGCTTTGATTTTTCAGTACGATTCGGGCTGAGAAATGGGTAATTTACTTGTGTGATTGCACTTATACCTGAACAATTCTTCAACTTTACAACTCTGTAGCTTGTTCTGGGTCACTGCTGCACTTACTCCCTGAGCCTTCGTTACCCCTAATTCCCCAACATGGCTGTTTACTGAGCTCTGCTATCAATGGACTGTGCTAAAGATGAAATGAAATATATGGAGTTACTGCTTATGTCTGTGAAAACAATCAGAACACCCTGCAGGGTACAAACACTGAGGCAGGTGAGCACTCTCTGGGAACAACGTGTCTTAACCCCTTGGACGCTACACAAAAGTCTTGAAGAACTTGTGTCCCAGTTTGTGATTTGCAGACAGAGACTCTGGACACGGCCTCGCCTCATCACACTGGCGGATATTTTCCTCAAAACTGCTGTTTTATGGCAGCTCCATTATGGCACTTTTCAAACCCTCCAGTCTGGATTTTAAGGGAACTTGCTGTACATGAATCTGTGTGGATGTGTATCTTTTTTTTTATACTGCACGTTTAAAAAAACATGAATATGTTTCAATCTACTGCAAAACAGAGGGGAGAACGACAGAGTTAGTACGTCTGAGACCCATCACCCACTTCTCTAGACTTTTTTTAAAAACGGACGCCTAGGTGGACATCACGTACCTGTCTTCCCCCTCATGCTGTTATCCTTATAGCCATGTACAGATAAAAATTACACTGTAGAACATACAACTCAAATCCATAACAGACAATGGCATGCTTAAGGTCTTAAAATCTGCACTTGAGATACAAAAAAAATGAGAAAAAAAATGTTATTTTTTATTGTTCCTCTTTCCTCTGTTTTCTTTTCTTATGGGGCTGGCTCTGTTTCTTTTGCTGCTCCATTCCTGTAATTACATAACGAACTAATTGCATTTGCTATGAGGAGGAGGAAGAGGAGCTGTCGACGAATGGTTTGGTATGAAGATGAATCATGTAAAAGTTTGACTTTGACATTAAAAACTTCAAACACTCTTGTTTTGCCTGTTTACTTTGTGAACACTTTATTTTTAATAAACCTTTGTAATGTTAACTAAAAATGCAAGTAACTTTCTAATGGGCAGCATCAATTAAATGTCTACAAGATGTAACTAATGGTTTTATTATTGATTAAAAGACAATTTATAACTACGTTTGGGTTGCCAGGTTGTAGAAAATCCTCCTCCAGCATCAAACTCACTCTTCAATTAGTTAACTTCAATTAATTCTTCATCCAGTGGACTAAGTGGCCTCTCATCTTCTGGAAAAATTGCCCAAAGCCTCTTACTAACAATTGTAGAATTTATTTTTATTAGCTGTCTACTAACATCTATAATTGTGGGTGACTTACAAACTCTTGTTTATATCATTAGCTTTTTACCCCCTCCAAAGAGGGTGTATTCACCCCTGTCCGTCTGTCTGGTGGATTGTTGTTTGTTTGTTTGTAAGTAAGATTACACAAAAAGAACCTAATGGATTTCCACAAAACTTGGTGGAAGGATGTGTTATGGGTCATAGAAGAAATGTTGTTGTGGAGCCAGGATTTTGTTTTCTTCTCTTTTTTTAACATTGCGAGGCATTCAACAATGTTTTTGGGGCCTTGGCGGAGGTATGTGCTCAACTGAGTGCCATCCAAGTTAGAGTCATTAATCACAGCTAATGAACTCAGAAACGTGTCTTATTCAAATGGTGCCACATTTTTTAACTGTTGACAAAACAATCTCCATTCAAGGTCCATTTACCAACTTGTTTGGGAGCTTTTGCCTGTAGACATTTGTTACCCCCCTCCCTCCATCTCCTACTCCTCCTCCTACTCCTCCTTTTCTCATTTTCTTTTTCCTCTCTCAGGACGGTGCGATGAGCGTGATTTCGTGGAGGGGGATTGAAGGGAGGCAGGAGAGGAGGAGCTCTTTTTGTTTTCTCTCCACCATTTAAGTCGCGGCAGCCTCTGTAGTCTTGTTATTGGTTTTTGTTCTAAGTGGTTATTTTCATTTAGGTATAGTCAGGAGAAGTTTCTGGGTCCAACTCTGGCGTGGCGTGCTCCTTGTATGTTGCAGTCACTGAGTTGAGCCAAGTAAACGTTTGAGGTTGCGGCCAAACCAATGTGGTGTGGTCAAAAGCTACAGAACAAGGGAGTAAGTGGTGATATGTTTCATCAGCTGCTGTCTTCAAGGTCAACTGTCATCTCGTCGAACCAGCAGAACCACAACCCTCCCATTTGGCAGAATGGCGCCTTGATGCTCTTATTTTAATGTGAAATCTAAATTTAGAGCTGGCTGACACCCAACTACGGTGTATTTCCTAGAATATCACTTAAGTGTGGAACCATCCATCAAGTTTATCTCTGAAAGGTGAATTTTCTAAACTGGGTCCTGCTGCAGGAAAACTGCGGAGAGCAATTTGGACTTAGACTTATCAGAAAATGTCTCAGAGGTGTTAAATGCAGCAAAGATTAGTGTGACGGACTTAAAATGTCAGAAAAATCCTGCAATCTGTGTCTTTTTGTCTCATATGCAACACTGACACCATGTGGTAGTGTATTTCGCTTACTTACTGGTTGTGTGGGGATAAATATTCTGTAATGAGGATCAAATAAATAAAGGTCAAAAATCTGTTTCCATAAAGACACAACAGAAAATACAAACAATAATGAAAAGCTACAGACACACTTATTTGCATGCTCTATTTAAAAGCCATTACTTTAGAGCCAGCAGCTATAGAAGCCTCCGCACCTTCAAGATAAATTTATGACTGACAGTAGAGTCATTCTGCTATAAAAGATTGGAAAGACATTGAGTGTGAGACAGTCTGGAAAATGATCATGTATGAGTGTAAGGCTCTTCATATTTCATACTTTGTGTCATATCAGGTATAAAATGGGTAATGGCTGGATAATACATTTTCTTCGGTTGTAAATTAGACTTGTAAATCAGGGGAAGTGAAGGGCATTGTGAATCGTAGGAATGTTATATCCCAAAACCATGTACAGAGTCATTCAGCTTGTCTTCTCAGCACCGTGATGCTCAGCAACCCACCTCCATCCCTTTACCCCGGGGAGATACAAAACAGGCAATGGCCTGGGGCCCAGAGCTGTGAGCGGGCCCTGAAGAACCCTCTTAAATTCTGATGTCAGCTATGAACGGGAGAGTGCAATGACAGAAACCTCTTAACTTCCGATCCCTGAACATACTATGATTTGGTTTCTGTTTATAAATGTAATATAGTATCTCCAAGTCAATTTCTGATCTACCTTGACCAGATAAAGCCACTCAACCCATCACCCACGATTAACACACATATTAATATCAAATGGGTCATGTCCTCCTTGTCACCACGTTAGGGTGGAATTGTGTTCTTTGAAAAGTATCTGAATATCAAATTGTGATGCTTTCTACAGGCAGCAAAGCCACTGAGAACGTATCCACCACTGATTGTTTCTGCCTTAATGTGATCCATTTTGATGTGCTAGCTAGTTTGATGGTAGTGACGGTTACTTGAGCAGAGGTGAATTGGTCAAAGGTGGTGTCATGGGCTTTCATTATTCAATAGATCTTGAGCTCCAGTCATCAACACCATCATCATCCATACTTTTCCCCCATGAGGATCTACTTCCTAGTCGTATTCTAAGTGCCAAAGGCTATTTCTTCTGTCCACATCTCATTCAGACATTTTATTCTCTGTCGTTCTTCTATAAGTTTCTTCCATGATTGATTGACAATTTGTGGAACTGTTTAATTTTGTTTCCTCATTATCTGCAATTACTATGATAACTTGTTTTAAAATGACAGCATGTGTCACATCCACTGAAAGTCTTGTGAACAACTCACCTCAGTTGTGAGCGTTCAGGAAAGAACGGTTGAGATGTTACCATCCCCAGCGGAACAGTTCTGCAAACTGCGATAAAGTCATAAAAAGCACATAAAAGAAAATTCATTAAACTGCACAGAGAAAAGTATTAGCAACTGTCCTAGAAGCATCAGAAGCATCAGGTATCATATCAATCAACTTGTAAGTCAGCTCACATAAGTGGAAATCGTAAAAGACTTGTCAACGCTATAAATCACCAGATAAACAGAGCAGGAGTTGTGTGCACTGTGAAAAGAGGAAGTCAGTATCTTTGAACTCTTAATTAAATTCCAGGAGGAGACCCAATGGAGGAGTATTTTATTGATTTTATAAAGATAGAGAAAAGTCTTGTGAGGGAGGTGCCTGATGAAGTAAAAGCCAGAATGTTAACCTCCTCACACATTGTCTGGTTTATCAAATGGTCTTCAGGGTTGTCAGAGGCCTTTAGGGGCGTAAGCACATTCTCTTTTTTCCGAATCAAAGTGAGCTGAATTGTCTTTGAATTGCCTTTTACATGTGGAGACAGAGAACCGTAGCCTTGTGGCTTCCAAGTGGAAAAGACGTAATCGTGTAAAATGTTGAAATTTCCCCGTCTTGTTCATTTGTGCTCATCCCGCTGGGATGAAATCTGTTTTGATGTCCAGTGAGTTGACGTGTATAGCTGGGTGCTGCAACCCTCCGGCAGCAGAGAAACATTCAACATGAGTACAGCTGAGCATAAAGTGTTGCAGATGTGATAAATCCTGTCAGAGTGCAGTGTTCCTCTGTTAAGGAAAGCCTTGCAGCAGAGCTGTAAACACTCGTTCTCGCTGATACGCCAGGCAGCTTATAAGAGGTCTGATCCTCCCGTGTTCCTCCGTAGGCTGTCATTTATGTCTCTTCATCTTTTCACGGACACATCAGCCTGTATTCATCAAAGCCCTGCCAGCTGTGCATTCTTGGTAGAATAGAAGGAAATAACACATACACAACACACTTTCATATGAAAGCAGATTGTTTAGCAGGATGAGAACTGTATGCATCAGCTTTCATATACACATTTAAAAAAAATGATTGAAAAGAACAAAGTTGATAATCTTAATAAATAAAATATTGAAATTCAGTATTAAAACAATAATAATAACGTAACAGAGAACACATGGAGGTAATAATGGTGCACTGGGTTACTTGAAGTATGCCACTGATTCTGCATGGCTCATTTTATCTTGAGTCGCAGGGGGAGCTGGAGCCTTTCCCAGAAGACACTGGGCAAGAGGCGTGGTACACCCTGGACAGGTTGCCAGCTCATCACAGGGCCGACATATAGAAACAAACAACCATTCACACCTACGGTCAGTTTAGAGCCTCCAATTATCTGAACTCCAAACTGCTCTTTGGACTGTAGGAGGAAACCAGAGTTCCTGGAGACAACATGAAGAGAATATGCAAACTCCAACAGAAAGACTTGATCCAAGAACCTTCTTGCTTTAAAGCCACAGTGCACACAACTACACCATCCATCCATTCATGGTTGCACCATCAGCTCACTCATTATTAGTATAATTTGTCACATTCAACATTTCATCCAAGAAACACTTACCCTTTGTTTTAACCGAACTCCCCAGGCAAAAGGCCTGAACCTGCAGGAGGTGGTCTTTTAACTCCAGCCCACAGGAAGTGGAGGAGGACAAAGGCAGATTGAAGGGGGGGGGGTTAGATTTAGAATGGGTAGAAACTTCTTGTTTGACTTTGTTATTATTTGTTTAAAGATAATCCTATTTGTTTGTGTATATACGTATTTTGATAGGTTGTTTATGTTTGTATGTTGATAGTTTATTTTGGTAGTTAATGTCGTATGTTTGATTAGGTTTCCCCTGTGTGGCTTTCTGGACTAGTCCACCTGTGTATATATACCCCCTGTTTGTCATTTGTAAAGAGAGTTGTGTTCATGTTGAAGCTGTTGGAGCCTTTTAGCTTAGTTGACCCTGATTTTTTTCCACTTTTGTAAATTGTATGGGTATTTCAATATTTGTTATTTGGGAAAAAAAGGATTTTCCATTTTCATTAAAAAGGAAAAATTACGTTTTACACCTTTGTCCTTTGCCTTTCTGCTTGATCCCAAACAATATCCACATAATATAAAACATATTGGCAATGCTTTTACTGTAAAGTGTAAAGTGTGTATGCTGTTTCATGTTTTGTGTTGTGTTTCTGATGTTATAATCATAGTCTTAAGTATAAAATACTCACTGTTTTGAACAATGTTGGGGCATCTATATGTTTAAGCCTACAGATGTACAACCATTAACATTTTGTGAGGCAGACATCAAGGAAGAGAGAAGTATCCGGTTCATTCTAGTGGATTTCTGTGGCACAAAAGACATTGGGCTAAAATAATATAGACATAGAAAAGCAAGTAACAGACGAACAGTGCACTGAACCTGGAATCTTATGATGGTCAGTATATCCGCCAGACTCATAATGAGGTTTCAAATCTATAGAAAATATTTAATGGGATTTTCACTGAGAAACAGGTCAGCTCTTTGGGGGGATATATTGAATACAGCTGAATTAATGTAAATACAGTGCACTATATGATATATATATATATATATATAGTTATACACTTTATAAATATAATACAAACATTGAAATTACATTTTAAATTAACAGATTATCATACTGTCATTTTGATAGAAACAAACCACTGGCTGAATTTTAATACAAGCATTAAATTCTGTCCCTGTTCCAAGTCAAATTAGTTTTGCTCACCATAAACCTGATGGAGGTTAATGAGACCGGTCCAGACTGCCATATGTACCAGCTCTGTTTTTATGTCATGGTTCTGGGATTTCAGGACAATAAAAGTTGATGGTCACAAAATTCACCATATCTACACTTAATACAAGACAATTATTTTAATATAGAAAAACTGAGAGCAACAGAGCAGTTAAATGTCAATGTGAAATGTAAGTGTGGAACTTTTGCAATGTAAAAGTAAGTTAACTTTTCTGATTGTCGGTTTTTCCTTTTCTCTGTCTCCTATGTCCTCACAGCCTTACTTACCTCTGTAGACTGTGGTCCTCAGAAAGTAGCATAGACTTGTGTGTGTGTGTGTGTGTGTATGTGATGACTAGAAAGTGGTGTTTCGGGATCTTGTGTTGGGAGTGATTGCAGAGGTGTGTTTCCTCTTGTGATCGTTGACGGCTCATAGGCTTCTAAATGCTCAGAGACAAACACTCTCTTGTTATGTTCCTAAAGTTGTTGCTCAGCCCCTCAGCTGTTGCGTGCTTTACTAACTAATAATTTAACTTTCAAGTGTGTGCGTGTGTCTGTGTGTGTGTGTGTGTGTGTTTGTTTGTCTGTGTGTGTGTGGATAATTGACAGCTCCGAGGTGTAGTTGTGACAGCAAAGATTTGTGGGTAGTTGTTTGGCAGCTCAAGGCTGTAATTTTAAAACATATAATTATGTTTGTATATTAGTAAATTATTGCACACTCTAATAACATTATACTTGGTAATAGTATTATGGCAGTAGTGGGGGAGAAGCCATATTTACTCTTTTTTAATGATTTTTGTTTGTTTATTTTTGGTGTAACATCGATGCTCACTTCATCCATCAAAATTGCCTCCTTAAAAATTAAATGTTGTATCCAGGACTGTTCTAAGGGACTTTGGGGGCCCCAGGCAAAAGGGACCTGGGGGGCCCTTCATCATACAAGACCAAACCAGACCCACAGGCAAGGTTTTCTTATGAACCTGAATATACATACATCTATAGGCCAGCCTTAGGAGCAGTGTTGACCTTGCAACAAAGCTCACTATGGACACCAATTGGACAAAAGGTGGAATTACACTCTGATCCTACAGCGTGCGTTTGAAGTCTTGCGTTAAGTTAATTTGTTAGCTTCATAGTAATATTAATTTTTCGTTCATGGCCTGCTGCTCTTATACATTTGTTGATAGGTAAAGTGATTATGAACATTTATGAAGTGCCACATTCAGAAGATAATATTATGATGTTAGTAATAAAAGCACTGTTAATTACAATGTTATAACAATGTCAGTTTGACTTGTGTAAAAGATGTTATACTTTAACTTTAACTTCAGCAGTTACCAAATTGCACTCACCAAAGCGTATAGATTCAAGTCTCAAGTTCCAACTTTTATTAGTGATGTAAGTTAGAGCAATTTTTAAATTGAAATAAAAAAGAAAGTAAAAAAGAACATAATATTAAAAAGTATACTGTTCAATAAAACTATATACATTCAAGGAAGCAAGTGTAAAGCCAAAGTGGCAAGTGTAAACTGTATGTTTGTATTAGTACATAAATACACATTTTCAAAAGTTAGTGAGCAGAACGGTACAAGGTGGTACAGGCAGGTAAAATCATCATCAGTCCCCGCATGAAAACAATTTTAAATTCAGAACATCTGTATTTTTGTTTCTGTATTCATCTGCACCAACTTGCATAAATATCAGTCCTCATATGTTTTCTTTGATGAATAATTCTTTGAGAAATCATTGAAAATATTAAAAATATTAATTTTTGATCCAAATCTCCAGCAAAATATAGTGGCTTCTTACCTGTTCTATCCATACCACACTTTATATAATCCTGCTAACTAATTAGTAAACAAACAAATGCAGATGAAAAACTAACCTCCTTGCTGGAGTTAAATATCTATTGTCGACCACTGCACATAATGAAGCACTACTGAATTTCTACTTTATTTTGGGGGTTTTATTGAACCTCATCTGCAATCTGGTCGTATTCAGAGAGATAAAGCATATTTTTGTTAATTGCACATTGACTGGATGCAGCTCAGAAATGCACAGCAGGGACCAGGGGGACCATCAGTGCTGGAAGAGCAGCACAGCTGGCTCAGTAATGTGCCTGGATGCGGCTGATTCCCTGTTATTCTCAAACAGCGGTCCGTACACTTTCAAGGGATGGGGAGTCTCTGTACAGTTATGGCACCTTTTCAGATGCCTGCACACCCAACACACACACACACACACACACACACACACACACACACAAAGCAACTGTTTTCAATTCACGTGATTTTCCGATCTGCTGCAGGGAAGAAAGAGAAACAAAAACTTTGCATAATTCCACTCTCACAAGCTCAATATTACATCCCTTTGGTTCGCTCCCTGAGCAGATGGCAGTGGCAACATGCAGGTCTCTGCTAGTCTCTGTGAAGGTGATGTTGTCTGGATTCAGTTCATCTGCAGCAAAAGCCAGAAAATGTTTTTATAAATAAAAATATGTGGGGCCAGTAGAACTCTAGGAGAAGAGAGGATCCCAAATGTCAAAATGTGTGTGTGTGTACCATCTGCTGCAAAAACAAAACGCTCAACAATTTATTTTTGTTGTGATTTGTCCCTACACTGTAGTTTAAAGGGACTATTTTAGCTTATTGTTTCCTCTTTTGTTTTAAAATGTATTACCTTAATTGTGTGTCAGCTTGTTTTACTTTCTGTCTTTGTCTTGTTTACCACCTCTGTGATTGTGAGACCTTGCTGTAATTTCACCAGTGTCCAATTATCCCTGCTGCACCCTCTGTGTATTTACTCTGCGTGCTCCCAGTCCGCCTTTGGTTTGTGTGTTGATCTCCCTGGTTTGACCCTGTGTCTCTGTTTGTCTCACTGGTCCTGTTTGCTACTCCAGTTTTATTCCTGTGCTTTCTCCTTTGTACCGGTGCCTGTTTGGACTTATTTTTTGTCTGTTCTAGTCCTAATTGTCTCCCTATCATCTGAGTTTTGTTTGCATTTGGCTCCTGAAAACCTTAAAATTGTAACTGTAACAATCTTATAGATCAGAAATATCATGTGCCCAGTTTGATACAGTAGCATGTGCTAGTCTTCTGGGGTGTTTGTATGTTGGTTGCTGTCCTGTTGAATTACAAACTGACAAGCAACCAACGAATTTAGAGGAGAAATGTGATCTCTGGTCCTGGTCAACACCTGGGCTGTAGAGTTGCGGATCGAGTGGACATTCGCAGTGTTGCAGTCGTGAAGCCTGCTTGAAATAAAAGCATCATCCATGTTCAATATGTTAAAGAGTTGTTTCTGATATGAAATGTATGCAACTGTATGAGTCAAATAACTTAATTTATTTATTTAGTTTAATTGAACCATTGTGAATAAACTCATTCACTGATGAGTTTTACTGTCAGAAAACCCTTAAGAGCAAATGACATCAATGTCCTCCAGATGTTTTATGAAAATGAAGTGAAGGAAATTAGGTTTTTATTGTTGAGGACTAAATTAACACAAACTCATGGGTGTAGATATACTACAGATGTTGTATAAATAATTTTAATTGACACTTTGGAAGTGAAAGCTTGTGAAAGATGATAACAAGCTGTCAATTACACTACATATAAAGACAAACAGTGAATTGGTGTTAAATACCCTGCAAACTCCTGTCGGGGAATGTTCACTATTTTATACTGTAAAATGGTATTTCATAATGCTGTCATTGCAACATTTATATCTTTGATGATGAATGATTAGTCTAAATAAACTCTAGATCAGTAGATTAGATGTCTTTAATGTATTGGTTGTAAAAGTTAAAACATTGCTACAGTATACAAGATCATTTTCATAATGACATCATGGTGATGGGGGGGGCTTATTTTGAAAATCCAGGCACTTTACAGGTTTCCTGGTAACAACCTGTTACTATGGGGGGGGGGGGGGAGAGACTTTTGAAAACAACACCGTGTGTGTGCAGTATACAGTGTTTCATGTGTGTAATGTTTGTTCTTATGGGAATCAGATCAGGTTGTCGACATGGTGTGTTCAATCTTCATTGAAGCCACACACACACACACACACACACATACACAAACACACACACACACATACACACACACACTCCTGTTCTCACTTCCACAACACACCTGCAGTCACCATCTAATTACTCCAGCCTTTGTCCCCCTGTCTTTATCAGATTATCTGTCTTTGTATGAAGTGTCCTGTTGTCTTTTTGTTTTCCAGCCAGTTTGATTTGACCAGTTTATTTTCCATCCGCCTGCGAACCTGTCATTTTGTCATCAGAAGTTACATTTGCATCGATCTGAATCAGGGGGACATGAGTCTTCAGCCTTGATGGAGCAGGAAAGTCCTCATTGCAGTTTGACAGGTAGTTTGTCAAGAAATTCAACACCAGACTGAAAAGCAGTGTTTTGCTGCCCTCTGTGGTTGAAACGTTCAGGCCTGTTCTCCACTAACCCAACAAAGCAGCACTGACAGGTGGGCTTGCACAGTGTACACAACAGCGATGGTATAAGGGCTAGTGCAGCTGAGAAGATGAACCACTAGAGGTCAGTAAAAACAGATACAGTTGCATGACCAACACCTACACTCATTTCCTCATGTCTTTCGCTGTAATAAAACCCAGTTTGCCTGTTTTACTTTGGCTGGTCTGTTTGTCCCTTTGCTTCAGTTTTCTCTGCTTTCACATTCTTTAACATTGTGAGATAGTAATAATTCATTGATCTTGATGAAAATAATCTGGCATGTTTTGGGACTGATATTTATGAGTGTGTGCATAATGGTGCAGATCCAAACAAACACATCTACTGTTGGGCCTTGGTGGAGGGATTTGCTCTACTAAGGGCCATTCTAGTTTTACACATAACAATTCTATACCAGTGTTGGGGCCAGTAGCTCTGTCAGACATTCATACTTGTAAAGTAAAGAAGGAAAATGTCTACATCATAAAAAGAAGCAAAAACAAGGGAAATTTCATAAAATACTGAAAAATATATTCATCTTACAGAACCTGATTCTTACAGTTTGATCTTCTACATCTGGAAAGTATGTGAACATAAAATGTGTCACTAAATTCAATATTTTCTAGTAGATTTCAACCTGGTTCTCCAGCAGAATTTCAGCCTCAAACAGTTACATTTTCTAATGGAGGACAGAAATAACAATTTGTGCCTCTGCTGTCCTTGATTCTTTTGCTTCTACAAAATGATAACCACTAATTTGTTGAACAGTCAAGTCTTTATTGATCATTAGTGGTTCCATTGGAGACACCAGACAACAGCAACAAAAACAGAGCAGCATAGAAACACTAAAAACATCCAGAATCAATACAATAAATCAATCAATTAAAAACGGCTTGAAAAGGTTCTCGGTGTGGTTTTGTGGTGATGCAGGAGGTGGAGCCCTTTTTACAGCAGTGAGTTCAACATGTTATTACAACAAAATCCATTTGTGGCAGGAGTGAATTATAGGAAACTAGCACACACATAACAGTTTTTATTGTGAAACGCTAAGTGCGTAGGAACAGCCATCAGTAAAATTCATTCAGCAGTACGCAACTGTTTTGGGGTTTGTTTCAATGGCTCCTCTACTTATAACACTGGACAGTAACATATTGCATATATTATCTGATGAAGGGGAAGTTGCATTGCTTTTATTGAAGTTCACAGTACCTGGTAAAAGCTGGATCTATACCCACAGTTAAGTTAATGTACTTATGTTCAATAAGCATACGTTTAACAATGTGAGAATACTGTACGTTTGTGCTGTTAGTTACAAATGTGCCTTGAGTACAATTTAGTACAAGTAGTGCAAACTCTAAAGACGCGTCCATGCAATACGTACTGTAGCCTATAACTGGTCCACTTGAGTCACATTGAAACAAATATTGCCATGATGTGAAAAAGAAAATCAGATGCAGGACAAAACAGTTGTTTCTTCAGCCGTCCACCATGTGGGTGGAGAAGAGGAGCACCATGTCTGAGCAGACCCACACAGCAAGACATGGGAAGTGAGGAAGAGTACGTGGGAAGTCATGCTCACGGGGGAGACGAGACAAGAACGTTATGATGTAATACTGGGGTCACGTTTAGGTGCTTGGAGGGTGTTTTAACACCAGGAGTGTGTGTGTGTGTGTGTGTGTGTGTGTGTGTGAGTGTGTGTGTGCGCCCCGATCGTGATTTACTCGTATATCTGATTGACTTGGCTGATTCAAAATCACACTCTTATTTGATTTGTAGTGCAAATGCATTTCTTCTCAGCGACTGAAGGCAAATTGATAAAATCATAATAGTCTAAACCGAGTGTGTCACCATCGTAGTAAAAAAAAAAAAAAACACAATGGTGTTCATTCATGCTCGTGTGCTCACACTCTCGGACATACACGCACACTCGCACACACTCAAGAGGGGTAACCTCCACAACACACTTTGTGCACAGTCACACGTTCAACCAAGGCTGGTGATATTAGAGCGGCCACCGGGGGGCGCCACAATACGGTGGCCGGAACGACGTGGGATGTTGTCATCAATCTGTGCCCCTGAGAGATAAAGACAAAAGATTTTTTTTACATTCAATCTAAAAATGCATCGAAGAAATCAGTGGATTTTACTTGTACAAAACATACAATGTCTGATACCTGACAGGCTGAAGTTGGACTGGTGCAGGTTGCGTATTGGTGGGGGTTGGGTCGAGGTGGGAGATGTTTTGGCTGACGGAGCAGGAGTTTTATATTTGGGTGTAGGAACGACATCATACACAGGACCATCGTACATCCCACGAGTAACACCCTGCTTCGCATTCACCTTGATAGAAAACACACCATCTATTAATCATCTCTTCATAAAGAAATAGTTTAAATCAACATTTGTATTACTGTGAAATCTATTTGGTAAAATCAGTATTTCTGCACAGTGTAAACAGTAAATGTTGCTTATGCTGTGAAACTTTATAATTAGGACTGACCTACATTTACAGTATCTTATACCAGTGGTTCCCAAATTAGGGGTGTGGACCCCTTGGGGGATTATGAGTCACACAGTGGGGGTCGTGAAAGGATTAAATTAAATACCATTAAAAACAAATTAAAAAGCCATTATTGTTAGAGAAGATTTGCATTTGCTATAGATTTGCTATTTTTTTGTCATTGTTGTTTTGTTCCATCCTCATTTACTCTGACCTAGTAACATCTATAATGATGCTAACAGTGTTAACTTTTTATAGATACCAAGATTATTTATGCAGACCCTGTAGCTGCAGATATATACAGTATTCATGTCGACTGAAAGGGCAGGTATGAAGATAAAACCAATAAAAAGTATTCCATCAATCTTTTCTTTGACCCATGAGGTAATAATGACAGATAAGTCATCGCATCCACTGCTGCAGGTTAATTTATAGCAAAGGATACATTACAACGTGCAAAAAGCAGAACTAGCTCAAATTGATATACTCTGGGATAATAAAGGTCATAAGTTTTATTGGGGGTGAAAAGGTTGGGAAAAAATCTGCTATACTGTAAATCCAGGACTTTCATTCAATGCTGAACGTAGTGTGGTGTGTTGTATTTTATAAATATACTGGAATATTGTTTGTAAGCAAAACCAAATAAAATTTAATTGACATTTATAACGTACAAGTGCAATTCATCAGTGATTAAAACACGTGGATGTGTTATCTAATCTTGAAAGTGGAACTACTTTTACATCCCCTATTATCCATTCTGCCTTTTTTAAAGTCAGTGTTCTATACCTGGTTCCTGAACTTCACGCGCTGGTAAGCATAGTCTGAGAAGGGCTTGCAGGGAATGAAACGGCCCGTGCCCTGCTGAGCCTGCAGCTTGCCATCCTCATAAACCACCCGACCTTGACTCAGCACCAGCGCTGGACCGCCACGACACTCCAGTCCCTCAAAGATATTGTATTCTGAAGCCTGTGAGCGAACAGGGATACAAATATATGAGACAGAGAAAGTGGAAAAAAGGGAATTAAGGGAGACAATTTATTTTTTTTCTACAGCCCCCCCACCACAATTTATAGCAGCGATGCCCTTCACTGTGCTATTTCAGCAGCCGTTGTATTGTAGCTATGTAGATTAACCGATGCCGTAAAATGCAGCAGAAGATGGGGGGTGAATAAGCGGGAGAGGAGACAGTGTGAATACAGGGGGATGGTGGAGAGACGTACAACAGAATGGGTGAGGGGTGAAGGGGGATTATAACCTAAAGCCTGCAGCAGTCTGGATTAGAGTGGATGACAGTGGCTGAGCAGACTGAATACATTAACCACAGTGTCATATCTCCACTGTACTGTGTCACATTGCTCGAGGCAAATATTCCCCTCTGAGGCCGTCCAGTCTCCTGCACTTAAATACATCGTTTAGAAATTTACAGGGTCAGTTTTTCTTTTTCAGTTCATCAGTTTGGACAAAAAAAAGTTTTTCATTTTCCTCTGGTGGCTTCTTACTGTGTAGATAGTTTTGCTTTTATTCATCCAGTATTTTAAGAAAACCATCAGTATCTGCTGCCAGCCCAATACCAAGGGGGGTGAGTGGAGTTTAAATCATGGAGCTCAAAGGATTAAAACCCTGCAGCCCTCAGTGAGAGCACTTTTTATTAAGACTAATTTCTTGCGAAGGATGATTATTTTTCAGTGTCATTGATTGAGGATGAAATCTTGGGTTCCAAATTTCTCAAACACAAGTAAACTAAGAAAAAACAACTATTTCCCTGTTTAAATGCCACTCGGGGAAAAAGATGAAGTACAGTTTTTCTGGATCTGTCCAAGTGTACATATGCAACTGGAGTTGCTTGTGTTTCTTGCATCGACCTGCATGTTGACATCACAGCAATCAGGATAGGTGCAGACCCACAAAGATTAAATACCTGAAGTTTACCACCGGTCAGTGAAGAAGCCTCTTGGATGAGAGGTGAAACGTCTTCAAGAAACACAAGCAAGTCCAGTTGCCGGCAGTGGCGGATCTCGGATTTTTCTAAATCGGGGGCCATAAAGTGAATTTATTCATGGGGGCCAACATCCTTACTTTAGAATTCAGGAATTCTGAATTTGTATTTATTTTGTGTTTGGGATTTGAGCAAAGCTACACATAATTTAATATTGTTTGAGAATTGTTTCTTGTTCCAACACATTGGATTCTTCAAAAAACTTCAAGGGCCAATCAGATTTTAGCTGTGGCCAGTGCCCCCTGGGAAAACTCCTGAAGACACCATGACCTGGGTGAAGAGAATCTTCACAGATATGAGGAAGTACTGTCCTGTTTTCTTTTTTGTCCTCACCGACTGCTGGACTTTAGCCGAGATGGTTTTGATGATGTCAGGGTCCCAGATGACGATGTCGGCGTCGGAGCCCACCGCTATCCGGCCCTTACGTGGGTACAGGTTGAAGATTTTCGCTGCGTTGGTGGATGTGACGGCAACAAACTGGTTCTCGTCCATCTTCCCCATGGCCTGAGAGACATATAAACATTAAAATAAAGTCACACTCAAAGCTTTACACTCACACACACACACACACGCTCGTTCACTCACCACGGCCTTGTCCCAGACAAACCCCATCCTCTCCTCCACTCCATTGGTTCCCTCTGGGATGAGGGTGAAGTCATCTTTACCAATGGCTTTCTGAGACGTGCTGTAGGCGCAGTGAGCGCTGCCCACCACTTGGAGGTCCCCGCTGTATTAACACAAAATCATCAGCATACTCTGCAGTTATCAAGCTGTCAAATCTTACATTTTACCAGCAGAGTTTTGAAACATCTTGAGCTGTTGAAAACAGTAGTAGTCAGTAGAGCTCATACCTCCATGCCTAACATGCATGATTGTTTAGGATAGATGGATAGATGATAAATAAATAGATGAATAGATGCATAGACGTGCTTCATTGATCTCGCACTGGGAAATTCCTGAAGGGGTGAGAACATTACGTCCTGGGTGTCATTTCTCCTGTTAGCCAGCAGCTGTCCTCAGTGAGCACATGAGTTAAAGTACAAGTCATGTCGTGGCCTGGGGCAAGAAAAAAAAAACTGCCAGCAGAACCAGACAGAATGGTGCATCACAGCTGCAGCACTGGTCCCTCAAGTATTAACTAGAGCACATGAGGACAGACTGTTTAATCAAAAACATTATCAACACATTCTTCACGTCCTGTTACACAGGAGGCTGAATGTGACTGATAAAGACCAAACACTATCATCGCGTCTCAGCCCTTTTAATTATTTGTTAATGACTGTCATGAGCTGCCTGTTAATTGCCACGATACAAAGAGACTGCTGATTATGGAAATAACCGGTTCTACCAACATGAGGGAGAAAGAGTTGTGCTGTTGTTCGTATCACTGAAAAATAAAAAAAAGACATCCTGTCTCTTCAGCAGACGCTCTCCAGCAGCGTCACACCAGTGGCGTGACAGCACGGACCCGCCTTGGGAAGCTGGAGTTGCAGACAAAGGGTGGAGGAGCAGCAAGGAGTGAGTGAGTAAGGAGGAGGAGGAGCAGGGAGGTACTTGGTAGCCAAGGCAACAGATGATGAAGGATTCTAGCTCCTCTGCTATTTATGGAATCGGGGGCAGTTAAAATTGTACAGCAGGATTTTCTGTGCATTTTGTATGTGTGTGAATTTATGTTAGAGGTGGGGTGGGTTTGGTCTGGCATACTTAATCCTCACAAACTACAACTTAACTCGCCATTATCATAATTTGAATAAGACACTTTATTACACCGTCCTTCATCCACTACTGTCACCTCCTCGTCCTTTCTCCCCATCTCCTCCTCATGCATATCTCTACACCTTCCCTCCATCTGTTTTCTCTTTCTCACTAAAGCTGCTGTGACATTGTGCATCACAACAGCAGCCTGTTTGTGGCGTGAATAGCAAGTGAATGTCTCGGGGCAAACAGAGGGAGTTAGATCCTTGCCGGTGTCTCCTTTGGTGTCTGGCAGCTGATTTGCATTTCACTTAGAGGTTATAGCTAAATCAAGCCCTGAGTCCTCACTCAGTAGTAAAGTTTATAGTCTAGTGTTTTGTAGGCTGAGACCTCAGCACATCACATAGTTTGCATCCTGTGCATTGACTTGCTGAGAAGGTCTGGGAACGTACCAAGCCAGCATCGTGTGGAGATGGTCTGAAGTTGTGGGATCAGGACTCAGAGGAGGAGACGTCACATAAGCTGCGGCTTTGGCCCAATTCTTGCTCCAGTAGTGAGAACCGTCAGTGACCAGGCTAGCTGTGATCGGCTCGCCAAAAACTACAGAACCTGGAGAGGAAGATTTTCAGTCTGTGAACATAACATATGATGCTCAGGTTCAACACATCACTTTCTTCTCTCTGTCCATTGCTGCTGCTCCTCTTTTTAAATTAATTCAGTGATTAAAACTTGGTGATAAAAATGAATGAAATTAGGAAAACGCAGAGGCTGACCTTTCCTCCGGGCCTGGGCGATGGTGTCAGCTGCACTCTTGCTCATCACCTTGGTGATGTAGACAGGACAGTTCACACGGTTACCAAGAGTGATGGCACGGAACACTGCCTCGGCCTCCAGCTGCACGGGGGGGAGGTAAGGAAGTGTTAAAACCTGTATAGTGATGGATGGCTGGTCAGTGCAGGTGCATGAAACTCACCTCTTCAGGGCGACTCAGAGGATGGCCTTCAGGTCCAGTGATTCCCATCCTGAGGATTTTTCTCTGTTCCTAAAAAACCCAAATAAAAACAGTTTCAAAATGATCTGCACACACAGCAAAACACCTGTCAAGTCAGGTTTTACCCACAATGCTTGCTTTTTTGTTCCATTTGCTGTTATCTCACGCGCTGTCATGCCATCAAAGAAAATAAAGTGTGCGTTGTAATTGTATAAAGACAGCGCTCAGTGGGATGCTGGCTTCTGTTCCTGTGCCTCCGACAACCCAGTGAAACGAAAACCAGACCCCTTCTTCCTTTATTTTAATATATTACATTATTATTCAACAGCGCCCTTTTATGATTCATTACCCTCACATAAATAATAGTTCTCAACATAAATCCCCCCCGTTAATCAGGACCATCATCATACCATTAATCGTGGCTTTTATCGTCATTATCAGCACCTTCGCTCGCACCGTCTTAATCACCGTTACATCATCATCATTAGTACAATAACAGTCAGGATAAAAATGTCACTCTCAGCTGCAGCAGCAAAAATAAACCCTGTCTCTCTCCGAGACCTGCATGTTACGCAACAAGATTATTTTTCAGTGACAGTGAGGGACTATACATGTGGAGGATTGGCAGTGTTACAGTTCAGCCATTTTACTGTATGTTGTTAATTATTTCACCACAGTAAACTATGGGTGTGATGGTGCTGCAAGTCATGTGAACACGATGAGCTCTACATAACTTAATTTCCTGTTTTATTTTGTTAAGTCTTCTCCTCATGCATTTATGGAGATTCTACTTCCTGCCAGTTTTTCCATTCACCTGTTAACAATTATCCAATCTCACTTCCTTGTATTTAAACCCCCAGTGGCTCACTTCCTGTTTGCCACATTGTCCTTGTTCTCCTATCCTGCAAGCTTTCCAACTTTTATTGTATTTTCCCAATCATTTCTTTGTATATGACCGCTGCCTGTTTTGCACCTTGATCACTGCCGTATACTCTGAGATGCTTTGTGACTTGTTTGGAGTTTTTGTAAACTTTTTTGGATTTTTCAAATCTGTTTCTAACCTTCTGATCCTCTGCCTTGTTGCACAGTCACTTATTGTTGATTACGTTATTTTGAAGTAAACTTTGGAACAGTGGAACTTCCATTAATTGTTTTGTGAGACCCCGGTCAGGTTTTTTGTTTTGGCGATCACAGTCACCATTTACCACAAAGCTAAAAAAAGCAGAGGAGGTTATGGAGCAATTATGGCCTGTGATCGATATAAAATATATGATATATACTCTCACATGTAAATAATGCCTCATCAGAACCTAAATCTACTTTTGGTCGGATGTAAAACTGCATTTTCTTATCATTGTACTATGTGCATTGACAACAGAGTTGAATCTAATAATATTTTACCGGGACTGTACTCAAACAAATGTACTTGTATCAGCTGTTAAAGGCTGTTGTCGGCTCATAACGATGTATGCTTTTTATTATGTATTAGAATGCCTATCAACATCTGGCAAAGGGACTTCTGATGAAATGTAGCCTGTCAGTGAACTTTGCTGCATTTACATTTGTATGTAATTTGTGGGCCGCTGTGGCTCAGGAGGTAGAGCGGGTCATCCACTAACCAGAAGGTCGATCCCAGTCTCTCCCATTCCACGTGCCAAAGCATCCTCGGGTAAAATACCTACCCTAAAATTGTACCTGATGGCTGTGCTGGCAATGAAGTGATGTATAATAACATGCTGGGTGGTTGTTAAGACTATAAAAACAGACCATTTATGAATGTTGATTAATGTACATTTTCCTTTTTTCCAATAAATGATTAAATAACTTACCTGTGCAATCAGGTCTCCATTTTCAGCATGAACTAACACCACAGCACCGAGCTGCTTCAGGAAGGAGAACGCCTCGTAGAGCTGAGAGAGGGAGGAGGCCACACAGAAGAGAAAAGTCACAGATTAACATGAGGAAATAGGTTCAGTATTCATGATAAGTTTAACTAATGATTTATTGAAACATACCTGTGAATCTGACATCTGGTACAGATCCTTATAAGCCATGTACACCTGGAACGAGTTGACACCTGACAAGAGTGGGAGCAAAGAATGTATTCATGACAGGAAGGTGACAGAGGGAAAATCAGAGGCAAGAAAGAAATGTCTGCGAGTGCAGCCAAAAACATTTATCACAAAATATAATTAATAAAATCCAGACAACAATGTACAAGCTCATCTGGCATGCAGTCCATGTTTGTAGCATCTGAGCCAAGAATTACAACTCAATTTTAAATCTGAGGGAAATTGCTCACACATGCAGCAGCCTTGGATCCGTTACTACAACATTTTGTTGCTGGACCCAAAGGAAAAGTGATCTTTTACTTAAAACAGATTACAAGCAAAATCTAGACACTGCCACCATGACAGCGTCTTAATTAGAACAATGGCTGTCGGCCGAGCCCTCGCTGTAAGAGGATTCGGCGCTGGGCCAAATTGTTTCTAAATCTTTCCCTATTGTTCCTGTGAAATGGGTCCAACAACGAGCATGATCGTGGAAGTGAAGAAGGAATAACAGCAGTGGTCACGGCTCTGAAATATTTTAGAATAACTAAGGGTTGCATGATGTACCTTTCTCTTGCACCAGCAGCTCCAACTCATCTGTAACAGTCTCATTCCACTGGGGGATGTCTACGTGCAGGGAGTAGTCACAGCATGCCTTCTTATCCGCAGCCTCCTGCCAGTGCTCGAACGCCTCCAGCAGGCTGTCCCCGGGCTGGGGGGTCACATGGTCAACTGAAAGGTGAGGAGGGGTCAAAGGTTAAGAAGGAAAGAGTGCAAACAACCATCTATCATCACTTATCCTTTGAGGTTCGGGGGAAGGGGGTGTACAGGAGCCAAACCCAGCTGGCACTGGGGCAAGAGGCGGGGTTCTTTTCTGGACAGATGGACAGCGAATCACAAGGCCCACAGAGACAAACAACCATGGCCAGTCTCAAATCTCCTTTTAACTTAACCCCAGTCTGAATGTCTTTGAAACATGCAAAGGCTAAATTAGCTCGCAGACTGGATTCCACACTCACTGATCATGGTAGTGCCTCCAGCAAGTGCAGCCTTGGTGCCCTGGAAGAAATCATCAACAGGCTGGGTGCCCAGGAAGGACTTCATCAGACAGGTGTCGACATCTATTCCCCCTGGTATGACCATGCGGCCATTGGCCTCGATCACCTTGACTCCCCCCGGGACAACCAGATTCTCCCCCACCTGCCTGCCGAGGGTTAGGAGGATGAGATGGAGGCATAAAGTATAAAGGGTTGCAGAGATGATAGGAGAAGGATAATATGTGGATGTGGATGACATAGACATTGAGGAGGATGTAAGAGTTGAAAACAAAGAGAATAAAGAAGGGAAATCATTATCAACAGATAAGTTATATTTCATGCCTCTGTGGTGTATAGTTCCTGATATACGCACTTGATGACCCCAGCCTCAATGTAGACGTCTGCATAGAGAGACTGGTCATCGTTGACAACCCGCCCTCCTTTAATCAGCAGCTTCTCACTCTGCAGGGGAGAGGTACAGAGGGAGGGAGGGAGGGAGGGAGAGGTGCAGGAGGGGCAGAATTCAATGACATTTTGATTGATTCCACAATCACTTATGTAACGCATGGCTTTACAGCGATATTATGGCTCAGTGCAGTGGAAAAAGATGAGTGGAAAGAAACGCATGGTCCCACTGGTGCTGTTCATGGGTGGGGTCTAATACAAATATGAACTATTTTGCATTTATCATAGATTTAAAAACAATCATACAGATCATTGAAAGGCCTGGTGTTAAAACAAGCATAATTTCATCAGACTTTCATGAGTCCACAGCTTCTACCAGCATGCCTGGCAACAGCATTAAGGAGGATGTTAGGTCTCCATGGTAACCAGTGATCATCCATAGTTCGAGATGACGGCAGCAGCTGCATCTGTAGCCATTACAAGAGGAACATGTGACCGCATTGGGATGAAATGCTATGTAATTCACTTTGCATGTAATATTCGGCTCCTCTGAGTGGAGGCTCTCTGCAGAATGTGTCCTTCCAAGAGGAAGCAACAGAGGTCCAGCCTCACACCTCTGAGTTGTTCTATAGGAGCCGTTGTTCCCGTGCGACTCCTGATTCAAGTCGACCGAGTTAATCCCTCTGACGGGCTGTCAGATTACGGAACACTGTCCCAACCTGAGCAGGAATACTCGCTCGATTTGATGCACGAACAGACAATTGTCACCTCGGTGTCGTGGTTTTGCTGTTTGACACAGGAGATACAGCACCGTGGAGGGGCCTTGTGCTCTTTGCTGCCTCGCTAAGAATTTAATCCCCCCTCTCTCTCTGCCGGCACTGGCACCAGGGATTTGCATACACAAGCGGAGAGAGAGAGAGAGCTTCACCGGCCCCGGTCTCTTACCGTCAGGTGGGGGATGCTGTTCTTCCCGTGGTAACAGTTCCCAGACATGCTCTCTCCGTCCCTCAGCCCCCGGGCACTAAGCTCAGTACCGTGTTGCCCTGCGCTACAGCTCCGCACCCCTCTTGTCTTCCCCTGGGGTTTGTTGGTTTTTGTTTGCGTGTGTGTGAGAGAGAGAGAGACAGGGGGGGGGGGGGGGACCGCCGCCGTACGTTTGCGTAAAGGACGCGTGGAGCGCGCACAGCGTGAAGCGTGCTGCGTTCATGGCACCGACAAAGACGGTGTAGACGCGAGCTCCCTCACACCTCCTTCTTGCACACACACACACTTCGTACCTCTATCTTAGTGAGGACACTCATTGGCATAAAGCACTCCCGAGTGCCTCACCCTGAGTGTCTAAACCCAATTCTACCATAATGTAAACCATTCTACTTAATGCAAGTCTCAACCCCAAAACAGCCATTTGAAATGAACTTAGAAAGTGAGGACCGACCTAAATGATATGAATTTCCAAAACATGTCTTCACTCCATCTAGGCTCAAACGACGTCTGTACAAGTAGACACACACACACAAACACACACACACACACACACACACACACACACACGCACACACGCACACAATCACACACACACACACACACACACACACACACACACACACACACAACACAGCTCGGCTCAGTCTGTCGCTGTCCACTTCAGCACCACACATTCCTCACTGAGCCTCTACATTCGTGTATTTTTACAGTTTTCTTTGAGCTCAGACCAAAAGGACTAAACTGCAATGCAGCACAAAAGTTGATCATTTATGCAGACACATTCCTCCAGGATGAATCCTGATGGCGCTACTTGTTTTCCAAAATAAGGCCAACAGCATCTTTTGTTTAATTATTTAAAAGATATTTACATGATACTTTCATCTGACATAAATCATAATCTCTGTTCTTTTGTGGAGCAATAGTTATCCTCCAGGGCGACGTGGGTTTGTTTCTACAATAAACTAGTTATTGGGAAGCCTTTACATAAATGACAACATTTCAACAAAGAAAACCCAGACAGAGGTACAATTATCATCCATACCGCTCCATCAGTGCTTTCCTTCCCCGATGGATATCTGACCTCAACACCCGCGTGTGCGTCGTCGTGCTCCCCGGGCGAGTTGCCCATGGACCTCTCCCGGGCCGGGCTACTGCCGGGCGTCTTCCCGATGGCTTCATCACCGGTGTCCAAGAGTCTCTCCCGACTGCCGCTCCTCGGGGTGCGGCTCCCTTTCCTCCCTACCGCGTAGTTGTCGAAGTCGATGGTCTTGCTCTCGAACGCCCCCTCCACGGAGCTGAACATGCCGTAGGATTTCCTCTGGTTCGGCCCGGTGGTGATCGGCCCCGCCAGGTAGACTGGCAGCTCATCCTCCCGGTTCCACTGTCTCCTGCAGTCAGACATATTGTGTCTTCACCCCCGCCCCCCAAATCTGTAACGGAGACAGCAGCCTGGTTGGTTTTTTGTCTGTAACCGGGTCAGGGTCCCTCCTCCCGGGCGTTCATTCGATGCTGTCAACTGTGAAAAGCATGAAGCTTTCTCCGGGCTACCTAAGAACCCCGCCTCTTAACACACGCACACACACGAAACCCAGTGAAATGATGCAGTGCTCCAGTTTTGAGTGCTGGTATGTCTAAAGCTTTACCTCTGCAACAGCACATTTATTGACCATATAGTCCACACACAAATAAAATAAATGCATAGCCTTCTACCCCCCTCTTTGTCTTTGTCTCTCTACCCCCTCTTAGTGTCTCTATACCACCCCTCTTCCCTTCTTTAAATGTGGGGGCTGTGCATGAGCAGATCAGTGGATTAGCAGCCTGTGTCATCTTTTAACCCACATCTGCAGGGACAGAGAGATTGATGGCTGCTGTCACCCAGGGGGCCAGTCTATAGGCCCTCATCACAGTAGACATACACCGTTACTGTCTGCATAACACATACACTCACAACTTATTGACTATTGTTCATCTACACTTGTTGTCTCTTCACAAACTATCACTGAATGTTAAACACAGTCAGGTAGTTCCCCCCAGACAGAAGAAATCAATAGATCAATATTTTCTCTTTCTTTTAATTGTCAAGTCAAAGGTTCTAACTTTTCTTTCTGTCCTGCCTTTTTTTCATTTGTCCCATGACAATAAATATCTCTATCAACATTGCTTCTGTTCAGTTCAAGATATTACCATGAGGCAGGGAGCCAGCAGGCACCTGCACACTGACACTGAAGCAGTTTTGAAATCATGTAGACATCCTTCTTTTTATTTACACCTGCACTTTACCTACTGTGACGTGTTAAAAATGTCTTCTGTGTAACAAGCTCTATTGAACAGCACTGGCAGAGAATGTGTGCACCATGTGGTTCAGGTACACTGTGAGCCTTTGGCATGCAGCAGGTGCTTTTATCTCAACTGACCCCGAAACCAGTGACCTGTGCGCTCATGGGACGACTTCTGGTGTGCGCCAACAGTGCCAATTGAAATCTTGTTCCAGGCAGTAACACAGTTGTTGTCATGACCCTTAGGGGATGCTGGGAATAGAAAGTGAGAGGGACAGAGTGAGAAGCTTGGAGTTGTCTGCTCAGCACTCATGCAGGTGGACAGCTCCCAGAGGGAAAAAACAAAAACCCAAGACATATACATCACAATGTATATGGGTCCATGTAGAGTATCCATATATATATCTGTCCATGTACAGCATAGGTATATACTTTACGATATGGGTAAAAATCATGTTTAATATAGCTTATGTAGTAATTAAGGATATGTCAATGGTTCCTGCCTTATAGATAATCAAATAATATAAAAACACAGTCCAGCTGCTTTGCGTCCATTTACAGCATTAAATCTGCTGAAATACATTTAAAAAACAGGATAAACTGTATAAAATATGAAGCTTTGTTTTATCAAACTGGTGCTGCACAACAAAACCACCTTCATGTTGTCACAGACTGTGACCTAACTGGGAGTTAATATCCTGACGATCAAAGAGCTCCATGCTGTTGTGCATAGAATTTTAATGTATATAATAGTGAATCCATGAAGTTCACAGTGAGGTGATGATTCCTGACAATGAGCAACATCTCACCTGCATTATTGATTCATTAAATCATGCGATCCTTAAGCAGTTGATGAATTATAAAGTATTAGTTATTACAGCGTTGTCTTTTCCAGCATTTGTTTCAGATAGAGGCCATGGGTAAAAGAAAAACTTAATTAAAGATCTGTACAGTACATTCTAATCCGGATGATGTCATCATTCTGATGAATTAATTGCACATGCAGCCTCTCTAAATATGACCCATTATCTATAAATTGACGTTTTTTAAGAGTGGTGGAATCTGTTATTATTCTTCATTATTCTATGATTGTTCAGTTGTGATTTTCCCACACATTGAGCGAGATTATGAGTGACAGGATTAAGCAAACGCTTGAAGAGGTGACAGACATTGTTAAAATCCTTTGGCCCTCACAGGATCACGTAACAAGGAGGACAACGAACCAATCAGAGACTTTGGCTATTTGATGGGCGTTTACTCCCGCCTATTAGAGGCGAGTCTATTTGAAAGAGGGTGGGTGCTAGAGTTTTGATGTTGTTTATAGACCAGAGACTTGGGAGCAGCATGTGCGTGTCTCTGGTTTCACTGGTGCAGGGGAGCGGACTGAACCTGCAGCATGGACCGCTAACAGCACATTTAAACTCAGGAGAACATTTCCCTTCATGTGCTGAAGAAATCTGCTCATCCAGTCAACAGGTAAGATATTTTACGCCTGTGCTGTTTTACTTATTACTTATTTATGCGCAGGTTCAGTGTTGAGAATGTACTTGGCACGAAGTTTGCGTAAACTGGGGCAATGCTGAATAATCGCAGTATAGGCCTGTTATCAAAAGTGATTCAAATGTACCATCCATATTTTAATTTCATCGTCATGAATTTTAAATATTATCATTGTTATTATGTATGTTCCTGCCTTCATGTGCCACTTTGTCTAGTTTGATTGTGAGACATTGCTGCAGATATTCCTTTCAAAAGGCCTCTATGGTATCTCTTCTCACACAGTTGATTAAACCTGAGTAGCAAAGTGTTTGATTGTTTGTTTGTTTGTTAGTTTTTTCTCTTTTTAAATGGAAAGTGTTGGGCTTTATATTAGGTGTAAAATATCCAGTGGAAAGGTTCTTCCACTGCCCAGCTGTGTGTTTCTGGAATGTGTAAACTAACAACAACGTTAATAATAATGTTAATAACAATAACAACAATAAATCTATAATAATAATTATAACAATAATGCAAACAACAACCATAAATATATAATAATAATAATAATAATAACAAAAAATATATTATGATAATTATAACAATAATAAAAACAACAACAATAAACTTTATAATAATAACAATAATGCATTTTGTTTGTGGGCGCCTTTCGAGACAATGAAGGAAACCTTATAAAATATAATGATTCAAAAACTGCAAAATGTCAGGACAAAACTATGAAGGATATATTAAAAAGTATCGAATCAACAATAGTAAAACAAGACTTCATACAGAGCACGGTCACATAGAATATACAAGACTAAGCAAGTCACAGCTGGAAGTTCTAGACCACATAGAGGGTAAGTGGGCAGAAGGAGTCGTGAAGAGGATGGAGGAGGAAGTTCGGAGAATACGACATAATCTTTTCATCAATGCCGTGTTTGATAAGAACAATGTAGTTATTGGAGGTCAGGGGTTAGTGTTCTCTGCAGTGGAAGTTTATGGAGAAGCGTGAGAGAGAGATCAGGAGGTGCACGACATTCACAAGGATGTCTGTGCTGTTTGGTGTGAGAGTCGCATGGTTGTCATTATATATTAACATTTGTTTTTTCTCTCACAGGTAAGATGGAGAAGGATTCCTCATCAACGCCCACTCCTGTCAAGACTCAGGGGTCATGCTCTGTCGAGGATGCACCCTCTCATCCCTCCACCGTACAGATGCCTCCCCCAACTGTCCCCAATAACCTCTCTGCCACACCCAAATCTCCAGCCTCCACAGAAACAAAGACAGAACTCAACAAACCCTCATATTCTTCACCACAAACAGCTCACGTCATGTCGAAATCAACAGCCTCCCCTCCTCCTGCTGAAGGGTCAAAGCCTTCATCTTCTACTGTGTCCAAATCTGCCTCTAAAACTGTCTCCACCAACCCATCCTCTAGCACTCCAAACAAAACACCCCTCGTCACTTCTCTTAACCACTCTACCCCTCAAATCTCCAAAATGTCCCCCGTGTCCAAACTCGCCTCTCCCTCCATTGCTTCAGCGGATGTGACCTGTACGACTGTGACAGATTCCCCTCCATCGTCCTCCAGCACTGCTTCCACCGCCCCAATAAAACGCACCTTTGTCTCCATGGCCAAGCTGGTCATATTACAGGAAAAACTCAGGAAAGCAGACAAAGAGGATGCTGATGAAGATGGTAAGAAAGTCCTGATTTGAGTTTGGGATTAAATCACACATTGTGAGTTTTAATGACATCACAGACCTGTTGCTGTTTTCTTAGGTGATAAGTTGTCTGCTATATGTTATCTGTATATCTGTCCATGGGCATCAGTGTAACATTACACTTTGATAAACATTTCACTTCAATTTCTTAAGCTACCTTTATTTCCTCCATGAGGTTAACCCATTTCTTTGTTTGTTTGTTAGTCACCAAGATTCTAAAATAGAAATAGTCAACACATTACGTTGAAACTTCAGGGAAGAACTCACTGAATTTATATTCGAATCCGGATCAGGACCCAGGAAGTGTTTTCACTTTCTTCAGCGTTGTGAGATAGGCCGATTTTTTCCAACATTTTCATTTTTTTCCCAGGGAGCAATACATAGACTGTGATGAAAACAAATCCGGCGTATACAGAGGAGTGATATCTATGAGTGTGTGACATTTAGCTGGATTGAATTTAAGGGGACTGTTGGTCACTGTTGATCTGTGGTGGAGGTATGCGTTTAATCTTATGTTGTAAAGCTGAGGAGCAGTTTTGCACACGATGATGCAGTGTTGCTTGGGCTGCTTTTCTGCCCAAAAGGTGCTATATAGTTAGACCTGTCAAATTTATTACACATAGGACACATATCTGTTTATTTCAATCAAAACGCACTCAGACACCTACTACACAACCACAGATAATGTCAAATACAGTAGCTGTGTGATTTGCTGAAATAAGCTGTCCGATAACTAAACTAAAAGTGACAAAAAAACACTTTTTTACTCTACAACTGAACAGAAAAAGAATTGTTGTGTGTGTTTATGTGGACTGTGCTAAATCAAAGTGAAGAAAAGCAGATCCTCTGTATACGTCACCTTTCTGCCTCAATGTAACGAGTAGTGAACACGCACACACAGTTCTGCAGCCACAGTTTTTGCCTTCTCTATATCACCGCACCACATGGATCTATGAATAGTGGGTGTGATGCACCAGTCTGTCAATGTCACTATGAAATGTCTCAACAAATGAAAGTCACGGTCCCCAATCTGAGCAACCCCTGACATTTCCTCTTATGCCAGCAGGTTGATATTTTTGTCTTTAAGTGAAATGTCTCAACAACTATTGGCTGGATCACCTTTAAGTCTGTCGCAGACATTCATGGTGCCCAGAGGATGAACCCTAACACCTTTGGTGATCCTCTGACCTTTCCTCTTGTGCCACAGTGAGGTTCACATTTCTTCTTTGGCCTGGATTGATTGCCATCATATATGATTTGCAGATTCATGCCCACTTCAGGTTGAACCGTTAAAACTTTACGGGATCCTCTCGCTGACTCAACTTTATTAAGACCATTACCAGGTCAAAGTTAAAAGCTTTAGTTTTTGTTGATCTTAACTTTGTGTTTAGTGCAAATATGTAAGAGTGAGATGATGAACACTGTGAATTATAAGTAGTGAGCAGTTTGTTGGCTTCTTCTGTCATCTTTTACACATGGTGATGTTAGCATTTAGCTCAAAGCTTCTATCATGGCTGTAGACTTGGTCTCTAAATACTAAACTCTTGTCGACAGCACATTATTATTTATATTTATCTGTCACAAATGATCACAAAGTTTAGATCAGCATCTGTTATATTTTACTTCATATCTACTGGTGGTGAAACCACACTTGTTACTCCAACAGGAGATTTAGCTGAGCCACAGAACATCGACTGTGGCATTTGACTGTGGCATTTAAAACAGACACTGAACCCCTTTTCTTTAAAGGAGTTATGAGACTTTAGGCTATGGACTTGTATCAGTGTGACATAGGAGCAGGGCAGGGTGTTGATGGAGCTGTGTCACAAGATATCTGCAGAGACAGACAGATGCAGATGGGTTTAAAATGCACACAAAATCTCACGCAGAGCAGATGTACACTCTCAGACGTCTTGTAATGCTCATGTTGCAGGATATGTGACTTCATGTTCATATGTAATCCTGTGAGAGTTGTTTCTGTTTGATTGGATTAACTGAGATGTTTGAACATTTAAGACACCTCCTATCCTCTCCTCTTCTCCAGAGGAGGAACTGGAGGAGGATTTGTCCCTGGAGCAGATGGAGGAGAAGGGCAAAGCTGGTGATGCCCGAGCTCAGACCCGGGTGAGTGAGCGACCACGGAGACAGACTGAAACTTGGCATTGTTTTCAGTCCTGCTGGTTGACTCAGGCTGGTTGAGAGCGAGTGTCTATTTTTGGCCACTTGGAAGCCGAAACCAGACTTTGAATATGATACACAAAATACTGACACACACATATGAATCATAGGGAACACATATTAGAGAGAATTACAGCACTCCCTGTATCTGCACTATTATAAAATATTCACATTAAGGAATGAAAGATGAGACCCAACTTTTAAATTTAAGACCCAGCTGCTTGAAAAGGGCAAATTCTTACTGGGTAGTTATATGGCCTTAACATGCTGTATTTGGACATACCAAGCATCTAAATAACCATGTGTGTGTAAGTGGACACGTCAAAACATGTGAACACAGCAGTACAGTGGTGAGATATAGGAGGATATACATTTAGGATAGGATACATCATAATAGACTAATAAGCTCCTCACCAACAGCTTAAAATCAAATCATACACAGAGTCACTGCCTCATCATATTTGTTTTTCATTTACATTATTCTCATTCCTATTTAAATACTTTGACAAGACTGTAAAGTTATATCCATGATAATGAAACAGATTTGAGACCTTGAATGTCTTGTATATAACATGGACACAGACATTGTCCATCTGCAAATGCAGAGCTGCTTCGAATGCAAATAGAAACAGTTAAATTGGATTATAACTGTGAGAAGTTATGAGATGACAGTTAAGATTAGAAAACAGTCACTTGATAGTCGAGGCCTCTGCTGTGTCCCCTGGGAAAAAGTGAAGAGGCACTGATGGCCACAGGGAGCAGGAATTATGGGTTCTGTTGTCGTCAGTGAAATATGAACATGACTGTGAACTGATACGATTTGACCTATTGTTCTAAACCAATGAAATGATCTGTACAAGTGTGTTCTCTAAAGTTTATTTATATATACTTTTTTCTTTTTAGTATTTCAGCCATAATAATAATACTAATATCTTTATTTATATGTAGCACTTCATATAACAAAGTTACAAAATACTTCACAAGTAAAACACATAGATTAAAGCTTGACAACCCAATACAATAATGAAAACTAGAATTAGGCAAAATAGGGAATGTGGTACAATAAAAGTATGTTTTAAGTTTTGATTTAATGGAAGCTACTGACTCAACCTGCCATGTTTCCCTAGGCACGGTGTTCTTAAGTTAAACCACATCACATTGACCTGATTTGATAGTTTGGAGTTAATAGTTTGACTCATTTCTTAAATGCTGGATATGAATCTCATCTCGTCTACGTCTCCTCTGTGTTTCAGCTCGGTCAGCACTTCTTGATTCTTGCTGAAGAGAAGGACACTGAGCTGAATAATCTGCTGGCTGTTAATTGGCTGATTCAAGCAGCTAAACAGGGAAGAAAAGGTGCAGCGAAATTACTGCAGCGCTGCTGGATCGAGAAAAAAGGTCAACAGAATGTGCACGTGCACATCCATGTTTGAGTATTTGTCTCTGTCATTCCTGAACTTTTTTTTCCTCTGCTAGGAATCACTCCAGAGAATGAAGCTGATGTGCGCAAGTTGTCAACAGAGAGTAGGTTTGAACTGGCTGTACGCAAAGCAGCCATGATGATGTACTTCAAGCTCAACCCAGAGAGGAAGAAGAAGGTGGCTGTGGCTGAGATGCTGGAAAATATCGGCCAGGTCAATGCAGCGCCAGGTAGGACGCACACACGCAACTACGGACAGCACATCTGCAGTGTGACAAGAACCCTGCCTGGTGTTTTACATACCGACCAGAATGCTGCAGCATTTTGTCACATGATGTTTACCATTGCTGTTAAATATATCATGTATTCCCCTGTGTGATTTCAGTGTTTGCAGCTGTCATGGTTAAGAATATCATATTACATGCTGGCATGCAGTGCAGTGTTTGTTACTCACTGGTGCTATGGTCCTCCCTCACCAATAGGTGGCATCGCAAGCAGGATTCCTGGGCCAACCTCAGGCCAGACCCAGAAAGTGTTGGAAAACATGGTCAGTAATGAGTGTAAGTATCCACACTCACACTCACACTCACAGAGAGAGAGAGAGAGAGTGTAGTATACTCATATAATCCCTTGCATTGTGTCCTCTCAGCTAATCAGTTGGTGGATCTGGATGGCTTTGTTGAGATGACAAAAAAGTACGCACAAGGTATCGCCCCCTCTGCACCGCAAAGAGACACACAGGCCACAGCCAAGAATGAAAGCCCTGCACCTGATGATCATGGAGGAGAGGTAAAAAGATCCAATTCACAGAAAAATCCTCAATCCACCACCTGATCCAAAAATTTAACAGATTCTTCCCTGACCCACAGTGCATCGCTCTGTTTGCATAATCTTGATTACAAACACACACACACAAATAGAGGTGAATTCACAACCTTCTTGCCAGAGATAAAAATAGTTTTTAGTCTACTTTATGTTTAATGCAAGATATTCTCACACACTACTCACTCACTACTGTGTGTGTGTGTGTGTGTGTGTGTGTGTGTGTGTGTGTGTGTGTGTGTGTGTGTGTGTGTGTGTGTGTGTGTGTGTGTGTGTGTGTGTGTGTGTGTGTGTGTGTGTGTGTGTGTTGTTAAGCAGAAGACTGAGATGGTTCCATCAGGATGCAAGAGGCCGCACAAAGGTTCTTGGAGTTTTGGTCGAGGTGGGATGATGATGAACACTAGGAGGACTGGGGCCATAAAAAGAGCCATGGACATGAAATCACGGTTGATGGTATCTATCACTCATATTCTTTCTGTTTTTAAATATCCCTTAAATAACCCTTCAGTATCAATCACTGTGAAGTGATTCAGCTCTTGATCCTCACTCTCATTGGGTTTGCCTGTTTTTTTCTGGCCTCTCCTCACCTCAGATGCTGCAGTACCCGCTGCACACCATCATGGATGTGAAGGAGAACCTGGTGGACTGGGCGTCGCGGGCCGGCGTCCAGTGGCTGAGCACCGTCATCCCCACGCAGCACGTCAACGCCCTCATTTTCTTCTTCATCATCAGCAACCTGACAGTCGACCTGTTTGCTTTCGTCATCCCTCTGCTCGTCTTCTACCTCTCCTTCATCTCCATGATCATCTGCACGCTGCGTGTTTTTCAGAGCAGCAAGGTCAGTGTGATTGCCAATTTAGTTCTTTCTCAGAGGTGGAAGTCAATTTTCTCTTTCACTGATGGTTTAAGCATTTGTTTTTCACTTTAAATTTGAAAATTTGCCATTGTAAATTTTAAAATGGCTGATATATCGGAATGTTTTTTGAATTCCCTAATATTAAGATGAGATTCGACCCCTAATAATCCATACATTCAGGCTTGAGTCGTACATTTCACATTAAATCTGACCTGCTGGAATAACATTCAGTGCAGAGACCAATGTAGATGTTAAAATGATGACCTATACTATGATTTACAGTAGTTTAAGTTTAAGTAGATTTAAGTTACTCTTTTCATTCCCCTTGTTTTCCAGACTTGGGAGAACTTCAGAGCGCTGACATCTTTACTGACGCGCTTTGAACCGGGGCTGGATGTGGAGCAGGCAGAGACCAACTTCGGCTGGAACAACCTGGAGCCTTATCTCTATTTTATCATCTCTGTCTTCTTTGTCATCTTCTCCTTTCCTGTAGCTGACAAAGGCTGGATCCCCTGTTCTGAGCTCTCCACTGTGGCCATCTTCTTCACCGCCATCAGCTACAAGAGCCTCAGCCCCACTGCTGCCATGTACGCACGCCGAGCGATGGTCATAGAGGTCAGGGGGCCACACAACAATCAGCAATCTCAGCTATGCATGTACTGTATATTTTACATTTTTCCTTCACAACTGCAGTTTTCCAAAGTTTGAAGCTTGATTCCAGGGATAACATTGATATCAGCCCTGTTTTAAAAATCTGATGCTATTACAACAATATTCTTAAGTGTGTTAACTTTCATTATTCCCTGGAAAATCTGTGCATGTGTTAAAACAAGGCCATCTCGCAATGTTACAGAAAGGCCAAAAACATGCAAAAGTATGTTCTTTTAATGGATTTTTTTCATGACTCAAATTTGAAAAAATGTTTTTTCAATCCAGGTAGCATCATCTCTGTGTTGCTTGACCCAGTTCCTGCCAGAGAACACGGTGCTACGGTTTCTGGGACACACCTTCGCCACTCTGCCACTAGGGGAATCGGTGGTGCTGAAGCTCAGTCTCCCCTGCCTGCTCTACGTTTACCTGTTCTACCTGTTCTTCAGGTGAGAGGATTCAAATCCACCCCAGCATATTGGTGACATCAAATCAATTTCCTCTTCTTTCTGTCTGTTTCCGCCTGCAGCATGGCAAGGATGCGTGGTTTCCGGGGGACGTACTGCTTCTTGGTTCCTTACCTTGTGTGCTTCATGTGGTGTGAGTTCTCCGTGGTTCTCCTCCAGAGTTCCTCCGCTGTGGGTCTGATCCGCACCTGCGTGGCCTACTTCCTCTTCCTGTTCGCGCTGCCTGTTCTGGCGTTTGGCCTCGCCATCATGATCCTCATCCAGCTCTTCAAGTGGTTCCTGGAGCTGGAACTGACGAAGATGATCGTGACCCTGGTCGTATGTGCGATCCCTGTCGCCCTGCGACTCTGGACACGATTCAGCATGTCCATTTTGGACGTGTTCCGTTCACTAACCCAGCGTGGCCCAGTCAAGCTCATCTTACTCTGTATCTCCATGGTGATCCTGTTCTTCTCCATCTATGTGTACCATGCAGAGGGACAGAAGGTGTATAACTCCACGATGACTTGGAACCAGTACAGCCAAGTGTGCGGGCCCCCTGCCTGGGAAACCAAAGGCATGGCCCAGACGCAGATCTTCTGTAGCCACCTTCATGGACACAGGATCACGTGGGCTGGACGTTTCAAGCACGTCCGCGTGGCAGAGACAGAGAATGGGGCACAGTCTGTCATAAACATGTTGCCGGTGTTCATGGGAGACTGGCTGCGCTGCCTTTACGGAGAGACGTATCCTAAATGTGATCCAAAGAACGCTACGGTCGCAAACCTAACAGCTTCAGCCGTTTCCGGATCTGCCCCTCTCTCACTGCCCATCCTGCTGCGAATGCAAGAAGAAGAAGAGTTGTGTCAGATCAAGGCTCTGGCCAAAAACACCTGCCATGTGAAGCGCTTCGACAGCTACAGATTTGAGGTGACGGTCGGTATGATCCGTGACGGGAGCGTGGACGACCCAGCCAGGGATATAATCTTGATGGCCAGCAGTGAGTTCCGACAGGTTCTGCTCAATCTCAACCCCGGTAACATGGTGGAGTTCAGCACCAAGCTGGAGGGTCGTCTCGGAGCCAGAGCCCCGGCCTTTGAGCTGAAGGCCATCCACTGTCTGGACTGTGTTTCCTCGCTGTTAAGTGGAGGCAGGCAGGTGAAGATAGAGAGAGACTGGAGACGCACGACGATGAGAGCGCTGAAGTTTGCCTTTGATTTTTTCTTCTCTCCTTTCCTGTCCGCAAAAATCACTGCCTGAGGAGAGAGACATCAGAAATCATTTGCTCTTCACAGAGTAATTTTCTGACAATCATGTCACTGATGCAATTTACTGTAGGATTGTTTACAAACTGATCTAACCAAGATATACCATCATTTCAAGAAGATGAAATAGTATTTTGATATTTCTGATAGTATTTTCTAGGGCTGGGCAATTTGGTCAAATTTGATCAATAACAGTCAATTTTGATATCAGTATATATTAATAATAACAAATATGAATGAAAATTGCCCAGCCCCACTACTTCCTGTGAGTGCAAGTGTAAGTTTAGAAATATTTTATTATTTCCGAATGGTCTGATGCCAACATTCAGTTAGAGGCAAACTTTCAAAGTTCATTTTTTATTTTTAACACTTAAAAGAAAAGTATGTTTTATAGAGCAATGTTCCTGCTGTGTTTGTATTTAGTATTTTCTTACATGTATTGTGAATAAGTGTGCATGTACAGTATGTATTTACATGTATGTCCATACATTAGCACAGTTTTATGTTTACTGATTTATTTAAAGGTGTTGCATAATATTGGTTGTGTGCAAACCATGTGTAGCTTTGTTTTACATCCTTTGTGGTCTTAACACGTTCTGCTCTTAATCTTTTGTTTAATTATTGATCAGATTTTCCTTTGCCCTAAACCACAGTGCACTTAATATCATTAGTCAAAACATTGATCCAGTTTTTTATGTTTTCAGTGATGACTGTTTATGGTCAAACTTCTGCAGCTTTAGTCTCAGTTTCATGTTTGTTACACACTCATAAAAGATGTGAAGCTTTATTTTTGCTAAGTGGGAGCAGAAAACTTCTTAATGTGATGTCTTCCAGCAGATATGCCAACAACAAAATTGACATTTTATGGAATTTATTTGTCAATCTCAGGAGCCAGTTGGCCTTTTGTTTTCATAGCACTGGAGGGCTTTAGATTGCTCTGATGTCATGAAACGTTAGTGAAAACATATTTCACAGTTTTTAACTCTGGTTTCTGTCACTTTCCAGTGGAAATTCAATTCTCCTACTTAGGCAAAATAAACCGTGTAAGAAGATGTTACTAAAATCAGATTATGAAAAATGCATTGTGTGAATGGGGCTGTTTTTATCAGTGCATGGAAACCCATATATGTGAACAACAATTACTGAGGTTGAGCCTGTATACTGTCATTTGAGTGTCTGTTTATCTAGTGATGGAGTGTGTGGGGGTGTGCAATGACTATTAAAGTGCTTGACTTTGAAACAAAATCCCTTGTGAGTGGTTTTACTCAGATTCGTAGCCTGACAGCATTTTAGCGCTGAGAGCAAATTGCGTCTCATTCAATTCAGACACAGACATGAAACGACCCCACGCCTTTTTTTTGTCTGATTTTCAGTTATTTTATTAATGCACATTCTTTCCATTCATCTCATTTGCTTTTGTATTGTTAGATTTGTCTTTTTTTAAAGTATGATAGATATACAGGCTAGTAGCATTGAGTAATGGCAACATGCTGCTGCTGCTGATGTGCTCCTGAACACACAGATCCTCTCACTGGTTGTCTGAGGTGGTGGTTATGATGCCATTATAACTGACTTGCTCTAAGCTACATCTCACCACTGGAGGATTGAATCCTGGAACTTATATGAGGTTATATTATGTAAATCGTTTTGTGGGTTGTCATCATCATGGAATTGGTGTGTTGAACCTTTTGTTCAACCAATCGGTAAAACACTGTGTCTGCATTCAACAACACTAATGAACAGTGAAAACCAAAACGTTATGGTTGTCTGCAAGAAAACATCCCTAACCCACAGGCTGTAACTTAAAGAGGGACTCTGGAATTTTTTAACTTATGGTTATTAATTTGGGTGTGTAAATGAGCGGTACATACAAAAACCTCTGGAAACAGTCCAGTAGATCGTCTCCTCTGGCAGCTGCAACATGGCAGCAGCGGTGATATTATAATCTAATGGGGCAACTTTGACAGTCCATGAAATAACCACTAAAATTCCTTTTTTTTCAAGATTTTTGTCAATAAAGGGCTAGAAATGGTATCCTGGGTCTTTACTAAGTGTCTGGAAACATTACAGCATTGAAAAATCTCTCTCCCAACTACATAGCAGCTAGTTGACCATCCACTGAATGTTGCCTCTCTCCTTGTTAACTCCTCGTCTGTTTACTTCGGCTCAAACAAGTATGGGTGGCTAAATGATCCATCATCATAGGTCACATCGTAAGGATGAATAGGATAACTCCTCTCTCCAGCTCCAAGTCTCACTCTCTCCTCCATCACTCAGGAGACTTGAGAGTGAGATTTCTCATTGAGTGACACTTGTAATGTTGCCAGACTCTAAGCAAATATCCAGAATAACAATTTGAGCCCTTAATTGGTGAAAATAAGCACTTCTACTGGAAATTTTAGGAAATGTCGCAGTTGCCCCATAACATTACATTGTAGCCATTTACTGAGCTGTTTCAAGAAGTTTAGGGCCCAGGTTGAAAAATAGTTGACTTTGAACAGTAGTTTTGAAATCAAAAAAATTTGGGAGAAGAAAACAGACATGTGAAGCAGACATGATTAGAATCTTTTCTTCTTTTCTTGAGTTTAAAGTTAACACAGTAAACTGTTGTTTATCCATCAGACAGAGTCATCGTCAGGTTAACAAGACTTTCTACCTCCGCACTGATTCTTTTACTCTTTTTACCTCCTATAGGACACATCCAGACCATTTACAATAATCCCATCAAGGCCACTTGAAAACAACGCACTTCATTGTAATCACTCAAACCTTGACCAGCGCCCATTATTCAACACAGACGTCATCTCACCACTGTACATCTCCGTGCCTTGTGTGGGAGGCATGATGACAACATGAACCTGTGATAATGATAAATTCACATGATAGCCTATTTTGTTTTAAAGGTGAAGACATCTCAGCGATGAACATAATTGTACTGATGATAACCTCTGACCTTGACACAAACTCATCATGACTTTGATTGGCTGAATCAGCGGCCTCATTCGTGTGCTTAGATTCCAACTCTGTCTTGATTGTGAGAGCCCTCGCCGAAATGTGCTTATGCATTATAAAATGAGGAATATGCTCATTTTGAATTATCATAATTTAACATGAATCTATTTTAGTTTTATCACCAATCAGCCTCAATTTGAGCATATGTGACACGTTGTCTCTCTCATTTGAAATCATTTAGAGACCTTGATACAGCAATCAAAACCCATTGCAGGCTTAATATACACAATAAAACAGTAAGTGTTGATTTGTGCACTAATCCTTCCCTCTCTAACCAGCAATACCTGCGTATTCATGTACTGCTACAAGCTATAAACTCCAACATTAAGTCTTGACGTCTGAGTCGAGAGATTCCACGACTTTTCTATAAATTAGATCTCAGGATTGTTTGCAGTTTTCTGGACAAAGTGCATCCTTTTACCTTTTTAGCTCACTGGAACCAAAGTTGGTGCTGCCTTTTAAAAAAAGGAACAGAATATTTACAGCGAACAGTAAAAAGAGTGTGTACATTTGTGTTACCTGTAGAAGAAGATGTTTTAAAGCAGGAATACTTCTGCACTGTGTGTTTGTTAGTGCTATTATTGCAAAGTGAATAGGGCAAATATTAAGGGGTTGGATAAGCGTGCAATCTCCAAGAGCACTGCTCTGAAGGAGAGTTCGGCTGCTGCTGTCATTCGATAGAAAAAAAAAATGGTGCCGGATGTGGTTGTGAAGAGCTGTACAATAACGCTACACTGCTAATCTTTCAGCAGACGCACAAATCTAGCAAAGTCAAATCATTGCGAGACCTTCAGGTTACGCAGCATTGTTTGGTGTTTGCTGCTACCCAGCACATATCTTCAGTTGTGTGTCAAACAGTACCAGGGCACATCAGTGAGGTGTGCAACACTGTGTGGTCAACAGCAGATGGAGAGGTGTCCCTGCACCTCTTCTCCTGCCCCTACAGTGGAGCAGCTACAGAAACATCTTCAAAAAGTGGGAGTGGAGTGGGACCAAAAACACGTCCTGGAGACATTAGTCCATCTCAGTGTTGGAAAAAAAACTTATTATACACCATCATTGTAGATCCCATAAATCGAGACTCTTGTCATTTTATAACTCATCTTTTATCAGCACAAACAGATGTGGCATCTCAGTGTGTTGTGAAACAGCTTGGCTTAGACTTAATCTTTTCGTTATGGCTGTCCACCCCCCACACCTTCTCTACGCCCTCCAAATATCTTTGAGTCACTGTTAATGATTCTGTCCACGCTCCCATCTCCCGTCACTGCGTCTCCGGGTTGACGCGATCCTGGAAGATATACAGGTTGTTGGTGGCTGCTATGGCGATGATGTTCTCGGAGGGGTGCCAAGCCATGTGCAGGATTTTCTTTGTGAAGTCCAGACTATCGACGCCCACATCACCACGCCGCCGCTTACCACCGGTGTAAACGCGCCGCGTCCGCAGAACGGCCCGAGGCTTGCTGCTTTCCCGCCACGCCTCCAGGGTTACGCCTCGGCCCGTTTCCCGGTCGAACATCCGGAAGAAGCTGTTGTACGCCCCTGTCATGATCACGCTGAGGAGAAGAGAGAGAAGAGGAAGAGGAAGAGGAAGAGGAAGAGGGAGAGGGAGAGGAAGAGGGAGAGGGAGAGGAGAGAAGAGATAACGAGAAGTCAACAAAGAGCCCAATAAAACAGAAGGATTGATTTGATGTCTGCTAAGCTTGTCCGTGCTATTGATTTAAATGCCTTCAACTTGTGGAGGCAGAGCATTTAGATAATCACTGTACACAGAAACACATCCCCCCTTTTTTTGCTTTAAATATACTTTACTTTGTCAATCTTTTCCCCTTTTCTCTCTCTCTGTCTGAGACTAACCTGTCTGAGCTGTTCCACACACACTCAAACTTGTCGAAGATGCAGTCGTTTTCATAGAGGGAACACAGCTTACTCCTTAGGTATTCGTGGACCTGGGGATGATGCAGATAGTCATTATTGTCTGGAGATTAAACATCTCTTTATTCTTGCAGTCACATGTCCTTCCTGAGAGTCTCATATTGCCTAGAATTTATTTCTGCATATTATCTGTATGCAGTAGGGATGTACAGATGGACAACCCGAAACAAACATTATGCCTCCTTTAGCAATCCAAAACCTATATCTGAAAATGTATATTAAAAAAAATAAGAGATAAACTCAGCATATCCTCATATTTGAGAAGCTGGAACATGTATAACCCTAACCCGATTGAAAATAGATTTTAAAAACTTGATAAATCAATTAAGTGAATGATAATATCCTCACTAAACTTCATATATTTTAAGACTCACTAATGCCCATATGACAAACATCAGCAGGCACGGTATGATATGAAACAGTGCTGTTCATAAAGTAGATTTAGGGCTCCATTCATAACAAATCCAGGTAAGACAAAGACATTATATGTTATTTCACCTGGTACGTCTCCACTGGGCCCTTGTCCATGTTCAGGTCCCACACCTTGGCGGTGAGGTAGTCTCTGGTCAGCAGATAGCGTCCGTTGTGGCTGAACTTGACGTCCGACACAGAAGAAATGATCTCTGAGAAGAAGGACCGGCTCCCTGGATCCTCAGGTTCCTCAAACTCTGGACAAAGACAGAGGAGTTAGCTGCATCACACAACTGATTATAACACAAATCTCTGTCTTATCACTCTACAGCAGAGCCATTTTAGTGACTGGAAGACAGCGTGCACTACGACTGCTCGTTTCTTATCATCACTCACGTTTGGTGTGTTTGTCACAGAGTGCAGACGATCTCATGTCACAGAGGCGCAGTGTGCCCTTGCTGCTGCTGTACACGAACAAGTGGCAGTGGTGAGGGTGGAACTCTGCGGCTGTTATCACCTCGGTCAGATCCTCCATGTTGGCTGGTTTGATGTCCACAATATCTGAGAGGACGGTCGGTCAGGAAGCAAACACCAAGCAGAGTTTGGACACAAGAATTCTAGAAGCGATGCACAAAGTGTCATGACTATATTCAAGATGGAGCAGGGGCGGATGCAGAGGTGGGGCCACGGGACCACTGTCCCCAGCTGAAATCTGATTTGCTCCTCATGTGCCCCTGTACTGTCAGTAGTCTTTTTTTGACATACACTAGTCAGTTACAAACAATACTAACAATAATAGTGACAATTTTCTGATTTTGAGAACAATTTCCAAAACACATTTAATGATGTGTATCTAGAGTAAAACAGTAAACAAGGAATGACCCACATGTGCATCTTACTGAATCAGGTGTTGTGCATGGACGTTGGACATATAATTGGCCCCTCTGTGTAAGTCTTGGCCACTTTATGGCCCCTGGTTTAGAAAAATCCTAGTTCAGGTTATCTTTAATGCTAATGTCCATCCTGAGAGGAAAAACCACAAGGAATCACATGCATAGAAGCACACAGTGAGGCAGCCAACATCATTTATGTTCACTCAGCATGTCCTTACTCCATGCTCACATCTCAATCATCACCCCAACAAACCCCACAATATGCATGCACGCTGTGCTCCTCTCTCTGTTCTATTCCTGGCCTTCCTGTGTGGTTCAGTCGAAAGTGTACCGCTCAGTGAATTATTTAAACTCTTCTCCCTAAGATGCCTCTATGATTTTCTAGGTCAGCTTCCATTTGAATAGGAAATCACCAAACGCACTGCGTCCAACAAGCCACTGCCTGCAGTGAATACAGCCTCTGAGGCATTACACAGCACTCTGATCGAAACATAAATCCAAACATGGCCATGTGCTGTTTGCATTAAATATAGATTTAGGTATGAATTTAGATGTATGGTTTCAATATTCATAGTTGTAGGAACTGAATTTGAAAACTCCATAATACAAATTGTACAAAGTGGATTTCAATGAGAGGTATTTTTTAGTACTTTAACAGTACAGGTGAGTGCTTCAGCAAACAGAGAGCAAATCAGAGAGCATGTTAGTAAAATAAATGTTGACACAATTGCATGTGTTGGACATCAACACAGCTAATTGATGCAACTTATGGCAGCATACTTATCTAATGAATTATTGACAAAGAATTATATTTACCTCCAATCAATATTCAATTATCTTTTGATGGGAAATGATTCAAATAAATGTGAACTCAACGCAAATACATTATTGTTCCAAACTTAATCTGTGAGAAAATATATATAAATCCACCTCTTCTTTCTATTCCACTTTTTGTTCCAGAAATTACTTATAATAACTTAAATAATAATGTCTATGGATAATTCTGTCATTGTTGATGTAGACATTTTGTTTTAATGATGTACAATAATACTTTTGTAGCAGTGAATTAAAAATTAAAAATTGTTCTTTTATTTAGTGCAGTTCTGGGAATCTCATACCACAGGAATTCGGAGAATCCTCCTCCTCCAGTGAGAGATCAAGTTACAAAGAAAAATCAGAGGAGAGCTACAGAGTTATGGAAGCCAGGGACTATTGTTTATCAGAACGCTGGAATTAGAATGAAACGAGAGCGGCATTAAGAAAACTAGTCACGGTTATGAAGGATACTGAAGCTGCGGTCCGTGATGCCCAGGTGCCACATGTTGATGCGGAGGTCGTCTGCAGACAGGTACGTCTCCCCGTCACTGTTGACTGAGATTGAGTTGACGTGGTAAGTATGTCCATTGGCGAACACTCGTCTGGGGCGGACCTCTACCATCAGATCTGTGGGTTTGAGCACTGGCACCTTAGATAAAGAGAGAGAGGGTGTAGCAGTGTGAGGACAGAATGAGAAGTCAGGGAACACGTGAGGGTCAGAACAAACACTGACCTTAACAGACAAATATCAACCTGATACAGTTAAGTATCAGGTTTGACTGCCCAAAATAAAAGTGTGCATGTGCAGTCAGTGTGTGTGTGTGTGTGTGTGTGTGTGTGTGTGTGTGTGAGTGTGTTTGTGGTACCTGCAGAGAGGTGATGGTAGAGATGTCCTTCAGCCGTCCCTCCTCATCTTTCAGGTTGTATCCCTCTGGTCTCTTGTCTCTCTCACTCACCTTCCACAGTTTAATGGTCTTATCTGTGACACACAGACGTTTTCACATCAGATGAAATCAGTTTAGTTGAGGGAACAATAAAAACAAGAGTTAAGGTGATCCACATGATCAAAATCTTTAGTGGAGCTGAAAATTGTACTTAAGGAAGCAAGCAACTCATGCAGCATGTGAGCTCTGATATCTTTTTTACTTTCAATTGAGTCTGATATTATTTCAAAAATATATATAGTGAAACATCAATAAATAGTGAAAAGAAATAAAAGGTACTTGTGTGAGATAACTAACAATCCAAAACCTAAATGAAAGTGTTCAATATTAAAAATGAAGTAAAATCTATAAATTTGAGATCAGGAGGTAGAGAGGGTTGTGAACTAACCAGCACTCTGACAGCCATGTTGATATGTGTACACATGGTTGTATGATAGATAAAAGTGCGGCATTGTATGCATTCACAGCAACTTGAATGCAACTTGTCCTGTAAATCACTTTGAGTGGTTGATAAAACTAAAAAACACTATATATACAGTATATACAGTCCACTTTCCATCAATTGATAGAATCTAAGCTACTTTGGAAACAAAGCTTCAATATATGATGACAGGGTGGTGTCACTACTGTTCCAACAAATGTGTGTCCAATGACTTTGCTTGAATATTTTACAGTAAAACATGATGCCAGTTAACCCTAATGCAGGGAACTGGAGTTCTTGAAAGTTGTAATTCACACCATGGTCAGTATTCACAGAGATGGCCTGTAGGTATGCTACATCTCTAGTGTGAACTATGAAGCTGTACTTTCTGTTCATGCTCCGCGTCACCGATGTCTCACCATTGGTGGAGAGGAGGAAATGTGCAGCGTTCTGCTGCGGCAGCCATCTGATCTTGTTGATCTTCTCCTCAATCTCCAGACTCTTCAGGTAATCAAAGTCCGGCTCATGGCTCTGGAACGTGCTGTAGACGTTGTACTCCCCGGAGTCCCCTGTGTCCCCTGCCTCCTCTGTCTCCCCTTTAGACTGTCCAGGGCCAAGAGGGGAAAGAAAAGGTTTAGAATCCATGCAGACTCATAGAAATGGATGATTATTACAGGTTTTACGTTATAAACTGACCTCTGTCTCTCTCTGGAAGATGACCACTCGGCCACCTTTATCCCCCGTGGCCAGCAGGTCCCCTGTCTGGTTAAACTCCACTGTAGAGATGACATCAGCTGAGAGGAAGACAGGAAAAAGGAAGATGATAAGGCAAGATAGTGGTTATAATAAAAGGATTATAGAGGGAGGGAGAAAAAGAAAAAGAGATGACAGGAAAGAGCGGATATTCACCAGGAACAGAGCAGGGAGTGGGAATAAAAGAGAAAGAATACTGGATTGTTACAAAGAATCTTTTTCAGCAAAACCTTATACTGAGCAAGATTCTTTGTAATGAACAAATGAATAAATGAACCATACATCCATGATGCTACAATCTGTTTGCTCAAACCATCACGTTATCTGACACCACAGAGGCAGCGACAACACAACGTCTACTCTACCTTCAGTGACGTAGTCTCGCAGGAAGGTGTGGTTGATTTTGGAGCTCTCAGTGTCCTCGCCCATCTGAAGCCGAGGGAGGGTGACCCGCCAGCGCGCCCGTCCTGAGGGGAAGGGTCCAAACCGTACTCTCTCTCCCCACCCAGGCTCCGCCCATGCTGCTAGGGCCTAGCGAAGCGGCCTGGAACAAGGCATTCTGGGAAACCACAGCCAGGCCGGAAGGATAGAGAGGGGCGTGAAGAGGAGATGGAGGAATGGGGAGGGAGAAAGATGAGGGGGTTTTTGAGGGAAAAGGAAAAAGGTGAAAAAGATGCAGAGGATATAAAAGCAGGAATTGGTGATGAAGAAGATATACGAGGCCAAGGGGAGTGGATGGAAAATCTGTTGATGAAGATTGTGAGGAGAAGAAGATGGTTGTCATTAGGGAAGGCTGACAATACAGGCTCACAGCATGCCAAACGGTGTGACCTTTGTTAGACATTCAACGCGCTCATTACCACAGACACACGTGTAGACACACGAGGCCTCGTCAGTGCTGAAGTGAATCCCAGAGGGAAGAGGGGAGGAGACAACAAACAGCTCCAGCAGATAGAACACTATATAAAACCTTGTGTGTGCACACAGAGGCCAATAGAAAGATGTAGGACGTCCATCATTCAACATTTAGTCAACGCATCTCCAGCGGTGGTGCTAAATGATCCCAGGGTGTGGTAGTCCTCTCTACTTCTCTATCTCTGTGCTCACACACACACACTTCTCAGATAGACCTTGACGGTGATCAGAGGAGAACGCGATGTGTTGCCTGTGCTGCAGGAGGGAGGGAGACAGGCCTCAGCACACCTACCAGTCCGCCTGCTGCTGCTGCTGCTGCTGCTGCTGATTCTGCTGATGCTGATGCTGCTGATGCTGCTGATGCTGATGCTGCTGCTATCCTTCCTGGTGCGTCCTCTGCTGCAGTGTTGCTCGAGCAGGCCTGCGTGTCCGTCCGAAGGAGGGGAACAGGGAGAGAGAAGAGAGAGCAGAGGGGTGGCGGTGAGAGGAGGAGAGGCAAACGAGGAGAGAACGAGAGAGGGAGAATGAGGAGGAGGATGGAGGTCCACTGCCTGCTGATGCTGTGGAAATGATTCTGTGCAGCATCCACTGTGTCATGGCAGCCTCCTACTGGAGCAGCCAATCCTGGATCAGCTGTCAATGGTGGAGCCGCCCACTGCAGGTGATGAGGAGAGAGAAGCCAGCAGAGGGAGCCATTAAAGCACTGTGAGTGGTTAAAGAGCCACAACTTATCTGTGGGTTTCTGCCAGGAAGGATTTGAAATGCAGTTATTAAAAATTAATTAAATACATCAGTTTCAATAGGTTTGTTAAAACTGCAAGGATTTCTACACAGACACCACAGTGTCACATGACCGTCTCTGAGGCTGACGGTTTGATGAGCCTTTCCTCAACATTCTATGGCGTCACATAAAATATCAATTTGTGATTTATATTCCTCTAGTTTTATTTTACGATGGTCATCATGTTGACTTCTCTTCAGAATCAGACAGAACTTTACATGACTTTCCTGAAGTTTCCCATGATTTTCATTCCAGTAATTAACTCTACCAAACCCACATTTACTAACTGAGATACATACTGTTTATTTCATTTTGAAATATTATTGGTCACACTTTTTTATAGGATGTGTGCCTGTTTTCATGCACTTCAAAATTAAACATACAACACAATATTTTTTCACATTATACTATATATATATTTGAAAAATGCCCAATTATATTATTATAAATAATTCCAGTATACCCTCCTGTATAGAACTTTATATATATATTTATAAATTATTAACTGTGCCTTATTTCTTAAGACATTACAACACTGAAGTAAAGTATATATACTTTATTGATAATTAAAACAATTAAAAATATATTAAGTAATTATTTCATTTATTCAACTACCATCCTGTTCATTTTGTATTACTATTTTGTGCACAATATTCACAGTATGTGACTCATAGGGACACTATTGTGTTTTGTGCTGAAGCATGTGTGTTTTCTGTTATTGAATTGCACATGTTTTTGATTTCCTGACAGAGGACATGTTGCAAACAGCTCATTATAATATATATAATTTCTTAACAGGTGAATATATCACAAATAAAATGTGCATCACTACAGCAGATCACGTTTGGCTGTACAATGAAAATCTTACTCGCAGTATTTGACAGTAAACTCATGTAGTCGATGTGGGTTATAACAGAACTGACCAGAGGACTGCAGCCTTTACAGTTTGGACCAGAGCCACTCGTTCTTTAATCGGTTTCCTTGAATTAATGAACTTGTGGCTCCATGTTATCTATGAGAGTTCAGGGGATTACCTTTACGCAATAGTTTCCACGGGCTCCGCCTTCGGTCTGACTCCTCACATGATTCACATGGTTTCTCCTGCACAACTCAACAGACTTTGAACGATCCTCTGTTTGGTCGCTGTTCACCTGAGCGAGGCGATGCCCTGTTTCCAGTCTGAGGCGCAGGAGTCCACGGAGCCGAACAGTGACACTCCCGGGGGAGGAGAGGAGTCCTGCCGCAGGGTGACAGTGACGGAGCCGCCGATGAGCAGAGACATGGGCTGGTTCTTCTCTCCTCTGTGGAGCCCTCGCTCCAAGACGCGCAGGTTTGGAGACCGTATGACCCGGGACCGAGTGGAGGCCTGGCTGGATGATCACTCTGACTTTACCAGGGCCTACTTTTTACGCAGAGCTTCAGCGTAAGATATTATAAAACTGCTAAATTAGATTCCCTACATTAGAAAAGTCATATAGTCTATTGTTGTTGTGTAAAAGCTGGTTGTCAATTACTGACAGGAAATAATCACTTTAGGAGTATCAATGGACTGAAGCAATGCACGAACAGGGGCGTATATTTCATCTCACTGTTGGGGGGATGAACAGAAATTTCTGATGGGGACACAAAAGGTTCCACTCAAAGTACTGTTGTACAGGCAATTGCATATATTGGTTATAATAATAATAATAGTGTTCAGTCCAGTATCCTGTATAGTAGTCATAGAGAGGCGTCATCCATGAACCAAACTAAAGCTAATAATATGCTTTATTAGATTTAATTTTCCTTCAATAACATTTTCCGTAATGTTTTCAATGTGTAAAAACCCATAGTAAGGCCTTGAAGAAACGTTACAGTTTTTGTCGCAATTATGTCTTCCTGCAGGAAATTACACCATGTCAGCCATTTTACATGCAATAAGAAAAAATAATCTACAAAAGATAATGTTGTTTGTAATGATAAGTAAACAAAATCATGCACATCCAAATTTGATAAACATTAGGTGCTGGAAAGAAGTGACGGAAATAAGAAGAGGAGAATATCCACAATGCTTCAGTCATTGCTCCCAAAAACCTAAATCATTTTATCTTCCAGGTACCTTGACGTTTTTGGGAGCATCAGCTTGTGTGTAGAGATTCTCCTCTTCTGATTTTCAGATGTAAACCCGCAAGTAGCAGTGGACAAAACCACTGAGGCCTATAAGAGTGGGGGCAAATTGTCAAAACTTGAAAAAGGCTTTATTTTACATCTGTAACACAAGTACTTTCAATGCATATTATTATACTGTTTATAATGATATGTTTGCAATGACATTGAGGGGAAAACTCTTTTATTCCCAGGATGTGGTGGTCCAGAACCCCCTGTCCGCCCTGTCATACAAAATGTACACAAAATGTTATTTCCACAAAAATATTCTGAATATCTTCTGAGGTCCACTGTCCCATCAAGTCAGTCATGTGATCTGTCTTGTGTGTGACTTCAGGGTCAGTGTTCCACAGTCTCCACTGGTGCCCACGTTTCCCAGAAGCAGCTCTGATCACTCTGACATGTTCCTGAAGGCTCGTCACGGCAGAGATTCGTCTCCACTTCCCTTCTCTCACCTGAACATCTCATCTGTAAACGACCAGCTCAAACCCCTCGCCTCCAATCTCTGTCCCTCTGACTCAAAGGACCCTTTTAGTCCAGATGCTCTGGCTATGCACTCGCCTTGTTCTCTTCATTCTTCCCGTTTCTCTTTTCCTCCCTGTCGACCTCTTTCTCCCATTTGCCCTGGCTCTCCTGACCTCTCCCATGCACCGCCTCAGCTTCTGTGGCCAACCGCTGCAAACACCGCAGCCTGTGGCCATGGTGAGGGCTGCCCATGGACGATGGAGCTCCTGACAGGAGGTCTCAGTTGGATAGGTTCTGTGGCTGAGCTCTGCCAGGGGGCTGTCCTGCACGTTGGGGAGGTACTGGCAGCTGAGGGCAGCTGCCTCGCTCTGGTAAAGAAAGACGGCGGTGGAAAGAGCACCTTAGTGGAGGTGGTTCCCCCGACCACACTGGAGTGCTTGAGCAAGGCCAACATCTGCAGCCACGGACACCTGGAGCTGCTGAGGGGTATCATGGGATGTGTGCTGGCTACAGGGTCTCCAATGAACCTGAGAGACACATCAGAGGTAGCTGCTTTCATGACTGTGCATTTTGTACTAAGCTTTTTTAGACATGCGACACACACGTTTCTAGGCATGACAAAATCTTTAGCTACCAGGTGCAGGTATTTTAGGCCCAAGGACAGTTCATTAAATCCTGTTTACTGATTACCTGGTTTTAGATGATGACCTGGTTATTCATGCTGTGTGATGGTGTGTGTAAGGGAATCCCAAATGACGCACCTCCTTTTAATCCTATTAGCAACTTCTTCCACGGATTAACCTTTGATATTTGAGATGTCCTGTGCTCGGCTGAAGTGTGTCCTTCCCTTACACACACACACACACACACACCACACACACACACACACACACACACACACACACACAGAGGGAAGACAGCACATCTTATTAAAGGACTTTAAGAAGTTGCCCTCAACACCCCTCCTCTTCATCACCACCAATGTGATTAGGAGTCAGTGGCTGCCCCATACAGAGTAGAGTAATCCTCCATCTGTGTGGGTGTGGATGGGTAGTTCCTAATAACCTTTGGGACACCTAGGTTATTAGAAAATGTGGGTATTCCTGGCCAGATGTGACAAGCTAATAATCTCTCTTAACTAGGTTTATTTATATATCCCTTTACACGTCTCTCATGTCTTTGTTTTCTGATTACCTCCTCAGTACCCAAAGTTCGACTTAGATGAAGATCAACCATCGGACTTTAAGATCAGGACTGTTTTAAATGTGCCGATAAAGAACCACAGGGGAGAGGTATAGTTTATCTCAGTGTGTGTTTGACAGATTTATTCGCGTCTCTGACTAAATGTAAAAATACGAATGCTGTACCTTCCAGTGTATTTCAGTATATTTTGATGTTTACAGGTAGTAGGTGTAGTGGTCATGATCAATAAGAAAAGTTTTGAAGATGGACCAATTTCTGCTTTTACCAACATGGATGAGAAGGTGAGGACTTTGAGGTTCTCTCATTTGAAATAGAACTGCACATTATTTTGAAAATCTTACATTTGAATTTGATTGGCCAGGTGCTATCAAATCACATGGATGTATTGGGGATGGTCTTGGATAATGTCCAGCTGTACGAGAGCTCGAGACAGGAGGCCAAACGAAGTCAGGTAAGATATAAGATATACTTGTAAGGGGTGTTTTGACTATACGCGCTGGTACTTTGATGCTAACATGTATGCTTGTGTGTCAGGCCTTGATCGAGATGGCACAGGTGTTGTCGAAGGAGCATCACTCGTTTGAGGTTCTGCTGAGTAAGATGGCGGCCACCATCATGCCCTTCACACATGCTCAGTACTGCACCATCTTCATCCCCGACGAGCAAACCTCAGTCATCCCAGATGAGGTGAAGAGGTGTAAGATAGCTTGTATTGTTTAATTAGTCATGCATCACATATTTCCTGACTTATCTTCTGTTCCTCTGCTGATGACGCTTCAGATTTTGTTCTCACGAGTGATACACCTGGAATGTGAGGAGCTCGGATCAACCTGCCAGGTCTACAGAAGGTACTGCCAGGTCTACAGAGCACAAATCCTCTAATATGAACAAATATGTTATATCATTACATTACATATTGTGAAATACTTTTCAGGGAGCAGGACATCAGCGATATCAATCCATCGTATGCCCTCCGAACTCTTGTCACCATGGAAACACTTAATATGTCTGAGAGTTGTGAAGGATCATTAAAGAGTCTGATCTGTTGTCCTGTTAGAAATGAGAGGTCTGAAAATATTATCGGTAAGTCACTCTATTACATGGCAACAGTTATTTTACATTATTGAATTACTCATCATTGAACTCATCAAATTATTATACATATATACCTCCTCTTAAACAAAGTATCACTATTGTTCATGTGCAATATAATCATAGACTGTTAACAAAGATGGAGGCATGAAAGCTCCGTCTAAGTGAAGCCAAAGCCTTTCAGTCGCCACCTGGTGGCTGGCCATGGTATTATAGGTCATAAACCCTAGGCTAATTCTTATCGCACTGATGTTTGTTCAAGTATTTTTTTTTTTTTGTTAGGTTTGGTCGTAATTATTTATTTGATGCTACAAAAACTGGGTGAAATGTCATGATTGACAGTTGAGACTGACATGTGATTGGTCGAGTGTGTGTATCGGTAGCAAGGCTCCACCCCCTGATCATCACTGTGTAGACAGTGGCTTCAAATGCACAAGATGGCAGCTTTCATATCCAGGGAGATTTTAACTTAATAAATTCTGGATAGCGGGAGGAATTAGAGGTGCATAGTCCATCTTTATATACAGTTTATATTATAGTCCAATAAATACACCAGATGCTCTTTAGAGTTACCAACCTGGAAAGTAAAATATGCTACTTGCTGCGTAGTGTGATCAAGACTACAAGGCAGGGGTGTAATTTAACCCTTCAAAAATACTAGATCATGCTGATACACATAAGAGAAACAGGCAGATTAAACTAGGTCTTTCTACCACACCACTGTAACATCAATACGAGATGATCCAAAGACTAAAGATGTGGAACTTCTTGTCACTCAGCTGTGTGCCAGCTGATGAACAAATGCAGCAGGGAATCGGATGACACGGAAGCCTTCAATAAATATGATGAGCGTCTATTGGAGGACCTGGCGGTGTACTGTGGCCTGGCTCTGCAGTATGCTCAGGCTGTGCAGATCACAGAGGAGCGAAGGGCCAGTATAGAGGTCACACAGGAGGTAAGAGAACTGCCTCACCTTATTAGCTCATATCTTTTATCCTTAACATGTGTTAAAGTTAAGACTGTCTGTGTGTTCACTTTTCTCCCGGCAGGTTCTTGCCTACCACATTACTGCAGCAGAACAGGAAATCCAGGCATTACAGGTGATTCTTCTCCACGTCTCTCCTCTTTCAGTTCCTCTAAATGCCCATCTCGTCTTATGCCTCTGGTATAATGTTTTTGGGTTGTCAGTTCATCCATACATTCCATTGTGAACACAATATCTCTAGAACGCCTTGAGGGGATTACTTTAAATTCGGTACAAATGCTCAGTTGGACTCAAGGATACATTTATTATATTTTAGTGGTCAAAGGTCAAGTTCACTGGGCTCTTTAAAACACATTGTTTGCATTGTGAACAAGATATCTCAGTGAAACATCTGGGGAATCTTTTCAAATTTGGTGGAAGTGTTCAGTTTGACTCATGGATGAACTGTTTATTTGTCAAAGGTCAAGTTTAGTTACAAAATATGGTTTTAATCTTGCAAATGTAATATCTCAAGATATAGATTAGGGAAGGTCCCAGTGATATTATTTTGAAAACTGCACTGGTTGTCTCCCTACACTTTTGTCATCCTGTCATTAGTCCTGTTATTGCCACTGCAGTTTATTCTGCTGGTCAGATTAACTGGCATTCATGCTCAAGTACAGTTAATGCCCTACCATCTTAAACCTCTTCATTTGTTGCTATTGCTGCCAGCAGGTGGCAAAGGTAAAGGTAGCATCCACCCTTGGAGCCTTTTCTGTGTGGGCGGGAGGTAAAGAGAGCAGTGTTTTTTTCAGTGGTACACAAGGCTGCAGGTGTAGTTATACAAGTTGTCCTGCACTTGTACATGTGATTGTGAGTGGTTGGACATTTGAGTATCATCAAGGCTTTTTCTGTTTTTCTGTTTTTAGGAGGTCTCCATTCCTTCTGCTGAGTCACTGCACATACTAGACTTCCACTTCTCTCACTTTGCTCTGCCAGAGGATCTGAGCACACAGGCCACAGTTCGTATGTTCCTGGACCTCAAATTAGTGCAGGAATTTAACATCGATTACAAGGTGACTGACCCGCTAATAATAATAATAATAGATAGAATATTTGATTCATTGTTTAACCATACCACCTGAATATGGATGAGAGATTGATTTTAATTTTGACATGCATGTGCAAAGTATATTTCTGATATTTCTAACATTTTGGGGAATGTTGAGTTATCTGATGCCAAATTACACCAGAAGATGTATTAAAATCATTTGAACTGATACCTGAAAACACACTTTTACCTGTCTCTGTCCTTTAGAGTCTGTGCCAGTGGGTCCTGACTGTGAGGCGTGGTTATAGAAACAACGTGCCTTACCACAACTGGAACCACGCACTGAGCACTGCACAGAGCATGTTTGCTATGCTCATGGCCACAGAGCAGCTCCAGGTCCGTGTGTTCATGTGTCTGTAAGATCATGTACAATAACTATCAAAAGCAAAAATCTCACATTTTCAAAGACAGTAATATATGTTTTCAAGCAAAGTTTCAGAACAATACCTGGAAATGTTCTGGTGATTTATTTCATCCCTCTTATCAGGACTGTGTGGGTTTGACTGAAAGCTCCTGTTGAATTCAATTGGGCGGGATGACTTGTTCACATGTCATTCTTATTGGTCCTTAGAGTTCAATGACAAATTCCTACTGCGTTTCACCCATTGACAACCTGACAGAGTCTAATCAGCCAGAGTGACTGTGTTGACAGTCCTCCATGTGTGACTGTATCAGAAGCAGCTGCCTTCTTCTGAGTCTCCTCTGTTTTAAACTCTTCAAGTTCAGCTATCCTGAAGTTTGGGGAGTGATTCGAGGACTGCAGGGTTTCAGCAGGACACAAGGCCTCAAAATTATTTCAAAGGGGATTCATTTTTCGGCTTTTGCAGAAACCTCTTAACTGCTGTCAGTGAAGATCACACACCTGCTGCTCACACATTTCGGCCTCTCTCTGTTGACATCAATAATTGTGATTGTGTTTTATAATGCAGTGAAGCTAGTCACTCCATCCTGCTTTGCTTTAATTGAGTAGTTAGACTGACAATAACGTGATGGTAAAATTTCTGTCTTTCTTTTTAATTGTCTCGCAATGATAAAGAAAGTGATAAAAATCCCTGGATCCTTTCATTAATCCATTCTGTAGTTTTTGCGTAATCCAACAAACTAAAACCTAACTTCTTGGCTGATGTAATAAACAAACTTTCATGTTGAGAATCAAGGAAACAGTAACTTCACTCTGTCCATCTCTGTCTTTGTTTCTCTCACAGACTATTTTTTCCCGTCTGGAGATCTTAGCGTTGATGATCGCCACTCTCAATCATGACCTCGACCACAGAGGAGTCAGTAACTCCTATATAGAAAGGTACATTTTTCATTTCTCGTGTAGTTATTTTCCATCACAACTAATAAAGTTATTTCTTTTGATTTCATTTATTACATAGATTATTTTATCAAATGTCCGCCACTGCCTTGTTATACCTGTATGATTTCTCTCTATCTCTCAGGAGTCAGCAGCCTTTAGCTCAGCTCTATGGACACTCTTCTCTTGAAAACCACCACTACAACCTGTGCCTCTTTATCCTGAACAACACTGTAAGACCTCATCCATCCATATCCATCATTTCATTCATTCCGACTCAACACTTAGTTTTGTATCAAGCCACTACGTCATATATCTTTCTGTCTCTTTACCTCAGTCCATGTTTTCATAAATTCAGCACACATGCACATGCACACACAAAGCAAAGATAGAGGGACATGATGTTAGCACTCCTGAGAGAAAGCTCCTTAAAAGAACTCTTATTGTGTCACAGTATTTGTTCTTTATCAGATATCCTGTGTTTATGTCTGAATGCTTCTTCATTAATCTGTTGATCACTAAGTCTGAATGTCCCCTTCACTCACTCTGTGTCTCTCCTCCTGCAGGGGAGTCAGATCCTCAGTGGCCTCTCCACAGAAGACCACAAAACTGCTCTACACACGATCAAGAGGGCGATCCTCGCCACCAACCTCACCGTTTACATGGAGTGAGTTGAAAGATAAAATGTCAGAGCAGCTGGAGGTCTTGTGTCATCCAAGTCTTGCTTTAACTCCCGTTTTTTGTGGTTCTGTTTTTAGGAGAAGGGATGAATTCTTTACTCTTGCTAAGAAAAGCAGAGTGAGCTGGAAGAGTGAGAAACAGAGAGAGCTGTTGAGGTGAGAGTGAAATCAATATCAAATCAGGGTCATATGATAATGATGCGTGTGATGAGGACGTGCTGTTAATATGTTTATTCACCTCACAGGTCCATGTTAATGACAGCTAGTGACCTCTCTGCTATCTCTAAGCCTTGGCCTGAACAAAAGAGGGTAGGTCTCATTAAATATAAACTCAACACTTCATCTCTCAGTTCATCCAAACCTCATTGTCTCTCCTCCTCTGAAACAGATTGCCAAACTGGTTGCCATGGAGTTCTTTGCACAGGGGGACAAAGAGAGAGAAGAGTTCAAAATTGAACCAATTGTAAGTTTCTCTTGAGCTCCTACATATTGCTAAAACAAAGTCAGATCAGGGAGCCTGTGTTTTTAAGAGAGCTTAAAAATAGCATTACATTTATCCAGTTCATGTTAAACCTTGGTAACAGTAGAGAAACAATGAAGGACTGCACGCAGCAGTCTTTCAGCTGTTCAAGGGTTTCTGGAGAGTCTTTAAAAGTCTTAAAATAATCTAAATATGTTGCCTGCAAATGTGTTTTTTATCAAAGTACATTTAGTGAAATATCTTAGCTGTTCTTTGTTTTGTGATATAAATTATGACTGACTTTTTTTCATTGTTACAGTGAAGTCTTTTTAACAAATTCCATAAAACATCCTTAGCCATGTTTTAGATTGTTAGGTTTAATGTAACATAAAAAGGAATTTACCATGGTTAATAGAAAATTAATCGAGCCTCATTTTAAATATATCTACTCTAACAGCCAGTTTCCCCTCTCTTCTCACCAGGACATAATGAACAGAGAAAACAGCACTCGCCTGCCATACATGCAAGTTGAATACATTGATGAGATTTGTTATCCACTCTACAAGGTGCGTTACAACATTTTCGTTAATCTTTTATCCTCTAATTGAATTACCTTTCTTTCCACTTCAATCGTCCCACTCTTTGTCTCTGTCTCGTGTTTTGTGTGTCGTCCTCAGGCTGTTTCTGGACTGTTTGACACCTGCACCCCACTGCTGAATGGCTGTAAGAAAAACAGAGAGAACTGGCTGCATCTGGCTGAGGAATCAGAGGAAAACAGTGAAAATACAAGTATAGCGAGCCTGGAAACTCACACAAACAGTGAGGAAGAGACGCAGCCCGAAGAATAGAGGACAGGACAGAAGACAGACTTTTTTCTTTAGAAGCAAAAAATAAACCAGTTTACTCTTGATCCTGTCTTGGACTAATGTTTGACTCCATGCCCACACTTTCATTATCAAATGTGTTATTGGGATATACAAATATCTTGTGAGGATGCTAAAACAGCCGAGCGGCAGCATTCATTTAATAAATTCTTCTCTCTGTGTGTTGTGATCAGTGGGTAAATGAAATCAGAGGATGATCAAATCAGATGAAATGTGTTAACTGAGAAAAAAAAAAAGGATATTTAATTTTCTAATGTGCAGTTACCATCCGCTGCCTCTGGGGGGCGGTGGAGCGCTTTAACGTGGCGCGGGTGCCGCGGACTCCCAACGTGCAGAAGAAGACGCGGACGCGAGGACAAGAGGAAGAAACATGACAGGGCGCGCGAAAAGAAAACCCAGATGCAGTCAGGTAATGGCTCTCCGCTCGGTGGGGTCGCGGGAATGTCCGTTTGAAAACCCGGGTTAATCAGACGGAAGAGCTGCGGGGCGCTGAGCCTCGGTGTCGGGGAGAGCAGCCTGTGTTCACCGCTGTGGTCTGAACTGTTGGAGCCGCTGTGTGTGAGCAGCAGTCAGACAACATGGCAGCCCGCAGACCTGCTCCTTCACCCTATCAGCAGCTTTCATCAGAACGGTCTGATGGCGTCACAACGAACCATAACAGTGTGTTTGTTGTAGCGTGGTCAGCTGCCATCACCTTCACCTCTCTGGGGTCTGCTGTAGGAAAACCTGCGTCTGCATGAGTCGTGGTTTGATGCCATTAAAACCTAGAACCAGTGCATGAACATGAATGAAGCAGATTTATAGAAAAGTTTAAAGGTTCATTGTGTAGAATTAAGTGACATCTAGTGGTGAAGGTACATGTTGCAGCTGCACACCCCTCACCTCACCCTCCACTTCCAAACACTGATTCTGGGGTTAGGATTATTTTATATTAAATGTCTGTCAATAGATCCCTTCACCGAAACCTTCCACTGAACCTTTGAGGCCTTAACTTGTTATATAAAATACATTGAACACAGACCATCAGGCTTCTTCATTCATGAAGGTGAGGGTTCATTCATAACTCGATTGACATCCAGTATTCCTCTGCATATCTGCTCTCTGCTTTGTTGCTCACTTAACCTCTGATAATGAGCAATAACTTGTGTAAATATATACAGATGTGTGTGTATTTATACAGTGTACACATACCACTTTGGTTTTACACTTGCATCCTCACACTCATGTTATTGCATTTGATTTATATTGAGCTCTCTTTCGTTTGCATTTATTCTTCTTACTTTATATTTTCTTATTGCTGAGCTGACGAGTCCATCTCATCCAATATGACCCCCTCACTTTTGGAAGCTGTAGTTTGTGATGCTGCAGAAGTGGTTTATTTCTGAAAGATGATTTTTAATATCAGTTCAGCCCTAAATCATATGAATGAGGTGGATGATACTAAATACTAGTTAGCTTAGTGCCTTGTCGTATTTTATAGGCTTTAGCTATAACTTGGTCTAACAAATAAACAGACAACTTTAAATACAATGTGGTTGTTTCTCCTACTAAACGTTTCTTTAGGAGTCGGGTGCAGGCAATGGGGAGCTGAAGAAAGCCCGTACTGAAGAGTCCAAAGCCGCTCCGATGTCAAAGGTTGATTCAGAGCAACGTGATGAGATGGTGCGACTGTACAAGCTTCAAATGCCAGAAGACCTTTACCACTTCTGGGATTTCTGCAAGGAACTTTGTCCTGATGACCCACGTGGTATGATCTTTACAATAACAGCAGGTTCAGTTCAGTTCTACTGAGAGGACAGAAGGTACATCTGACATTTAATCAATTCTTCTGTCTGTAGACGTAGAGTAAACAGGATGGAGCCACTGGGTTTAGGGATTCTTAGCCAATGAGGTCTGATTGAAGTCTTTGTGAGAAAAAAACTCTGTACCAGCCAAACATCTGTGAGATCCTGCTTATAACTAGCCTTTACACAAGTGTCTTTGTTTGACGATGGCTTTGTATTTGTCAGTTTAGCACAGACAAGCGGTTTCATGGTCTGTCTAATATTGTTCTTTGAGTTATGAGTTCTGTCAGTCCATAGCAGTCAATAAACATGTATTCTATTTAAAAAAGCTGTTGGGCAGCCAAGACAAAAAAAGAACTGATCACATCAACTTGGGCTCTGATCATTCTGATGATCATTTTTTTCTCTGTCAGTTAATGTCTGTATTATTGTGTCATTTGTTTCTTTGTAGGTGCGCTGCAAGAAACTCTGGGTTTGCAGCTAGTTGGTCCGTTTGACATTCTGGCTGGAGCTCACAAAAGCTCAAAGAATCCACACCCTAACTTCCATCTTCACTGGCGGTACATTTACGACCCACCAGAGTTTCAGACCATACTTCACGGATGTGAGGACAGCCAGCATCACATCGGCTATTTCAGGTTCAGCACAGTTCTTTCCCACTAGAAGCCCATGAAGGTGTTAAATCTATTCTGAGCCAGTGCTGTGTTGAAATTTTGTAGCTTCCACTTGAGGACTCTTGACTTAGCTTATGAAAACAGTTCCCATACAGTCTGGCTAGTGAGGGGTTGTTGATACAGAAACATGAATATGGTTTGGTCTGATTTATTCTCTCTGGATTTTATTGTCCACTAGAGACACTCCAGACTCCCTCCCTTCGTTTGTGGGGGAGAGTGAAGCCAAGAAGGGCTGCACTATAACACAGATGGGGGACAACTTGTTTGCTGCTGTCCTGTGAGTACTAACGACCACATATTCACCCACTTAATATTCTTGTAATCAGTTTATGTTGACTGGTTAAGAATGTTTACCATAAATAAATGTGTTTTATCCAGCTGTCAGTTGTTTATATATTTTAGTACATGATCAAATTACTAAGTCAGTTTTCTGGGGGGAAGGCAGAAGTCCCTTTTCAGTTGTCAATGGAAGCAAAAGGTGAAAAGGGATTCCAGATATCGTTACAGTACAAATCAGCATGTAAGGGTTTTAAAATCTAATATTTATTCACACACTGTCAGTGGTCACACAGTTTTGGTGCATGCACCTGTCATGATAATCGTCCTTATTGTGTGTGTGCACATTGTCTTCACACATGTGTTAACAGGGGAGATTGATTCCTTTGTTTTCTCCTGTGTCAGCCTGTATCTTCTGCGGAAGAGGAAAGAGAGGGGCAACAAGAAGGCAGGGGGAGAAGCTTTGGAAATCTTGGAGGCAAAGCTGAGAGACAGGACAGAGACACTGGGCTTGTCTTTCGAGCAGAAGACCAAAGGCATGAAGCTGAGGGACAAGAGGGTAACTCACATCAAACAGTGTTGTTATGCGCAATGTGATGTTTTTCACACTCACTGGTACATCTCCTAATTTTCACCTAATATGTTACTTTGTCCATTGGACTGCAACTTGAAATCAATGTGGTTGTGTTTCTTAAATACTGTGTACAATTGTGTTTTAAAAAACAAACACCTCTGGTCACTGCACAGGTGGTTACAAAGACGTTCCACGGTGCTGGCATCGTTGTGCCTGTAGACAAGAATGATGTAGGATACAGAGAACTTCCAGAAACAGATGGTGAGATTACATATACATAGTATTAAAGTTTGGTGATCATTAAAGTGCCATGTGCCACTTTAGTCTTGTTTTTATTTTAATATCTAGGAGGTGTTTTACCTTTTTGTGTAATATAGATATCAGTTGTATGGATTGACAACCTGAAGTTTTATCTCCTCACACACTTTGCTTCTTAGTGTATGTTTATAATTGTGTGTATGACAGTTGATACACTTATAGTCGACATAAATTAATTTTCTGTGAATTGTATAGCTGGTCTCAAAAAGATCTGCAAGGCGATTGCTGATGCACGAAATGATGAAGAGCGCGTCAAAGCCTTTGGACCTCTCCAGGAGATGATCACGTTTGTTCAGTTTGCCAATGATGAGTGTGACTATGGAATGGGCTATGAGCTGGGAATAGACCTCTTCTGTTACGGATCCCATGTAAGTCTCAAAACCAACTCAAATATTCTCTCCTGCGTACAAAGCATCAAATCAATTTTGCAGTAAGAAGGTTAGAATAAATATGTTTATTGATTTTTATTTTTTTTTGTCCTGTCAGTATTTTCATAAGGTAATCAGGCAGCTCCTGCCCATGGCCTACAGCTTGCTGAAACGAAATTTATTTGGGGAAATTTTGGAGGCCCACCTCTCAGGTCGTAGCCATGACAACCTGGACCAACTCTCTGCACACTAGAAACACTCCGAAGATCATTTCAGTTCTTGTTCTTATAAGCTTTTTCCCACCATGTGTCCCTGTCTTCTGTCTGTTTGTCAGTGTTCATGTTTCTTGGTGGTTTTGGTGCTGCTGTCATTAATTGGAACCAGTTCAATGACATTTTGTTTGTAAAAGGTAGATGTCTAATAAAATATTTTTATATTTTTACCTGTTGAATGAATCTTAATGAATCTTTAAACCAATGAGTTTACATCTACAGAATACTGTGCACCAGTCAGTGTATACCATAAAACAATTTCATTTTAGCATTCAGTAGTTGAGGCAGAATGTATTTGCTGTTTTTTTAATATAGGAAACTTTATATACTGCTATTATGACACAATTGTCTTTAGATTCATATCATGCAGTGTAGATAGAGGGCAGTGTTTCCCATAGTTAAGACAGTCGTTGGGAGTCATTCAAACTGATGGAAAGATGCAATGTGTTCAGTGACATGGTATTTAATTTGAATAATTATTTCTGGGGTTGTTCTGTGTGAAAGGAGAAAATTGCCCAGGGTAAAACAAGTGTTTAAATCCAATATACTTCCAATCAATCGCCTCTGAAAAGTTTATTCCTGGAACACCCATGATTCCAGATTTATCACATAAAGGATTTAAGACAGAGAAACCAATTATTTTGGTTAATGTGCTTTTTCAAAAAATGAATGCAAAATAAGTTATTTGACACTAAGTCATTTGCAGCAATTCTGTTCCTTTGTTGTCATCTTGCAGTCATCCATTTAGAGAAACAGTAGATTAACATAATGTTTACCATGACTTCCTCTTTCTCCATTTCACCCTCCTCACGTCCTGCCTGAATTTAAAATGTCTCCAAGACATTGCTATTGATTTTGCACTGTCAGCTTCCATTAAATTTGCAGCTTAGTGAGGAGACCCAGGCCGAGGTGAGGGCGTAAGAATACTAAAGAGGGAGATTATGTAAGCTCAACCAAATGTGCCTGCAAGGGCAGTGATGATTTCATATTTAACCATTTTCATTGAATCACTGGTCATCGTGAACTTTCCTGTCTGGAGCAGGTAAAACATGCCTGGATCTGCTCATTATTCCACATCAATGCCTGAATTGAATGGATTCTTTCTTGGACCATGTCCCAAACTTCCACCATGTTTCATGGGAATCTTTGCTGTAGTTTTAACATAATCCTGCCTTCAAAAAAACAAACAAATGGTGAAAATATAACCTCCTTGGTCGAGGTAATCAGCAGAAGTCTCATTCAAGGGGAACATCACATCTTTAATTGTGTGCTTTAGCAGTGCAACAAAGAGAGAGTGGCAAGGAGTGAGAGAGAGGTGACTTGACCTAACAGCTAAACTGTAATAATGTTACATTATAGTACATGTCGTTTAGCTGACGCTTTTATTCAAAGCGACTTACAATTAGTCCATTCAATATCTATAAGGGGCCATTTTTGGGGGGTTTAGCATCTTGCCCATGACGAGCCGATGTTCCCATTTTTCCATTCTACTGTGTTTTGACAGATTTCTGACTTGATCGGTAAGCATGTTAATACTATCAGTTTGTGTTTCTGTGCATGTGTGTGTGAGAGAGAGAGAGTTAGATGGTTACGTTTTCAATTAGTGTGTGCTCATGTGCGTGCATGTGTGTCTAAAAGTGTTACCTCTAGATAAACCTCTGATCCACCTATACCTCTCTGCCACTATAGCTGCTCTGACACATCGGTGTGATTACTGCAGGAGGTCTCTACTGCCTTTTACACAATGGTTTACATTTTGTGTCGCCAGGTTGGGTATGGGAGAAAATCTAATGCCTTATGGAGATTGATCGTTTCTTTTAACCACAACAATGATCATGTGACCATTGTTTGACCATGACAACAGACTGATTTCAACCTGATCCATAATATTTCCATGATTGGATTATTACGACTACTAGTTTCAGTGTGGGATACCTTATAACGTAAGTCTTGTAGGACTGTTTATATCATGTACCAGATGTCTGGCTCAGACAGGATCAAGGTTTTCAAGTGTTGCATGTTATAAGGTGGAAAAACATGGATGGATGGATTTGCTGAAAGAAATTGGGAGGACGTCCGGGTAATGTGCTGGATATCGCACAACTTGAAATAAACGATGGTCAGTCAATGTGGGAATGATTGATGTGCACTGTGCTGCTGCAGAGGCACCAGAGGGGGGGGGGGGGGGGGGGGGGGGGGGGCAAAAGCAAAACAGAGGAGAGCCACTGCTGGAGGTGCATTCAGGTACCCTAGGTTCCAAATGATCTGGTCCTATTATATTTTCTTTTCTGGAGTTCTATTTTTGTAAGGCAGTTGGAGCTCTGCTCAGTGGTAGAAGTTAATTAGAAAACCTTTTGTGTTCCCTACATTTATATATATATTGTATTTAAAAAAAGACTAATAAAGCGAAATAAGAATCACTGGCATCTTCCCACTCGAATTATTTGCTTTGGTTTATCACAAAAATAATAATGCAACTTTAAATATTGTGCTGCGTGTGGGATTTTTATGTGTGGGATTTTAAAGAAATCACAGTGTTTCTGACTAATTAACCCAATCAATCTGCGGTGGTAGCTTCTCCCACGGTCCTTGAAGGCAGCATGGATCCTGCGGAGTTTCGGGGAAGCGCCTGTGAAGCGCGCTCACGCTCGCACGCACGTCCACACGCAGGCTACAGCAGCGCACCGGGAGCATCCCTGAGCGAGGGAGCGCTCGTTTCTGTGGAGGGTTGACAATCTCACACAATCACTGCTACCGCCTCCGTCACGTCGGGACACACACGGACTCTGTCGCCGCAGAATGATCCCGGGCCCCGGCGAGCCTTGTGGACAGTGAGGCCCCCCGCGCAGAGATCCACCTCGCAGCCGGCAGAAGGAGCCTCGCTGCCCGCGTCTCCTCCAGCAGCAGCCCCGGAGACAGGATGTCAAGTAGCCCGGAAGAATGTCAGTCCAGGGGCGGCGGCTCCGACCGTGACTTGAAGATGGCCTCTTCAGGCAACACGTCCCCCGAGGGAGGACCTCAACCGCCGCTGCAGCAGAACCGTATACGGCAGGTGGGTGTCCCGCGCGCACCCCGCTGCTGATGCCGTGCTCTCCGGGTGGAGCAGGTAGAGGCGTTGGCGCACCGGTGATCTGTCTTTGATTTGAACTCAACTGGGTTTGAATGAGATGCTGATGCAGGGATGTTTAGATCAGTGACAGTGAGAGAAAAGCCACAACAGGCCGGCGGTGCCAGTTGTTATGGCCGTCAACATAAACACCAGCAGGCCTGCACTGACTCCACTACTTTCTGTTACAGGCCCCACGGAGTGTTTACAACTTCTGTGTAGGTGCACTGCTCACATGGAGCATATCAGGGTGAGCACCCTTGGGTGGTGACCAATTTAACCTTCTACCCAGTGACATAGTGCAAGTGTAGGGTTCTCATGAAGATGAATAGGTCTCTGTCATACACTGGTAGATTCATACAGTGTGTATGAATCTGTATGTGTGTGTGTGTGTGTGTGTGTGTGTGTTTACTAAGTGCTCCCTCAGTCCACTCTTGGGCTGGGCTGTTATGCCAGTAAGTCCTTCTGTCCTTGTGTGAACTGAAATTCTCATATGCAGGCCTCATCTTCCTCTTCCTGTTCTCTTCCTCTCAAATATTCTTAGATCCTGGTGCGTTTTTTTATAAATTCAACTAAATCCACTGTCAAAACTGCATCAGCCTAATTGGACAAAAGTAAACAGTGTATTCATCTGTACGTCAGTTTACATGAAAGTACGTTTTAAGCAGGAAGATTAATGTTAAGTGTTACAATCTAGATTTGATTGTGCAGTCCGTTGTGTGTGTTTGAGTAAAAGTGAGTCAGGAGATGGTAGATGGTTGCTTCCTGTGTCAGTGCACTCGCTCAGGCTAATGTGATTTCAGTAATGGACTTGAGTGCCGCACACACACACACACACACACATAGACACACTCATAGACACACAGACACACACTCATAGACGCATAGACACACACCTTTCGTCTTTTCTTCCAGGGTGGGGCCACTGAGCTCACACACTTTGATGCAATCAGAAGTTTATTGTGTATTATCATCTTTGAAAAATCAAGCAAACATGATTAAGTGGACACATGATGTATTTGTATGCACGGTACAGGAATAGCTGCTTGTTTTTGTCGCTGAACAGAAAGAAGATGAAGTCTGTCTCCCTTCATGATAACTAATCCAGCAGGGTTAGTGCTCAGTGGTCCGTTTTCCAGATACTCTGAAATGCTAGAGGTACATTTTTAAAACTCAAATAAACACATTTCACAAAAGTACCACAAAGGGTAAACAATAGCATGGGGTCCTTTTGATTGTCCACCAAGGCACAGAGTCGTTTTTGGTCGTTGAAGGAGCTCGCTTGTTAAGGTTCAACACTAACTCCCATTTGGCAAATGGGAATATCACTTACCACTGCAGAGATCCATGTTTAGTCCCGAGCAGCACAGCCCCCATTGGCCCCAGTGATCAATAACCAGTGGCGGCACTGATGAATGATCAAGTCATCTCTGTTACTCTACTGGTGACGCCTACTGGTTTGTCTGTCCCGCTCAAGCATCAGCCAGAACTAAACTGCAGGAATCATACTGGAAAGAAATATTAGAGGGGGCACTATTTTGACTGTGTCTTTGTCTAAAGGCCCAACACACCCACCATGTTGCTACTGAATCTGCTGGGAAATGTGTGAGATCAACAAACTCAATGGACCATGTACCCATAAGACATTGTTGTGACTTGCCTTGACATGATGTGAAGTTTAACCTGTGAGCAATCATTTGGCTGTTTACAAATCCAGCTGATGCCGCTCCACTGTTTGCATTCACTCTAAGTCGTATTTCTGGCCACCTTTCAAATACTCTGTTTTGGTCCCCTCCATCTGTGAAATATCTGGTTCTAAAGCTCACCGGATGTTTGACTTCCTTCACCACATACTTTGTCCGTCTGCAGTTTGGTGATGGGAGGGTAGGACACAGCAGGAGATGATGTTGATGCATTTGGACTGAGGCAAATGTTGCATGCAGTAAAACTTCATCAATGAGCTAAGAGGCTGGAAGACTTTAAAGAGCTGCAGACTCGGATGATAAGTCACGCGTGATGCAGGCTCATCACATTTCACAACACATGCAGTCGTATCATTAAGTTACATAATTGTTCTATAGAATGGCAGCTGTCGTACTCCAGAAGGTTGGTATGAAATAATCTGCTGTCTGCTGAGTTTGTAATTGGATCCATGTACTTTGGTTTTATTTTTAAAAAAATCTTAGTAAGTGAGTTTCCAGAGACACTGATTTGGTTTCTCAGCATCCATAGACCTTGCTGTGGAGGGTTGTTACTTTCTTTGGAAGACAATACCTTGTAGGGCTACGTCACTTTTTCCTCAAATCAAATTAAAACGAGTTGGACATGATTCGCAATTTGTTCAGATGTACTTGAATGTCTCCAAAATACCCAGGTTAACAGAATATTATTATTATATACATTGTTTTGCCTGGGCATTTGACTCCCACCATTTCATAATATCTGCAAATATAATTGACTCTTTTAGCTGGTGGAAATGTTTTGATAGAAGAAAAATTGCAAGAGATGCAAAACATGAAATGATCTTGTTAGTAGAGATTCAAAGTCCTGTATCTGAAGAAACTCAATGTTGTAGTATAGAGCTCAGTACAGCAAGGAGATGTGAACCAAAAAGAGAAAATGACAGAGGGACACTGTGATGCTGGGCTCATACTTTCTGGTCTAAAAATAATTCGTGTCTCGTGTGATTGTCCCAGAGAAAAATAGCTTCTTCATCTTAGCCAAGTGTCTGTGTGTCCATGTCTCTTTGCTCACTGAACCTACGTCCTGGGCTTTTAGATGCTGGTGTTAAGCGATTGCATTCGTCCCCTATCTGAACAAAACAGAGACTGTCTCATTAGGTGTTAACCCCTCAGCCTGTGCCAGTCGCCTGTCCTGTGGTTGAATAGTGGATATCACAGCTCAGTTTGCAGGGATCAGCTCAGGACTGTAGTGGATTTTATGTCCACTGCAGTCTGATATCGATCAGGGAAATCTTTGCACCTCCAGGCTCCAGTGGAGACAGGCTGTAGTCTTGCATCTGATGATGACTTGTGTTCAGGGCAATTAAGAGAACTTGACTTATCTTTTCCCCATTACTTGAACTTCATGTTATAACCCCATCCCTCCCCGAACGCTTTTTGTTTGTTATCCATCTTTCCTTCTCTGGAGTCTCACTTCCTCACTGCCTTAAAGAGGATGTTTGATTCTTTACCCTAGTTTTCTTCTTGGTTTTCATTTCTATTCGTCTCTCCTTTCCCTGTAAACAACCCCCCCCTCCCTGCTGTCTACCCGGTGCTCCTCCTCTCCACCGCTGGTCCCAACACTGAGGTCCTGATGTGCCAGGAGGTCAGATTTCACTGCAGCCTTTGACATTTTCATCCCTCTCTTTTTTCTGCCCTCTCTCGGTCTGCGTCTCCTCTGCCCCCCTGCGTCTGCCTGTCTCTCTCTGTTCACTGGGAGTGGTATGATGGGACTCTGCAGGAAGTGAGTTTTAATGGAGCCACAGCCTTCATTGCATTACCTCTGGACAGCTGCAGCCACACATACACCCACACATGATTACATCTGCCTGCCACCGCATGATGCCAAATAAGACTTGTTGGTGTCTCTGTGGGAGCAGTTTTAAGGGGTGTATATGTACGTACAGTACATGTACACAGACCCAAACACACATACTCATACAGCATTCAATAGCTGCATTTACTAGAGCTGTTAGAGCACTTGCCTGGTTGTAAGTGAGAGAGCTGTGAATGACCGCAAGTCGTCCACTCCGGTACCTCTACTGATGGATACCAAATACCATTAAGCAATTATCATTGGCTCTTGTGAAATACCTGCTTGGTAATGCATTGTTGTGTGTTTCTATGAACCATCACATAATCAGAAACACTTTACCATCAGTTAATATCGTGGGTCCTTAAACCTAACTTTGAAAACGCTGTGGACATTTGGTTTTAGTATACAGTCGTTTATTTGGACATTTATTGCAGCCATGCAGCGCACATTGGTGTGAATTTAGGCAACATGAAGTATAAAGTTGTTCAACAAAGGGTTGAGAGCTTGATATATTAGTTAAATATCATAGAAGGCCTGTTACAAGTTCCCAGAGTCAGAGTTAAGATTGTAGATTAGTCTGTTCATGAATAAGTTAATGAACAGAAAACAAATCAGCATCAGTTTTAATGTTTCCTGGTTCGATCCTCGGATATTTGAGATCTAGCAGCTTTTCCCCATAATTAAATATCATGAGAGGAGCTGACATCACGGAAAGTGCGGCATAACCTCAGTGTCATCTTCTCTATGATCGAACCATATGTTCTGTAGCATTCAATCTGAAGACCGGACAGAAATAATATTCCACTAAATTAATCTTCAGGTGTGGCCATATTAGGTATGATACTCCACCACCTCTGATGCAACATGCAAGCAACAGTCATCTGATATCTATAGGTTTCATATAAGTTTCCATACAGTGTAGTGGTGATAGGGTGGTGAGAAATGCATTGGTATTCCTGTCCCAGATCCAAACGGAGCTTCAGCACTCATCTATATTTGGTTGCAAGCAACATCCCGATACTCTGTATCCTGTGTTGGGCTGCTTGGTTGTTGTGGTACCTCATGACTAGTTGGGGTGTCGTAGTTATATGTGACACCATCTTACACTGGCCAGTCTTCCCCTGGTGGATGTTTACAGGGCACAGAGGGCATCACTTGATAAGTCACAGCTCATCTTCGTCATCATTATCGTCTTCATGTTAATATCATGCTTTCCTTATTTTGATGACAGATAAAGTCAGAAGGTGACATTTATAAAGCATAGACATGAATAGACTGATGTTGACATCCTAGCTGCTTTAACTGGCCACAGCTGCAGGATATAATAATGATAGTGTAAACTTGATTTTTATAGCATCTTTCAAAACAGTTGTCACAAATAAAAACAAGAAAACGAGGCAAGAAATAAACACTTACAATCAAAGACAAGAAATAAAGTCCAACAACACTGAAAATCAAAGAAATAAAATAAAATAATGCAACTTACATTATAAATTATACAATTGTAAAAAAGTACGTTTTGAGAAATTATTTAAAAAAGGAAAATACTACACATCCTTGTGCAAGGAAGGATATGTAAAATATTTGTTTTGTCCTGAGACGAATCGTGCTGTACAGAGGGCAGGGGTTCTGCACTGGGAGCAGTGGGAGGCATTTATGTGTTAATTATTCATCATGGCCTTGTAACTGGGTTCCCGTCAGAGAGTAACAGAGACAGACTGACAGAGAGAGAGAGGAGGGTGTGGTCGGTGATCAATAGACTTCTCAGAAGCTCAGCTCACCTTTTTTTAAAATGTGCTCTCTCTTGTAAGCTCCCGCTCATCCTTTACCCCCCCACCCACCCTCTCTCTCTCTCTCTCTCTCTCCCCCCGTTGCCTCTCTGATCATGATGGAGTTTAAATAAGTGAAGGATTTCTCACAGGGAAACACATCAAAGCTTTTCGCTGTGTTGTTGAGAATAGCATGGCTCATAGCACTCACACACTCACACACACACACACACAAAGTGCAGTTTACCTTGTACAGTAATGCCGGTTCTTTTCCCCAGGGCCTTTCATTATACCTAAATTTGGGATTTGTGTTACTTTCATTATGTAACACTTAGGTCTCAAATTTAAAATCCTTCCTGTGCACCAACTCAAACTCATGTTTGCTCCTAACCCAAAATAGGGCTGTAAGTGTGACTGATTATTAAATGTTTATATTCATGGACTTTATATGAGAAATCCACCCCACGTCTCACTTGATTTATAACCTCAGTTAACACTTTCCTTATGTGTACTATGGTTCCATGTAGAGTCAAATAGACGATAAAGTATGCGAAGCATGATCGATAGCTTGTACTGTCCAATGGGTGCAGCTTGACGTAGCAGTATCCTTTCAGTCAGGTGGCGCTGGCCAGAATGCCAAGTCAAGGCTTGAAAAAAATGACAGCTCACAAACCCAGTGGGTGACATCACGATGGGTTGCTACTCACATCTGTTTCATTTCCTCTGAGTAATTGTCTCACTCTCGGTTATTATATGTGTGTCTGTCTGACTAATTATCTGCCTGGTTATAGCTCTCTCCCTCTGACAGCATCACACAGCATTCAGCACGCAGCTTCATTGCTCATTATAGGTTCAACTAGAAATAGGTGAAGTCACTTCCTGCCCGAAAATGCTTTGTCATCTGACGCTACATTAGATAATCCAGTGAGTAGAAATACCTTCTCCCAACGTTTAAGCAATAGCCCATGTGTGAAGTTTGCATGTTCACCCCATGTCTTCATTGGTTTCCTCCGGGTACTGCAGATTCCTCCCACAGAGATGCAGATTTGGATTAGGTTAACTGGAGACTCTTAATTGTCTGGAGGTGTGAAAGGTGTATTTCTTTGTATGTTTGCTGTGATTCCTTGCGACCAGTCCAGTCCAGGCTGTACCCTGTGGTGTACCCCACTCCGTACCCAATGTCAGCTGGGATCGGCTTCAGTTAACCCCCCGCTACCCTCAAAGGGTAAGTGGTATAGATAATGGATAGATGGATGTGTATTCTAACAGCACACAACAGGGAGGGCTGTTGCTCTGTTTGTGGTCTGGAGTATAATCACATTTTAGAAATTACCATTTGGGCCATTTGCTTCCATGTATCCACGGTATCTGATTTTTCTTTTTTAGATAAATAAATTTTCTCTGGTATCCAGACACAATGTGCTTGAAAATCAGTTTGGGATCTTATGGCTAAAAAAATCTCAAAACTTAAACAGCTTCTAATTGACTCACAAATCAAGATTAGCTAATTTAGCAAATTAATGTCTCATAGCTGAGTACTTTTAATGACAACCATATTGAATGGCTTAAATAATTACCATTTACCAGTGCATTGCAGGCTTTAGACATTTCTCACACTGATATCAGAAATATGGACATTCCCCATCAGTGATGGCGTCTGCAGTTTCACTGGAATAGGGTAGTTTATTTCCCACTGCGCTCGGAGCCTCTCTGTCATCTCATTAACGGGAACGACAAACTGACGTCATGTGTTCCAGAGGGACCTGGGCAACACTTCAAAGAGGAAAAGAGGGAAAGCCGTAAATTAGTAGGACGGCCATTTCCAAGGCACTCTGCTTCATACCAACACTCCTGTATCACAGAGAGGCGGTGGATATTAATGGTGGTAGCAGGCTTTGAATTTCCCCCCAATACATTTTACTTATAACACCTTATAAACCCACTGTCACTTGCAGTAAGTGAACACTGAATTTATAGATGCAATGGGTTTCTTTCTCTGCATTTCTAGTGAGCGAGATCGTTTTAGGGAGTGCTCTTACTTTTCTTCTCACAACAAGCCGTGGCCCTAATGCAGCAAAAAGTGAAACCTGCAAGCTATCTGTTAATATGGTTCTGGTGTCTGCGTGTAGGGCTGCTGGTTGTCTGTGTTGGAAATGAGCAGCGTTGTTAGCATGGCAACACTGAAGGACGAATGGAGCTCGTCATTAAATGCATTCATTTGTACGTGTGCATGTCTGTTGGGTGTGCAGGCGTGGAGCTGCTTCAATTCCAGCAGGGTGTGGTCTCCTCGACTTTCTCTGTGACTACATGAAGGTTATATGTCCCATCAACACTCCGTGTAGTCCCTCCCAGCTCATTTCAGACCCCCACCACTTCACCCACCAGTGTCTCAGTGTCATTACGCCCTGTGTTTGGGTGTGGTCAGATCTGGATCCTGAACTAAATCTGCATCGTCCACTCTCTATTAAATTTGACACTATGATTTGGAGATAGAAAGAGAGAAGGGGACAGAGAGAGACAGCATGTGTGTTGTGTATTTTACGACTCTGACCTTTCTTCAGCAGTAAAAAAAAAGGCTGCAAAATGACTTGACATTTAAATCATATCTGTTAGCCAAGCCATTACTGTGTCTGCTCTGGGTCTTGATCATTTTGTGTCTGAGCAAGGCAGAAAAACATGTACAGACTAGCAGTTTAGCCATTATCAATATTTGCACAGACCTATATGTGCATTATGGCATTTCAGCTATTTAAGTGTAAGTGACTTTTGAAAAAAGAATGAAAGCGTATTTTCTTATTGCTCATGGTGTTTGTAGACTCACATGTTTGTGACTCAGCTCACTCCTGCAGTGAAGCCTGTGGAAACGTGTGCTTTAAAATACGGCTGCAATATCATTAATTACGGCAATGTAATTTTCAAAATGACAAAGGTTCAATATATATCGATATGCAGTTTACACATTGTGCAAACACAGTGAGGAGGTATAACACATAATCGATCTGCCTCAGATTTGTAAAGTGTTTTGCTGTGTATAAATGAGAGTTTGAAAGTCTAAAGTCTAAACTTAATAAAGACATAATAATGTGACATTTTTACTGATATCGACTGATATGATTTTTTTTGGCATATTGTACAGCTGTATGTTAGAGTAGTGTATTTTTATTTCCCATGACACAATCACGTGGTGCAGGGTTCAGCTGCAGTCCAGAGTTACTATCCCGGAGGGTAAGGATGAGTGTGTGTGTGTGTGTGTGTGCGTGTGCATGCGTGTGCATGCATGCGTGTACATATTCTGAGGGCACTGCAGACCTCCTGCTGTTGTCTTGAGTGTAGATTGAACAGAAATGTTGCTTCAGCTCTCTTCATCATGAAGCCAGTGTCTAAAATAATTTAAAGTACAGACTCTGTTGCCAGTGGGATTTACTCTTATTGGCTGAATGTAAATTATGAGCTATTCCAATAAGACTTGACTGTAATCTCTGTAATACAACATTAATATTAACTATGGAGGCCTGAGCTTTCTTCAGAGAAGAATGCATTGATTTTGTCGTTCAGCAGAGAAGTTGGCAATGCTCGCCTGCATGTTTGGACTGCATCTAGCGGCCTTTAGAACGACCCACTTAGTGATGCACTTGTGTTGATCACAGTGGAAATGTATTAAAGCCTGGAAAGCCTCTGGGTCTCTGGTGTCAACCTTCCAGTCATCTCTTCTAAATGTGCCTCTCTTTGTCGTAGAAGTATGAGGGAATCCAGCCTACTGCTTTATTCCTGCGCAGGAAGACCTTTCAGTTACTCACTTACCAGGTTAACAATAAGCATAATGCATTACTTAAAGCAAGCAGCTCTTATGAAAACTAGCATTTCTCGAATGAGGAGCAGTTGGGACGGGGTTGAAAACTGTTGTTGATGAAAAATGCATGAGCTTCTCGAAGACTAAATGAGTCACCTAAAAACAGAGAGATCTTTCCTCCATTAAGATGCATTATACACTGGCAGACATTCATCACTGGCATAACTCCGCGAGTCAGCACCGTGGCTCCATTAGCAGGCAGACGAATAATAAACAGCAACGACGACAACAGCAACAACCAAAACAACCACACCGATAACGACCAAACAAATAAGACGCTGGTTTTCATGAGCAGAGAGGGAAAAGTTTGTTTAAGCTCACACTTTGCTATACACAACAAACACACGCACTGTGTTATAAGCTCTTTCTTGTTGCTAACTTTGAATAGCATGGATTGTGTAAATGAGTGTGAAAATGTGTGTGTGTGTGTGTGTGTGTGTGTGTGTGTGTGTGTGTGTGTGTGAGACAGAGCACCAAACCTGCACACACACATCCACTCACAATTTGAAGCACATGAAGAGGCACGTGCAGGGTTCCATGTGCTGATCTCTGCGTCTCTCATATCTGTCTATCATCGAGTCCTAATGGCTCATATAAAAGCTTCTGGATCTATAAAATGGAAAGCAGACCATTAACCCCTCCCCATCTTGGAGATCTGCTAAACCAGTAAGAAACAAGACACTCACATCAACCCCCATCCCACTCCTTAATGTAATCTGAAACCCAAATTGAGGCACACACACACACACTTCCTCAGTTTCTAATGTATTCCTCTAATCCTCATTATCTTGGTCGAGTGATGGAGAGCATCAGCGGGGGTCATCGATCAGGTCTTGCTGATGCACAGACGTCAAAAATCTCATAGTATTGATATATGTAGTACAAACTGCGTGGGAACACAAACAGTTACAGCATTAGTACTGTAAGAAAACTGTTTCAGGATCAGCTAACATGCTAATCAATACCCTTACAGTTAAATCCGAAACTCAAGAAGTCAGACAATGCAGTAGCTGTCAGTAGAAGTTTAGATTTGCTTGCACTGTACTTTATGTGAAGGGGAAGGTTTCCTCACTGGGACATGAAGACATTTTAAGATTGTGTTTTGGTCATTTTGCTTTAGGACAGTCAAACTTCACCTTCAGCTACTTTTTAAGCTGTATTTTATTACTCGAAAGAAAAGCAATGCATGTGGAGAAACATGCAAATACTGTATAAGGCTTTACCATCTCATTGGCTGTTCCTCTTTTCATATTTTATATTTATCCATCTCTCTTTCATATCTTCAAGCATTCTATTATTTTATCTTTATCCTTTTGTCTTTTTTTTCATACCTGCCTTTGGTGTTTTCCTCATTTCAGATTATGAGATTTGCGATAGCTTTTTCTCAGTTCCCTATAATATTGTTTTGCCTCGTGCTGGTGGGGGTCGGGGCCATCGTTTTTATTGCTTTTCAATGTAATGCACATTTTGTTTAGTTTTTTTTGTATGAAAAGAGCTAAAAACACTTTTTAAATCATAATTAAATTTTGAAGGTAACAATGATGACCACCTGAATATTTAGTTTTGAATGTCATTATTTTAAATTCATCATTAGAAGTAAGGTCAGAGGATGAGTTTAAATTCGATTTTTGATTTTTACAGTCGTCATCATCACTGTTATTGTTGTTCCTTTATTACCTCACTGAGCTCAACCACAGATTTGTAGCTGCTTCCTTGAGAAAAACATATTCTCTGTGTAACCAGTAGAGGGTGCTAGAGGAGCAGAGCACAGAGAGGCTAGTTCCTTCCTACAGCAGGACCTTCAGGAAACTGAATGAAGCACTCAGGCTGAATGCACCAGGGTTTAACGTTTTATAGACACCATTACAGTGTGGGGTGACTCAGCAGATCTGTCGCATTCATTATTAGTAGTAGAGAGAAAAAAATGCTGATGTCGTTGCTGGTGACTGAGCCGAAGAAACGTAACAGGAAAAATGTGTGAACAGAAATAGAGGTGTGAGATAGTGGCCCTGTCCCTGGTGCTGAAATTTCAAGCTCCTCCAGTTCCCAGCAGTGACAGTGAGAGACCTTGACACCCGTCTGCTGGTGGCGGAGACACACACGCACACACGTACACAAACACTCACACAAGCTGTCACATCATATTCCATCAGCCACCATCAGTACTGAGGCTGCAGTGCAGTTGAGATTCAGGCCGACCCACTTTCTCACCACGCAGGGGGAAGCCTGTAACTTGCAGGTGATTGGGAGCCACTGTTCTTTGCCTGCTGGTCCCCCTCTGGACTAAGTGGAGTGTCCCGTCTTCTCCGCTTTCTCACAGAAGGACAGACTGTACCCAACTTCATCATGCTTCTCTTCCTCACCCCTCTTCTTCCTCCTTACTGAGGCCCTGTTTTCATGGTTTATTGTTTTAATTTATTCCATATACTAATCAACTCACTGTCTCCTTTTTTGCTTTCTTTTCCATTTACATAAACAAATGCTGCATTTCCAGCCAAAACAACTATATGTTACATTTTAACATGTATTTATATCATTTATATCTTTGTCAAAAGTATTGTTAACAATTTTAAATGCAACCAGTGCGAAAGTGACAGATTGAAATGACGAAAGTGTTTTTTTTGGCATACACATAAAGCTGAGGCCTCCATACATCGTCCTCTCACCCCATGGCAGCATCAAACACCGGGGTCTACCATTGATTGCACAAGCATAATTAAGTAAGAAAGGTGTAACACAGTGGTCCATTGTTCATAATGCAGGGAGATTGTCAAATGTATTGTGAACATATAAGATGAAGAGATCAAGATTCACGATATTGTCATTAGCATAAGAAAAGTGCACAGTACAATGAAATTACAATCCAGCTCACAAAGGTGATCTAAAGTAAAAGAATAGTAATAGCAATAAGTAAAAGAATAAATGGATTTGTTTATGGTCATAGAAAAATGAGATAGCCTATTTATCTTATTTATCTCACAGGAAAATTCTATACAAAATATTTTGCACATTCCCTCCCTGCCAGCTACTATTAATCCACCCCCTCCTCCCCCCTCCTCACCCATTAATGGTTCCCTCTCCTCATGTGTCCCTCTTGCAGAGAGGTATATAGACAGTAGCTGTAGCAGTCAGCTGGCTGCTGGCATGCAGCCTCCTAAACCCCTTACACAACATACTCTCTCCTGTGACTGTAGCTCACATACACTCATTAACAGTCACATGCATGCACGTGCACATGCCACACAAAGGCACACACACACACACACACACACACACACACACACACACACACACACACACACACACACTCACACACACACACGCACACATGCACACGTGCTTTGTAGCTACATCTGTTCACATTGAGTGGGGTTTTCATGTGCATCTGGACTGGGTTGTTCCCCGTGGGTATTTGTGTGTGTGAGTGGTTGGGACTTACATTCGTCATTCACTCATCCTTTTTCAGTTCATCTTCTCCTGCCCTGTTTCATGTTGCACACACGAATGTGACTTTCATTTTTGGTGTGTGGACCTTTGTGAGAATATGACCATCCAGTAGCTGTGTCCTGGCCTCATGCGGACATGACTCCAAGAACAGAAGAGGCATAATCAAGTCACCAGTCTGTTTCCAGATGATCATTTTTGGAGCTAAAATACCTCTTTAGGAAGTTTTTGTTAATTTTGTATCATATTGTGTTTTTGGTTGAGGAGTTTGGGTGAACACTTGAAGTCAGCAGGAGAATAGAGGTGCATGTCAGGGAACGACATTTATAAGTTAACAAAGGAAAACTTCCGCACCTTGTAATATAATTTTTTGAAACAGACAGAGGTAGAAAAGAGAGGTCATGGCTCACGCTGCAGCCCACCTGAAGAAAGCTCGAGAGCTCGAGCAACAGCCAGAGTACATGGCTCTTCAGAAAGCCAGGGAGAGGAGGCGGCGGAGGCGAGAGAGAGCTGAGCGAAAGCGGCAGGTAAAGCAAAATCACATTCACGATTTATGATTTGTGTGGTGTACTATGCTTACTACCAATGTGACTTTGTTGGTCAGAGTTGGTGTTGGACAGTGTGAGTGTGGGTTATGTGAATGTGGTCGACCCTTCCTGGGGCTGCTGTGGCTGCTGTCCCGCTGTCCTCCTGCATGGTTTATCATGTCACAGCAGGAAGATGGATGATGGTGAAGCTGGTGACAGACATGGGCTCAAGCTCAGTGGGGGGTTTACATGCAGGTGGTATTGGAACTTTTATGGAGCAAATCTTTGGAAATAAAACTCATGGGGAAAAATATAGTCCATTGATTTTTAATATCTCTGCAATGTCACTCCTAAAGAAAAAATTCACTGGTTTATCAAAGCTACAAAATTTTACATTTGTTCCTATGGTTACTTGGAGTTAGAACCAGGGAATATAAGTTAAGGTATATCTTATCTTATCTGATCTTATCTTAACATTGAGCATCTTACCCTTTAAAAGGGTGGTTATGAGGTTTTATACTTTTCACTGTCAATCTGAAATTAATTTCTCTGTCTGATAAGGCACCAATTATTTCGTCTATAAGCATGTATTCACTAGCGTTTATTATTATGAATAAATCATTTACTAACTCTAAACTTTTGGGGTGCTAGATTCTGGGAAATCATCCTCCAAAATGGCACTTTGTAGTCACTTGAATTGTAGTTATATATATATGTAAGTTATAAAGGGCACCATCCTCATCCAGTGGAAGTGTGTGAGGATATTTGGTTGTTTAATACTGACAATGGTTTGAAAATAATTAAAGAAAATCTTGAATACTGAATTCAATGTCATGGAAATAGACACAGTACAGTGTATAATCCAGTAGCTTTCATCACATGACCAACTGCAGGTCAATCTACACAAATCCTGTACAGAAACACAGATTACAGCTGGTTTCCAATCAATCCAATCTCTGTTAGTGTGTACTTGGCGGAGAGATGAATGAGACAGCAGGGAAAACACAAATGACTAAAAACCTGACACACACACACACACACACACACACACACACACACACACACACACACACACACACACACACACACACACACACACTCACTCACTGACTCACTCACTCACTCAGACATAATACTGACATCTTTACTAGAAAACTTGAGGGAAACATTTGTGAAATCATTGCCTAACTGTAGTTTAACTTTAGACTGCAGAGTTGTCTTTGGATGTGTTTCAGCAAACTATGATAAAGATAAAACATTCTGAACCGTGTGTACATGACGTCACATTCTCTACATTCTTCTAATGACGAGCAAGGGAATCTGTGTGAGGTTTTAAAGTTAGGGACATTTGACCTGACTACTGTGTCGAGGCTCCTGCTTGTATCACTCCATCATGAGCCTTGGCGTTCCTGGAGAGCACCGCAGGCCAAGCGCTCTCCCGCCAGACTCAATCCCAGCTGTCGTGCACCCCACCCTGGACACACTCAGCAGGGATTGTTGTCTTCTTGATAAAATGGAGAATGAGGAAAGGTAAAAATAGCCAAGGCGGAGAGACAGTAAGGGTGAAATGTTTATGGTAGCAGTTGTTCTGCTGCGGACAGAGCGGAGAGTAAGACTGGGCCTCGGCTCTCACACAGAGAGCCAGAAGTATGTGAAGCTGAGAAGTTTTGGCTGGGCAAAGGGATAAAAGTGGACAGGGGATGGAGTGGTGGTAATAGTGAAGTAAGTGAGTTTTGTTGTGGCATTAATTGTGTTTGGACAGAAGACAAGAACACATTTAATGGGTTGCAAGATTGCGTGATGCAGCCAAATGACAGGAAGTGAACTGGAGAGGCTTTTATCCGTGGACACAGAGTGAGAAACTACAAGTACTGGACTTTGCAGGACCGTTCAACACCATACAGTCTTAAAGTAAGAGAGGAAAGACCCCTAGAGCAAAGAGAAGCGGCCATGGGAAACGCAGCAACATGTGAGGTGTGTGGATCAGATAGAGTTTTAAGGACCACTGGGAGTGACAGGAGTTTAAACCAACACTCTGACTACTATGGATCTGCTGACTCTGGATCTGAAGTTGATGATTCACTGGTAAGAAGTGGAGAAGGGGACACAAGGTTATGATGATGTTTGGAGTTTGCTACATGTGCTGCAAGTACAAAGAAAGTGCTCTTCAAGGATAATTTCTTTGCAGACGTGTGTTGTGTGTGTGCGCGCGCATGTCAGGTGACATCTCACGTGAGGCGTTTGACCCTTGACCTTTCTCAGCCATACAACAGGGAGTTTGTGCTGATCCTGCACGTTAGCAGCCAGTGGTGTCAGACTAACATGTTCTGTCTTAACCTCATTAGAAAGAGGTTAAATTCTTGTCAACACGGTTAAATTCACACACTCAGTTCTCCTCTGCTGAAGTGTTGTGACATCCACTCACTGTAGCTCAATGGAATTCATCAGGAAAATATTATCTGTGTAAATATTATTACTAAAGCTACATATCTAAATATTTGACGTCTCTACAGAAAGATTTGACCCAAAGCTCATTATCAATCATGAGATAATTCACCTTCATGTAGCAACTATTATTTTGATTATTAATGAATCATATGAGTCATTATAGAGCACAAATGCCAATAAGTTCCTGCTGTCATTCTGTCCTTGTGAGGATTTGCTACTTTTCTTTCTTTGAAGATGCAATAAACAGAATAAATTTGGGTTTTTGAGCATCGTTCATACAAAACAAAGTTTTTATTCACATTAATTAGAGCTCTTGGGTGCATTTGTGTTTTATTCTGACTCAAAATGAATAACAGATACATTATTATCAGTGCATCTGGGCAGCATGCAAATACAAATAATCATGCAAAACTGTTTTATAGTAGTGGGGTTTCATTTTTATTGAACTTTTAAATGTTGCTGTGGTCTCACTATGCTCTCAGCTTTGATAATGATAACTCTTAAACTGGATTTAAATGTCCTCTAAAAGAATATTCTTCATAATTGTGTTGTATTACAGTTAGATTTTATTATTTATCTCTAAAGTCTGTTTGTTCTAAACTGCCTTTCTTTGCTGGAGGGATATTTCTGGTGACCACTGTGAGTTATGTTACAGTAAACACTTTGAGGAGGGCTCGGGTTGTCTTGAGGAGAGTTAAAAGCTGAAATTGAATCCAGGGCAGAAGATAAGGCCCCTTGGATCATGTTTTCTTTCCTGTTACACACAGAACCAGGTCAACATTCTCCAGGAGTTTAGTGTAAAACTTTCATTAAATTCAGTGATTCATTAAACAATACATGCAAGTGTGTGTGTGTGTGTGTGTGTGTGTGTGTGTGTGTGTGTGTGTGTGTGTGTGTGTGTGTGTGTTGCTGCCTGTGCAGCCTAGATGTCTGGTGGCTAAATTTAGAAATATGTGCTCAGACAAATTATTGTTCTGAAGTTCTGACTTCTGTATTTTAGCCATGCTAAACATGCTACTTCATTCATGTCTCTAAACAAACTTTAATCATTTGTTATACATAAATAGAACAATGTCAAACTACAAAATAATGAAATGGCAAAAGCGACAAAAGTGAGATAGTTGGTTTTTACGTGCTGGGTAAAAGATAAGCACAATCCTCTTTGTGTAACAAATACAGTATGACCTAAATGCCAGTATGTTCTGAATTAATCCTCAGCATTTTCTTTATACATGTGATCTCCCACCACATGTGGGGATACAATAGACCTGAACCTTAATCAAACTAAAACCTAATTCAAAATTAAATGCAAAACATGGTTAATGTGGTGGTGCAGTGGTTAGCATGGTGCCTCAAAGCAAGAGGGTTGATTGTCTTTATTTGACAGAAGAGACCGAATGGTTGCAAGCCAGAGTTGAACCTGCTACAGATGACTGTAGTATCAATGCATGGGGTTCCAGAGTCTATCTGGCATCCCAAATCCAGGGGCTTTCTGTGGGCAGTTTAGATACTCTCCCTGTTCCTGCATGATTTTTCTCCAGGTACTCCGACTTTCTCCCAGAGTCCAAAATCATGCAGATCGGGTCAGATTAATTGGAGGCTGCTATTGTCCATAGGTGCAAATCTGAGTGTGACAGGTTGTTTGTCTCTGATATTCCCTGGTGACCTGTCCAGGGTGTACCCCGCACCTCCGCACAATGTCTGCTGGGATTAGCTCTACTGCGATATACGGATAAGCGATATAGATAATCTTTGGATGGATAAAAAATCTATATATATTAATATATATTTACTAATATTAGTCTTCATTCTGTCTCATCCCTCCAGTCCGACAGTAACACCAGTTTCCTTCGAGCTGCCCGGGCGGGAAACATCGACAAAGTCCTTGAATTCCTGAAAAATGGAGTAGATATCAGCACCTGTAACCAGGTAAGAGAACTTCCTCCCAACAGAACCTGTAGCTATTTAACATTCTTTCACTTCATGTAGCAAACCTGTGCTGCTCTACCATACCTCTAGATGTCGTAGAGCATTTGTCTGTAAACTGCATCCATTATTCGAATGCTGGGAACAGACATTGTTGAGTTATTCACACACCGTGATTGTGTCAAAGTTGTGTGCAAGATTTTGTGGTTAGAATGGGTGGAGCAGCGTTTTTTGACATGTCGACATGAAATTGTGTTACAACTTGACTCATGTGTGTCTGAACCAAATCTCCACAAACACGGGAAAGTTTGTAAAGTGACACATTATGTATAAATCATCATTAATGTGTAATGTGTCACTGTTTGTGGGTTTGTGGCAGACAAACATGTGTTAACACAACATCATAGCCACTGCCCCGCTCCCTCCACCACACCCATTCTTCCCTCCAATCTCAGCTGCACTTGAAGGTTCCCCCTGACAGCTGCTCTCACCCCCCCACACACCCACCCTCACATTCCACTGTGGAAGAGGGATTTGGGAGTGTGCAGAAGACTTGTCCCCCTACAGCTCTGTACAGCCCAGCCCCCCTGGCCCATCTATATCAATGTGATTTACAGCAGTCACAAGGTAGGAAGACTCTGTGCCGATCGCCAGCTCCTCGTAGTTTCTAATGTGTCATTGCTGTTGTTCTGAGTGGCTGTTTATACGCCTGGTTGGCAGACAAGAATTTCCAGCTGCTCTCACATGCCACTTATTTGTTATCATGGACACCATGGCTTTTAATTTGTGCATCAAGAGGGACACACACACGCACACACATACACACAAACACACACACAAACACACACAAACACACACACACATGCCCCCCCACCCCACTGCAACTGGAGATCCCTGCCCTTCATAGTATCTGTCAGGGGTCAGATGATCACATTTGAGCCCTTGTCAGATGACTGAATATGCGAGTGACATTTTCACATTTAAATCCCAGCAATGTGATCACTAAGTGTGTACGTGTGTGTGTGTGTGACTTTGTCTGTGAGAGAGATGGCAATACCATAATAGAGTAAATGTCATTTTGTAGGCGTCAGGTGAGATGAACACAGCCCGCTCTTATGATCTAAAGCTGTTGACTATAAAACCCGCACACACACACACACACACACACACACACATTTTAATCTTAATGGTAAGTCAAGGAGATACTGGTTTCCACAAACAGCCCAATGATAGGAAGCTGAGGGCAGTCAAAGGTTTATGTTATCTGTTATTCCCAAAATTGCTCTCAAGCTAATAAGTGGATCAGAAGTCAGTCAGTGGGAGAGCACTCCACAGAGCCATTATCTACTGTATAGCACTGCAGTCAGTCAGTATAGAGTCAGTGCTCTGATGATAAGAGCATCAACAAATATGAATTGATAATAATCTGAAATCTGTGCTCTGGTTAATTAGAAGTATATCTCACTCATCTGCAGAAGTATAAGTATCCAGGCACTTATTGAATTTGTGGGTTTATTCAAGTATGTCAGTGCAGTGTCATCACTTGGCTGAAATGAAACTGAAGGTATAAACAAGTTGGGTGGGAATAACATCATATTTTCACAGTTATAGTAGTAGTTTAAAGTATGATATCAGTATGTTTGACTTACATATATATGTTATTTATATGTTTCTATGTCACCAGATATCCAGATATCATGCACAAAATGAACTCTGTATCTGTAAATCTGCAAGTCACTCAGAGTGTTGGCCTCGGCAGCTTGTTCATTAATAACAGAGGAGTCTGATCCTAGAAAGCAGCCACAGGGTGGTCAGGGCCAGAGTCTGACGCTAGGGACAGTCAGCTGTCCAAGTTAGTTAAAGAGGACGATGGAGAGACACCCTCACAAACCAACAGTCAAGTCATCCTTCCCTGACTCACATATTTGTGTCTTCATCTCCCAGATTATAGGCTGTGTATACATGTTTTTGTCTTTTTATAATACAAGATCTATTTCTTTTAGAATTACAAATTGTAGAAATTCACCTATGTGTTTGTGAGATAGGATTTGTCCTAAACGAGTGCTTGTATTGTAGTTTCATGTCCTCACAGTTAGAGGACTTCCCCTCTAATCTACCCAAATGTTAATCCCTGGTGAGTGATATTACTTTTTAATCTCCACTCATTTACATTATTTCCTCTTGACATTCACCCCCTCTGACACCTGGACCTATAAAACAGCTCCCTTTATTACCACGTGTGATTACAACAAAGGTCAGTGGTCACAGGCGCAGGGATATTAATCTGCGCTGGACGGAGCCATGACAGGCGGAGCTGCAGGCTGCCATGCAGGGATCACTGTGCTGGGCTGTACGTCCATTAGCTAAATGAAGCTTTCCCTTGCAGCTCAGAGGAGATGGAGGTTCAGATCAGTTTGTGTGACAGTGCGTGTATATGTGTGTTTCTCTGCTCATTTCTCTTGGAACACACAACAGTTGAAATGTGATTGAAACACTCTTAATAAGATTGTGTAATTTTTTTGCTGAGTCAGTGAGTTCACCATTTCAGAGCTGTCGCATCAAACTGAAACTCAACTTCCTGCATGTTCTCGGACTGCGGCAAAGAGGTTTTGGTCTCATGTTTGAAAGTTGTTTCATTTCATCTGCTGCAGTAGAGATGTCACTGACGGACTCATTATTATTAGAGCTAAGAACCGAAAGTGTGCGTTTCCAACTAAGTGTAACGTCACACAACCTGAGTGATGGTGATTAAGAAAGTAATGATGATGTTCACGAAAGTGCTTAACCAAGTGTATTAACCAGTTATTGATCATCAACAACAGCAACAACAAAAACAGTTTGTTTATTGATTCATTGTTAAAGTTTAATTATCAAGTAAAACTGTGGATTTACTTTGAAAAGTGAAAGATTTGTTTTTTCTTTTCCTTTCAAACAAGCGGTCTGAAGACTTTGGGTTCGGGAAAGTGATCAATTCTCTGACAAATTATGGACTAAATAATAAATGAATCAGTTAAATATAGTAATGGTTAATGAACTGCCTAATGGTTGTTAATTAAAGCTCTAGTCTATCTATATCTATATAATATATATGTATCTGCATTTACTTGACCAGATGCTGACTCACAAACTTTGGCCTCTTAGGAATGACCTCATTTTGTCTATCTTTTTAAAAGGCTGACATTTACTGTATAGCTTCTAAATATGTGTATCTATATGTGTGTGTGTGTGTGTGTGTGTGTGTGTGTGTGTGTGTGTGTGTGTGTGTGTGTGTGTGTGTGTGTGTGTGTGTGTGTGTGTGTGTGTGTGTGTGTGTGTATTTACGTCCCACATACCCTCTATGACTGTGCAGAAACATGATACCCCTTTGGCTGTTTGGCATTTGGCAACCCGGAGACAGAGAGAGTGAGAGTGTGTGTTTGTGAGTGTGTGTGGGGGGGGGGGCAATGATAGAGTTGTTCGCAACATAGCAGTTCCTCCATCTAGAGGATCAACAGTTCCTCTCTCTAAGCCAACCCAGAGAGAACTTGCAAAGGGGGTCAAGAGAGACACAGACACTTCCGCTGCAGAGGAAGGAGGCAGAGGACCTGTGGTGATCGTTGCCACTCCATCACTTCTCAGTCCAACTCGGACAATTTAGAAACTCACTTAGAAATCTTTTATGTAGAGAATAGCATACGAAGGAAGAGAAGGCACAGAGAGGAAAGAAGAAGACGGAGAGAGAGAGAGAGAGAGACTGAGGCTTGGTTTGAGAAAAGGAGCAGAAAGGATAAAACGAGGTGTGGTTTCATTGCGGTGACGTGCTCCCCTAGTTGGTGGGTTTAAGAGAAACACAGCGCAGAATGGAAGAGGAGGAGGATGAGGTGATTTCTTGTTTGTGTTTGTCCAGTATATGTAATATGCATTTTCACATATGTGTTGTATAGATTGTGTTGTGATGACCTGTAGCTGTAGTTGATGGATCCGAGGCCTCAGATGTTCTGATCACACCTGCCTGACTGAAACAGCACTTTCTGTACTTGAGAGTAACGTTGATGTCTGAAGACATTTCTAATAATAATAATTTATCTCTATTTTTGATGCTACTACTCTGGTTTGTGATTACCTTCTCTTTTTTTCTTTACCATTTCTAAATAGTCGTCTTCTCTAAATGTTGGTGCCATAATATGTCATTTTAGGCTGGGTACATAATATGGATGCACAATATTAAATCAATAATTATATATTAATTGAAACTATAAATCATCCTGCATTGAATTGTTCTAGTATTGTTATATATTGATATACCTCCACCACATATAAAACTTTTTAATCTTGTTATATTAATAATGCTTGTTATAATACAATAGAATACATTGAAATGTTGCCTCATAATTCACAATTATTTTATATTCATAAGCATTTATTGCAGGAATATTCTATTTTAATTTACTGGATTGTTGTTTTTAAGGCCACACCCTGTATATTCCTGTAATATATAATGCAAGCATAAGTATTACCCAATCTCTGTGGCCTGGGCATTAATGTTTGTCATAAAACTCCATTTGTACTGCTGCAATAATCGGTGAAGCACATTTGTTTTGTTGAACTCTTCTGATTCATGCTATTGATGTTTTCTCTCCAGAATGGTCTGAATGCTTTGCACCTGGCAGCAAAGGAGGGACACACAGATTTAGTGGAGGAGCTGCTGGAGAGAGGAGCACCTGTTGACTCCTCTACCAAGGTACACACACACAGATTCATATTTTTATTTTGCTTTGCAAGCATCCAGATTTGTCCTCAGCACAGTTTGATCTTGAGCCCAAAGGACTCAAAGGAGACATGTGGGCAGAAAAAAAGAAGGGAGGAGGAAGGAAGAGGGAGACTGAAAGACAAAAAGAAAAAGGAATGCATTACTGTATAGGGGCATCAGTTGTGAAATACTGTGAAATCAACACTTCTCACTTGAAATGAGAAACCTGTATCATGAGGCTGTTGGTGTTGGGTATGAGGGTGCAAAAAAAATGTTTTATATCTGTTTTTAGAATTCTTACTTTTTTAAAATCTAACTTGAGATTCTTATAACAAGACATAAAGTGTGTTCCTTCACTTTGAAACAGGTCACAGCGACTTCACATTACATCTTAAATAGGTATTTAACCTCAGTGGAGAGAGGGTTGTTTGTGTTTTGACTCTGATGTGTCAGGTTTATCAGCGAGAGACGGTAAACAGCTAACAGGGAATCTGTCACCCTCCTGTCCACGTCCTTGGTTTGACTTCAGCATGATCTTTGGTATTAATAGTCAGTAACTTACAAATTCTGAAAATAAAAACAATCACATGGTCAAAAGAAGGAAGACGCAGTCACATCAGATGATTTAACCATACACATGTATACATGGCTGGAGGCCCTAATCCTAGTTCTCTCTGCAGAAAGGAAACACCGCCCTCCATATTGCCTCATTGGCAGGACAGAAAGAAGTAGCACGACTACTGGTGAAGAGAGGAGGGGATGTCAACGCTCAGTCACAGGTGAGAAGTATTTCAGTGAAGCTAAATCAAACTATATATACAGTCTATATATATATATATATATATATATATACTCTCTCTCTCTCTCTCTCTATATATATATATATATATATATATAAAACACCAAGACAATGATCTCCATCAAATGTGTTCGTGTGTAAATCTTAGACTGTATATGAACAACATGGCAGCTTTCCAAAGATGAAGCCAAAACCATCTTGATCGCCTCCTGGTGGCTCCTTGGTGGCAGACTTATTCACCAAATCTTTCCGTATTAGAACGATTTTCCCCCTCTGCCATTAGGAGTCTGAACTCTCTGCAAATACCACAGTGCACATGCACTTTAATACTCTGCAGTTGTGTTACTGTGTGTAATATTGTCTTGTTCATATATTGTCTAGTGTCCTTGTGTAACGTCACCACTGTTTTTTTTCTATATCTTTGTTATTATTTCTGTTGAGATGAGCTCTTTCATTCTTTATCGAAAAATAATTCCACCAACTTGGTTGTGTGGTCGTTAATAAATGATTCTTCTAATTCTGATTCTGCTGTACAGGTCGTGTAAAGTTAAACCCCACCTCCATGTTAGTGGATGGGACATTATATTTTATATAATATATATATATATTTTTCTCAAAAAGACGACTTCTGCCATTTGAGGATTTTCTTATCACACTGATGTTTGTCCAAGCCTGTCATGATCGACAACTGAGACTTGCTCGAGATCAGACAGGACCGTGATACCGGGGCTCCATCCTTTGATCGCTTCTTTCAGACTCAGGCTTCCTCTAACGTCAAAAATGCAAAATGGCAGCACCCGTGTCCAGGATATTTTAGCTTCATTTTTGTTCCGTGGAAGAAAGTGGAGACACGTCGTCTATCTTTATTCTCAGTTATTAGAATGTATTTATTGTTTCTACAGAATGGCTTCACTCCACTCTATATGGCAGCCCAGGAGAATCACCTGGAGGTGGTGAGGTACCTGTTGGAAAATGAAGGGAACCAAAGCATCGCAACAGAGGTTGGTTAATGAATACACTAACTACAATATGCACATCTTTCAATCATTTCATTCAAATACATTTGAGTCTTTTTCTCTTCCTTTTTTCTTGTTCTCCACTTCTCTGCTCATCCAGGATGGCTTCACTCCACTGGCCATCGCTCTCCAGCAGGGCCACAACTCCGTGGTCTCCCTGCTGTTGGAGCACGACACCAAGGGTAAGGTTCGTCTGCCGGCCCTGCACATCGCAGCCCGCAAGGACGACACAAAGTCGGCTGCGCTGCTGCTGCAGAACGACCACAACGCCGACGTCCAATCGAAGGTGAGGGAGAGCAGGCATGGAGAAACTGATATGGGGGCGTGTAGTGGACTTTGCAGACTTACCCTGTGTTTGATGTGTGAATGTTGTGAGGAGCCCTTTCCCTAACAACCCGACTCCCTATTTCCCCTTTCTCTATGTACGCATCCTAACCAGATGATGGTCAATAGAACCACAGAGGTATACAGACTCGTCACCTTTTATCACTTCTGACCATCTCTTTCAGCTCTTTGGTCCTTATCTGTCCCTTTTTTAACAGGAGTTGTACAATCCTGCATGTTAGAATCATGTGTCTTTAAAATGAATGCATGTAATTGACTAGGCTGTAATACACACTCCTGCATGGCTGACAGTGAAAACAGTGTGTTGTAACAAAAGATATTAGAGAATGTTTATTACTGCAGATTATTGCAAGTATTTGTTTACTTTATTCCTCTTTTCATTAATTAAAATAAAAATAATATGAATCTAGAATTGATTAGCATGATATATTTATATCCTTAAATTCTGACAGTTTCTTTTATTAATTTATTGATTTTTTTCCTCTGCATAACCTGTTTCATGTACCTTTCTGAGCACATTGATATCATTGTTTGAAACAACAAATCAATATTTAAGTTAACTCTGTTTCTTAATTAAATTGCACCACGTCTATCAGAATGGGAAGGTAAGGATTGAGCCCACCTACAATTGTGTACCGTAAATATCTATACATGCAGCTTACATATAAATGTCCGTTTGTCCGTCCAAGCAAATACACAGTGCGTAGTTGTTTAGTGATTCTTTTATTTTGACCTTTTCGTGGTTTCTTTTTCTCAGTTTCTTTGTTGTATTTTTTCACCATGCATGGCAGAATTACAAAGTCTTTAAATGCATTATTTATTGCATGTGCTATTTTTGGTTCATGCTAATTTTTTTATGCTTCTTCTTTCACCACGTCTGGTTTCTTTTTTCAGCATGATGCCTCATCATTATGCAGCTTCAGCAGAGTCAGGTTTCTTCCTTTATCTGCTCCAGAAAAATCTCATCTTCCTTCCTTTCTTGCTTCCTTTCTTCCTTCCTTTCTTGCTTCCTTTCTTCCTTCCTTCCTTCCTTCCTTCCTTCCTTCCTCCGTCTCTCCTTGTCTGTCTCATACAGAGTGGGTTCACCCCTCTGCACATTGCGGCTCACTATGGTAACGTGAACGTCTCCACGCTGCTGCTGAACAGAGGAGCTGCTGTGGACTTCACTGCCAGGGTAATGTCTCAATTTCCACAGTTACTGCATTCAATTCAACAGAAACAAAAATTTAAATCATATATTAATAAAACTGAAACTGAAGCTATCACTTTTAGAGTAAGAATGGAATAATGTGAGCTCCCACTCACGTTTATGAAATATATTTGGGGAAATGGGAATTGTGATAAACCTTCCTTTGTTTCCTTCATTGTTTTTCAGAATGGGATAACTCCGCTCCATGTGTCCTCCAAGAGAGGTAACACCAACATGGTGGCCCTGCTGTTGGACAGAGGGGGTCAAATAGACGCTAAAACCAGGGTGAGACTTATTTAAAATCTGGACATTAGTTGTCATTAAATTGCGATAATTGTGTAACTATCCTCTTGTATACTTACTACATGTCAATTATTTAGTTTGTCAAAAAACCCAAACTGGATTAATATCTATATTTTGTGTACATTCATGTGTTTGTGTCTAATTGTTGTGCAGGATGGACTGACCCCCCTGCACTGTGCAGCCAGGAGTGGACATGACCCTGCAGTGGAGCTCTTGCTTGAGAAAGGAGCACCGATCTTAGCTAGAACCAAGGTACTGAACGGCTGTGACAGTACTGACCTACTCTACTCCAGAATGATTCCTAAAATTAAATAAATGTGTCTTCAATTTGGCTTCAGGGTAACATTTATGTAAAAAAAAAAAGTTCACTAAATACATTGTACCTGTGTTTTGCATAAATACCACTTGTTACTTCTTTGTGTTTTTTACTGACCACCTATGGCCTCTATCCATGTGTCTGACACTTCCACACAGAACGGACTGTCCCCGCTGCACATGTCGGCCCAGGGAGACCACGTCGAGTGTGTTAAACTCCTGCTGCAGGATAAGGCGCCTGTTGATGATGTCACCCTGGACTACCTCACAGCGCTGCATGTCGCAGCTCACTGTGGCCACTACAGAGTCACCAAGCTGCTGCTGGACAAGAAGGCCAATCCCAATGCCAGAGCACTGGTAGGTATACACATAAAATAACAACTGCACAAGCACAAAAATAAACACTCATCAATAGACACACATGCAGACAAGAGTGACAAACATACAGAGGCTGAACATGGACACAGGTTCATATATGGTATCAGTAAATGTATTGACCACATAAGACTGAGAGGTGAACTGCTTAATGAGAGTAGGATTTTTTTCTGAAAGACTGGAGGAATTTTGTCACCAGTAGAAAAAGTAATGGTCACATACATTTTGCAATTACTCACCAATATAAAAATAGTACATAAGAGTGCTTGTGAAGCTAAAATGGCACAGAGGCCCCACAGTCCCCTTAAACCCAGTCAAGCCTTATAACAAGGCCAAGAAAACAATGCAGATCATGAAATCATAATCTCCATTGAGGAAGAATGACAGGTTGATGACAATCCAAATAACATAACATTGATTCACAACATTGAAAACACACTAATGAGAAAAAAGTGGATAAATATGTCATGGATCATTCCCAGAGAAATTGATGAAAAGGTCCAGATCCATCCCAAATTTTTCATGGCCCATCCTTCCAGCAGGTTTTGTGGAAATACATTCAGTCGTTTTTGCATAATCCTCTACACATCTTCCTTGAGATTAAAAATGAACACTCTCTCTCACTCTCTCTGACAGAATGGTTTCACCCCGCTCCACATTGCCTGCAAGAAGAACAGGGTGAAGGTGATGGAACTGTTGGTCAAATATGGCGCCTCCATCCAGGCCATTACTGAGGTTTGTGGGAAAGACTCAGGACAGCATCTGTCAGTATACCACACTATTACATTCCCCTTTGCTTTAAATGCTCATCTTCTCTGTTTCTGTATCTTTGTCTCTTTTTCTCATTTCAGTCTGGTCTGACTCCAATCCATGTTTCTGCCTTCATGGGTCACCTCAACATTGTTCTGCTTCTGCTGCAGAACGGAGCCTCCCCTGACGTCCGTAACATTGTGAGTAGGAATCAGAGAATTTCTTTTATAAGTAAGCAAATGCTTTTCAAGTGTCCGTTTTCTCAGTGCGCCCGCTAAATGTTCTGTCTGTGCTCATCAGCGTGGTGAGACAGCTCTTCACATGGCAGCACGAGCAGGTCAAATGGAAGTGGTTCGCTGTTTGCTGAGAAATGGAGCGTTGGTGGATGCCATGGCCAGGGTGAGTCAGCAGCGGCGTCACCAGAGTCTCCTTCTGTTGATAATGAATGAGCATATTTCATGCCTCTGACGCATATGTCTATGTCTGTGTTTTTCTAATCCCTGAACCTCTGGATGATAATTTTGTCCTTCAACCACAGGAGGACCAGACTCCGCTCCACATCGCATCCCGTTTGGGGAAAACAGACATAGTCCAGTTGCTGCTTCAGCACATGGCCCACCCTGATGCTGCCACGACCAACGGGTACACTCCACTCCACATTTCAGCCAGGGAGGGGCAGGTGGAGACCGCTGCCGTGCTGCTGGAGGCCGGAGCCTCGCACTCAATGGCCACTAAGGTGAGCAGAGGATACTGTAGGCTGTGATGCACACAGATAGAGATAGAGAAACATTGACGGATCACACAAGTGGATGCATGTTCATTTCATTATCCAGCTGAACGTGAACACTCTCCTGTTTCCCTCTGCAGAAAGGATTCACTCCTTTACATGTAGCAGCTAAATATGGAAGCCTCGACGTAGCAAAACTTCTACTTCAGCGCAAAGCTCTTCTCGACGATGCTGGCAAGGTGGTGATGCTTTTAATTTCACTGAGACACATAGTTCACTTAATCTTTCAGTCTCTGACTAGAATTCATGTGTTCCTCCTCAAATAGACTAATTACAGAGAAGAATAGAACTGTTTTCAAATCATAAAAGCACTTTGTTCTATCACAGTTTTGTAATCACATGCTTCCTCTTACAGAATGGCCTGACTCCGCTACATGTGGCAGCTCATTACGACAACCAGGATGTAGCTCTGCTGCTGCTGGATAAAGGGGCTTCACCTCATGTTACTGCAAAGGTCAGGCTGACATTAGAAGTGATACAGACACAGTTTACTAATTGATAAACTCTTTCCTTTGACGTCCCTTAACATATTCACTACTGGGAAAATTCTATTATGTTACAGTAGTGGAGGCATGATGATAAGAGAGTGATGCTAACAGGCCTTTGTTATACCTCCCTGCTGTTGGTGTTGTTTTCAGGTTGTCCATTCGTCCGTCCCATTCTTGTGACCATGATATATCAAGAATGCCTTGTCTTCAAATTTGGTACTAACATTCAGTTGGACTCAAAGAGGACCTGATTAAATTTGAGTGGTCGAAGGTCAAAGGTCACTGTGACCTTGCAAAACATGTGTTTGGTCCTGTGAATGCAGCATCTTTGGTTTTGTTTTTAGTTCTGTGGTATCACAGTATTTAACTGCTAACCATCCTCCCTGTCCAGAATGGCTACACTCCTCTCCACATCGCAGCCAAAAAGAACCAGAAGAATATCGCATTAGCACTGCTGCAGTATGGAGCGGAGACCAACGTTCTGACCAAGCAGGGAGTCAGCCCTCTACACCTGGCAGCCCAGGAAGGACACGCTGAGATGGCCAGTCTGCTGCTGGGGAAAGGAGCCCACGTCAACACAGGCACCAAGGTCACACATGAACAAAGACACAATTCAATATTGTCACACACTTATTTTGTTAAGATCCTCTGTGGGTGCAAGGGACATCATTAGTTCTCACAAAAAACAATGGTGGACAACTTTGTGCTTCCTGTGTTACAGAGTGGACTGACTGCTCTGCATCTCACAGCCCAGGAGGACAGAGTCAATGCTGCAGAAGTTCTGGCCAAACATGATGCAAACCTGGATCAGCAAACTAAGGTGCAAACATACACACACATGCAAATACACACTAACACAGTCGGTCAAAAACGAGACTTGAGCCGACTCAAATGTAGTTAAGGGATTTATTTATTTCTAAGTTGAGTTATTAGAGAATCGTGGCACTCATAGAAATGTAGCATATCTGCCACCTACTGGCTTTTTTAAGCATCATATGTCCACAGCATTCAGGTGGTTTGGTATCTATGCCAGTTTATTATTTATTTGTTGGATCATAACAATTCAAGGAAATGTGTAAATAACATTTTATATCTCTGCATCATCCTCCACACTTCAGCTCGGATATACCCCTCTGATTGTGGCTTGTCACTATGGAAATGCCAAGATGGTGAACTTCCTATTACAGCAAGGAGCCGGCGTCAATGCCAAAACCAAGGTAGACTTCAAATGTTGAATCTGAAGCATAAAAACTCTGCTCAGTCAACAATGAGACATCATACAATCAAAATCATATTGACCCTAAAAACCTTGTTCATTTGCTCTACAGAATGGTTACACACCACTTCACCAGGCTGCACAACAAGGAAACACACACATAATCAACGTGTTGCTGCAACATGGGGCCAAACCCAATTCTACTACAGTGGTAAGAAAAAAAAATCCACTTCACTCTCATGAACATGTAAACTGTTGTGATTATGGAATCTAATTCTTCTGGCCAAACTCTGTGCCCCTCTTTCTCACAGAATGGAAACACTGCTCTGTCGATTGCTCGACGTCTGGGTTACATCTCAGTGGTGGACACACTGAAAGTTGTCTCTGAGGAGATCATCACCACCACAACGGTAAACTACGTGTGTGTGATACCTTTAGGCTGCAGACATTGTATCACTTAGTTTTGCTTTACATTTCCCACAAGGCTAAGTTAAATCTTTTCTCTTCATGTTTTTTCCGTGACTTTGAAAATGGGTGTCACACAAGACGGTCACTGAGAAACACAAGCTCAACGTCCCTGAGACTATGACGGAGATCCTTGATGTGTCTGATGAAGAGGGTGAGTTACTCCCAACAGAAAAAGCAAGAAATAGATGATATCAAAGCTGTGGTTCTTAAAGTTGTGTGTTTCATAGCTCTGAGGCAGGAGGACGAGCCATTATTTGAGATGTCTGTGGAACTGGAAGGTATCGCAAAATGCCCTGCTCTGCTATGCCTGCTTGGTGTGGGTTTGTGTTCTCGTAGCTAATCGGTATGATTGTGTTGATAGTGTGCAGTAACTACAACAATAGAAATAATAATAAACTTCATTTTCATTCATGTTGTCTTATCAAAGTTCCAAAGTGTGTTCCAAATTAAATGAAACCATAGATTTTTGTCTTCAGCCTTTTACTCTCGCTGGATCATCTGCTCCCAGAGAATCACAGAATACGTTTTTTACATTTACATACCTGATTTTACACGAACAAACCTTAATCACACTTTTATGTTTATGGAGGTAATAAGAGTGTTGTTGGTTGTGTTTTAATGAATTGGTTGAGACTAACAGCACAAAGTGTGTGAGGATGTGAATATAATCATGACGGTTATGTGGAAAGGGAAATGCACTGATGTAATGCTATGCTTGCACCTGTTCGTGGTTCGTGGTATTTGTTCTGATGTGTGAAACACCACAAAATGTGCAAAGACAAATGTATCTCATCGATCTACTAGTTCCAGAAATCTCTCTATGTGGCTCTCATATCTCCAGAACTGTTCTTTTTATCGGCTTCATACCTGACGTGTAATGTTCAGGGCCCAGGGAAGTGCAGTGTTGAATTTGGTGCAATCTGAACAGCTGATAGATTCAATATTAATAAAATATGAGTAAATAGGTGACCAGTACTTTGTAGCAATGGCAGCCTCATCAACGTGATGAGACAACGTCAACTAAACCTTCACGACTCAAAGTTCTCAGGTGGTTCTGGGTGGAGTTAAAAAGGAGGAGCAGTAGCACTGTGGACACATTTATGACGAAAAACCGCTTCCATGTTTTTATTCCTAAAATATCTCAAATGTCACACGTTTGTCTCCCAGGTGAGGACACCATGACAGGGGACGGTGGGGAGTATCTGAGAGCAGAGGATCTCAGGGAGCTGGGAGATGACTCTCTTCCAGGACATTACCTGGACAGCTTCAGCTACATGAGCCACAACCTGGACAGGTCACGATCCTCACACTCAAACTAAGTCTAATCATACATTGAACCTCATAAATGACATGTTAAATGATGACATATCTCAAGATACAAACCAAAAAATATGTTCACAGGCATTGAACCTTTGGCTTTTCCAACAGGCAGCAGCACACTCCCATTCACCAAAGTTTCCATCAGAGAGAAGGAGTTCTCATTGAAGACATGCTTACCAGCCACCAGGTGAGGATAAAACACATCCTCAGTTTAGAATATGTAGATATTTATTTCCTGAATGATAAATGAAGGATTTTGTTGGTCTGTAGGTGTCAGCATTATCGAGAGAAGACAAGGAATCATTCCGGCTGAGCTGGGGAGCTGAGCACCTTGATAATGTGGTGCTGTCCTCCAGTCTGTTACACTCAGGGTATACAACTCTATCTTTCTCTCTCTCTCTCCCTTTCTCTTTCTCTCTCTCTCTCTCTCACTCTCACTCCATCTTCTGCACGCCACTGTTCATTGTCAGCAGTGTATGAATCACATGTGAATCAATTTTAATTTCTCCTCACGTTATTTGTGTTTTCTATCTTCCTTCTTTCTCTGATCTTTGCTTCTGTGTCTTTTTCTGTCACTTTTCTCATCCTGATTCTTCTTTATTCACTTTATACATTTTTTTGTCTCTCTGTGCACCGTCTCGTCTTGGCTGTTTTTGTGGTTGTGTGTGCGTGTGTGGGTGTGTCTGTTTTGTATCTGCTTCTAGCCGTTCCTCTCCGTGCCTAGACCATGACAACAGCAGGTGAATTTTGGCTACTCTCTCAGTTTTTCTCCTCTCTGCCTTTACTTTTTCCTCATCCACTCAACGACCGCCTCGTTCTCATCATGTCTGCCTGCATGATTTCATAATGCACGACTTATCATTTCGGGGACACAAGTTTTGTAAACTAGAGATGTTCCAATCCAAATGTCTTTGTCTCTGATGCAGATCTGACTTCTTTGATTGAGGATCTGCTGATACATAGAACCAAGATGCCATTTATCATGTTATATCTAAAATATGGGTATTAACATCACACAGTTTGTGATTTCTAACAGCTGGATCTGAATTTGATAGTCCTTTAAGAATAAGGCTGGCATTATTCTTTATGTTACTCATTGTCATCAAATCCCATGAGAAGTTCTTAAGTAATAATCTGGTAACGTCTCTGAGTACATTCCAAACTCCTCCAAACTACAAGACCATGACAATATATTTTTTAAACTGGTTAAGTATTCAAAAGTGAATAAAACAGACTCTGGGCACTGTTGTTTTTAGCAATATTACATTGTTGGAGACTGTTTTCAGCAGTGGATTAAATCATGGGACTGACTCATAATAAACTGCAGTGTTCGTGTTTAGTACAACAAAGTTAAAAATCACCTAGTGCAACAGTGTGTTGGACATAATGGAAGTCTATGGGCAGGTTCACACCAAAAAATCTGGTTCCTGATCGAATTAGTTTGAGAATGATACATTGTTTCAATTTTCCAACTTGTGGAAAATGAACCGGTTCACGTTCACAAAGGCAAAACTCAAACGGCCCAGACAGTGTAAACAAAAGCCATGTGATGGAAATGTCGCTCTATTATTGGTCATTGAAAAATACAACAATCCCTCCTCAATTTCTACCTGAACATGGTGCATCATGGAGCACCGTCAGTTTGTGTTTATGCCGGAGTTGATCTGGAGATATAATCAAACATGAGAGGACCGTGCATAGGAACATCTGATTAGACAGCAGGTATTAGATAATTTAATAATTGGCCTACATCAGCCGACTGTGGCTGTCCAGGGCAGACAACCATGAGTTGGTACATGTTCCTCTTGGCGGTTGAGTGCAGATATTTGGTTTGAGTCAGATGTTCACACCACGCAAACAAACCACACCATAGTTGTAAATGCTCCTGGGTTTGATTCAATCAGACTACACTAGGCTAGTGTGAACCTGCTTTATGACACCAATACAGGATTTGTCTACACAGATAACAGTTGTCAGTCTGCTCAATTTATTTTTCTGTGTTTTTAATGGGATTTGATATATATAATACAAACATAGCTTTTCTTAAATCTGATACCACTTGGCTCCATGTCCTGATCGGCTCATTTTGGTCTTGCTGTGGTTTGACTGTGGTCCTCCTCAAGTTAACATGTGTTAACATGTGTTAACATTTCATATACAGGAACTATGTGACCATCTGCTTGAAGACATCTAATGTTTGAATCATTATTCATACATGTATTTGCTCCTTGACACATAAGACCCTCGATAAAGAATTGTGTTCAGTGCTCCCCTCTTTGCTTGCCTGTCTTGCAAGTTGAATTTCAAGTGGAATGAAACTGAAACATTATTGAAATAATGAACTATAAGAGGCTGGAATGAAATATGATCTACTGAAACCTGCTTGTTGTTGTATTACTACTGACTGATAATCATAAATGTCCCCCATTTTTGTTTCGGTTGCCTTTTCTGCATTGAACTTTCGAGATTTGAGTCTTTGACAAACACTTCATCCATTGCTGGGGCTCTTTTTTCTGTAGCTTCCTGGTCAGCTTCATGGTTGATGCCAGGGGCGGGGCCATGCGCGGTTGCCGTCACAATGGCCTGCGAATCATCGTACCACCGAGGAAGTGTTCTGCACCTACACGGGTGACATGCAGGCTAGTGAAGAGACACCGCCTGGCATCTATGCCCCCTATGGTGGAGGGTGAGGGGCTGGCTGGGCGCATCATAGAAGTAGGGCCCACTGGAGCTCAGTTCTTGGGGTAAGTGTGTGTTTTGTGTGTACTTTGTACCCCGTGTATGTGCATTTGCTTGTTGTTAGTGTGTTTCCACACTTAATGTGGTGTGTTCATAATTTCTTCTCGACTCCCTCTCTGTGCTGCGTACGGATCAGTAAGCTCCACCTGCCCACAGCTCCGCCCCCTTTGAATGAGGGCGAGAGCCTGGTCAGTCGCATTCTGCAGCTGGGTCCTCCAGGAACCAAGTTCCTCGGGTAGGACCATGGGTGGGGAAGACCCTACCAGTCTGGAATCCTGCTCACATCCTCTCCCACATATTTTCCACTGTGTCCACCTTAGAACATATCATTTATTTTAATTTTATTTAACTTTTTGCTTTGTTACCTCACTTCTTTCTTTCTTAGCAGTGTAAATGTGCAAGGTTTAGTCTCAAATCACTTGATCTGTTGCCTTATGTTTTTGAGTCATGTCCATTGTGTCCTTAGTGTCCAGGCTTGTTTCTAGTTGGATTATGTTGCTGTTGTGCAGTGGATATTTTCTTTGTGATGAAACATTTCACAATTTACTTTTCAATTAATATGTTTGTTTTACTTGGCATGAAGTTCACCTGATGTTTTTTAAACTCAAATTTAAATTTTTGTTTTGTTTTTTTTCTTTATTTTTGAATGGGGTCATGATTTAATCAACCAAAGCATCATATTATCACTTAAAAACACCCAAACTTACCATGTTCTTGTGAGTGGCGTTTGTGTTTGACTGTACTTTGTCGCCCCCTTTAGGCCTGTGATTGTGGAGATTCCCCATTTTGCGGCTCTGCGAGGCACAGAGAGAGAGTTGGTGATCTTGCGAAGTGAGACCGGGGAGAGCTGGAGGGAACACCACTGTGACTTCACTGAAGAAGAACTGAACCAGATACTTAATGGCATGGATGAAAGTAAGGGATCTTAACTGGATAGTGATGTAGTTGTTGATAGGCATTTCTGATTCAAACAATACATCAAAACACTACAGCACAGAAACGTCACTCAGGGTATTCATACTTCATATTTCTGATTGTTGCAGAACTTGATTCTCCCGAGGAGCTTGAGAAGAAAAGAATATGCCGCATCATGACCCGAGATTTCCCGCAGTACTTTGCGGTGGTCTCACGGATAAAGCAAGACAGTCATTTGATTGGACCAGAGGGTGGGGTCCTTAGCAGCACTCTTGTGCCTCAGGTCCAAGCTGTTTTTCCTGAGGGAGCCCTCACCAAGAAGATCAGAGTTGGGCTACAGGTACATACAGTGCATTCATTGGCCAGACACATATTAGTGGAACATTAAATATTCAAGGAATATGGCTTTTGTACCTTGTTTTAGGCTCAGCCCATTGATGTGGATGTGGTGAGAAAGATTCTTGGTAACAAAGCCACATTTAGCCCAATTGTGACACTGGAGCCAAGACGGAGGAAGTTCCACAAACCAATCACCATGACGATACCGATTCCCAAGAGCTCCAACGCTGACGAGCCAAGCTCAGCATACAGTGGGGAGACCCCAACTTTACGCTTGCTTTGCAGTATTACTGGTAAGTATGGGGAATAATACATCATCCCATGAGCAAATAATGTAAAAATATATGTAGTAAAGTCATCTGATGTGACGTCTTATTCCTGTTTGTGTTTGGTTGTGTTTTTTGGGCTTTTCATCATTTTTAGGCAAAGACAGATCCTGTCATAAATAATCCTTTCTAGAAATACAACCTAATTAATAAGTAGACCTGTCGGGTAAAACTCACGTTTCTGTGTTTCAGGTGGAACCACTCCTGCCCAATGGGAGGACATCACCGGCTCCACACCTCTTACCTTTGTCAACCAATGTGTTTCCTTTACCACAAATGTGTCAGCCAGGTAAATACTTCCCAGGTCATTTGTCTCTCACGCAGAAGTTGAACACTTTCTTTCATTTAGGTTGTTTAAAATCAAACCACGAGTACCTAGCATACTGTGAAACTATATGTTAACATTGATCAATATTCATATTCCTACAGGTTCTGGCTGATAGACTGCCGACAGATCCAGGAGTCTGTTAGTTTTGCCTCTCAGCTGTACAGAGAGATCATCTGTGTTCCATACATGGCCAAGTTTGTCATTTTCGCCAAAACACTGGACCCCATCGAGGCCCGGCTGCGGTGTTTCTGCATGACAGACGACAAGATGGACAAAACCCTGGAGCAGCAGGAGAACTTCACTGAAGTTGCCCGTAGCCGAGATGTTGAGGTGCGGTGTGATGGTGGGGACAGATGAGTGAGAAAGGGATCATCGAAAAGGGGATAGAGGAGAAGTGAGAGGAGTAATGCTGAATATGCCTGTAGCGATAGTGCAGAGGTGTGAAAGAAATAACCATTTGTAACACTGAGGTTCAGGTTAACATGGCCACAGCCTCATGTCCTTCAAAATCAAATGTTGTATTTACTCAAACAATGCTGTTTGGAAAAGGTTTGTTTGAATCGTGAAAACAACTGTCAATCCACACACAGGTGCTGGAGGGAAAACCCATATTTGCCGACTGCTTTGGAAATCTGGTGCCTCTTACCAAGAGTGGACAGCACCACGTGTTCAGCTTTTTTGCCTTCAAGGAGAACAGATTGGCACTCTTCATCAAAGTATGAATATATGTCTGAAAATATGAAAGATTTACTCAGAGGCTCAGAAGTCAAATATATATAAAGAAATGAATTGTTGTTTCCTTAACGTCCAGATTAGAGACACAGCTCAGGAGCCGTGTGGTCGTCTTTCGTTTACAAAGGACCCAAGGACGTACCGTACTCTGAACCACAACGCTATCTGCAACCTGAACATCACCCTCCCAACTTACTCAAAGGTTCCTATGAACAGAATTCACTTTCTGTATCTAGTATAACTGTGATTTATTATGCAGTAACTCCCTCTATTGCATTCTTCCCTTTAGGAGTCTGACTCAGACCAAGATGCGGATGATGAGGTAAATAATGATTACTTTATATAAGTTTACTTTAAGTAGCACAACAAAAAAACAATAATATCATTATTAGGTTGCAGCTAACTTTACCCCTTTTTATCTTTTTTCTGCAGAGTGAAAAGAGTGAGAAGAAATGTAAGCTCGACTTTATCTTGAAATATTTGAATAGAACAAACAACATTTTGAGTGATAGATATAATGATTGTATAACATAGGTTCATGCATTTGAGACATTGTATATGAGTGTATTATATTGCAATTACATAGTGTGCAGTTCCCATATACAGAACTTATCATAAAGGTTGTAAAGTGCCGAAATATGAAATTCGTTATGTGCAAGGAAATGCACTGATTAGTGTGTTTTACTTCCTCTTTGGAATAACCCTGCCTTTTGATTTTGCTCTACTAACGCTGTGTATGGTTACATGTTCGTTACTGGCAGCTATGCTATGGCTGATGTACTCCTCATTCCCTTACTCCAAACCCCACTTTCTCCCACCCATTTTAATTTTCTGTATTTGCCATGACCTTCTTCATCTTTTATAAATTATAAACAGAGGTAAAACTAATACTTTTTATTCATATCCACTGAAAATTGCTTTTATTTTGGGGAATTTTTGTTTTCATTTTATCTTGAAGGGGTTTTACTATGTTGTAATAATATATAAGACATTTTCATTTGGGCAATTATCATTCTCTCAGATTACATTTCACAACAGGTTTACTAGTGGCATGCTATATAACATTTTAATACTGAAACATGTGACAAAGAACATTATGTTATTTGTTCTTTTGCTTAAGTGTGTACATCATGTCAACGTGTCTTCTTCATTTACCAACACATTTTTTGCTTTCATTCATTCACTCACTGAGTTGACAATTTTAAACAATTTGACAACACTTCGTCTTTTCTAGTTAATAGGGGACTTACTGCTTATTATAAGATATGATTAAATTTTTCAAAGTAGAAAAAACGAATTTGCTAAAATTTAATTAAATAGTCCCAAAGAATCCATTAACAATTACCTTACACCTCTTCTTGCTGACTAACCATGTTAATTTTTGTATTCAAAATGTATTTTTTATATATATTATTCTTTGTTTGAAATTTTTTAATTTCTGGGCGGACATGACTCTTCATGTCAACAACAATCTTGAGAATTTTCGTTTGTCTGTTATGTTTTCTTCCTGTCCATTTGTTCCGTAAGACTTTCTGTTCCATTCTTGTTCTTTGTGTTTCCTTTGTTAAAGGTTATATATACGGGGTTTGAACATTGATATTGTTGCCAACAACTAATTTCTTGTGGAGTAGTCACACTCCCTCTGTTGGAAACCAAGTTTTCAGTTCTTTGTTTTGGTTGCCAGTTCAGGCGTGCGTTCGTGTATAGACAGTGAACATGAAGAGAGGGGATAGTTTTGTCCATTGTTTGGCCAACAAGGCATTAGTTGTGGTGTGAGATGCTGATTATTGCGACATATAGGGACAGTGAATATCGTATATATAACCTTTAAATTTCTCAATATGTAGTCAAACAAATCAGAAAATCATTATTCTTTCCCACATTCTACCTCTTTTGTTACTCCGCCTGGCTTTGCTTGTGCTGTTGCTGGTCTTCTTCCCTTTTAAATCTTCTGGATCCCTTGGTCATCTTTTTGGTCTTCCTTTCAAGACTCCTTTATCCTCTGCCCTGTCACTCTTCTACTTGCTCTGTGAACTGAAGATGGATTTTTGATGGCATTGTCTTGATCAAAGTTTTCTGATGTCTCTCTTCCCCACCTCATTTGTCCCTTATGTTCTTTACCCTTTTTGGTTATAATTTTTTAAAATGAAGACGATGAATCTGAATCAACTGAGACATTCTCCCTGAGAACTAACCAACCTCTTGACCCAGCAACCCTTGCAAGCCCAGACCTTCTCTCAGACATGTCAGACATTAAATTGTGTGCCATTCTGACTGCAGAGCAAATTAATGAAGAGGGGATTGACGCTGGAGCATATGAGCATTTTGCAGTAGTGGAACATTTCAAAGTCAGACTGGAAAAGGTTGCAGAGACTCAAAGAGATGGACTACATAACACTCGAAAGGAAGTACAAGGTGGTGATGGTAAAAAAGATCAATGGGGTTCACTCTGTGAGACTAAGGCTGACACAAGTATTTCACTTGTCGAAGAACAAGTCATACAAGAGATTTGTATTGAGAAGGAAAGTGGATCTACCACAGAGGTGAGAGACATGTCAGGCATGATTTCACACCTTAACATGGACATGGAAGAATACTTTGAACAGAGACCTGTAGTGACGAGTAGTTCTCAAGAGGAACATGTCCAAGATAGATTTGAACAGGTTGTTGTCAAGCGTGATGGCAAACAGCGTCCTCCAGATATCAAGAAACCTATTAGGAAGAAACTCAGAGACAGGGAACGTTCTGAGGGTGAGCTGGAAAGGATGAGCTCAGAGGAGTCTTTAGATGGTGATGTTGTTCTTAAAGAGAGTGGCCTTGTACCAACCCCAGTTATGGAACCTCCAGCTTCTCCTTTAGTGGTGGAAACATCTATAGGATCTATAAAAGAGAGAGTGAAAGCATTGCAGAACAAAGTTGAAGAGGATGAGGTGCAAAAAAGTACTCAAGTTCTACCACATGGAGACAAATCATCTATTACCACAAAGAAGATGGAGGCAGACTTTCCAGAGCTTCCACGAGTTCCCAAATCCCCTAAATCTCCCCGATCTCAAACAGAAAGATTGGAGGAGACTATGTCTGTCAAGGAGCTAATGAAAGCATTCCAAACTGGGCAGGACCCTTCAAAAAGTAAATCTGGGCTATTTGAACACAGAGCTGTGGCTTCTAATGTTACATTTCAACATCCTCCTCAGGAGCCACAATCACAAATCCAACATCAGAGCCCCACAATTTTCCATCAAGGAAGCGATGTCAAGAAATGTGACAAAAAAGATGAACCAGTAATCTTAGTTAGGGATAACTCTGAGGATACAGAGTTAAGGTCCGATAGTAATAGTTTTGGAAAGACAGTAAAATCTGTTGATACACTTCAATGTGAAGACGGAAGAGTTAGCCTACATAGAGAGACAGCAGAGTTGTCAGAAATAGAGGCTATGTCTGTGAAGGAGCTAATGAAAACGTTCCAGTCCGGGCAAGATCCATCAAAAACTAAAGTGGGGCTTTTTGAACACAAAGCTATAGCTTCTGATATTTCAACATTTATGTCTCAATCAGAAGATTCTGAAGAGGTACAGATGTTTAAACAAAGTCCCACACAAGCACCAAAATCAAAAAATCAAGCTCAGAGCCTTACAATTTTCCATTCACAAAGCGATGTCAACATACATAGCGAGACAGACTTGGAAGATCTACCAACACATGTGTCTGTGAAAATGCCTTTGAATTCAGATGTTGCTCCTTCTGTTAAGACGGTAACATTTGCTGATACAGTTCAATGTGACGATGGAAGGGTTATCCCACAGATAGTGACACCAAAGTTTTCAGAGAAAGAGACTATTTCTGTGAAGGAGAGGATGAAAGCATTCCAAGCTGAACAGGACTCTTTAAAAGGGAAAACTGGGCTATTGGAACACAAAGCAGTGGCGTCTTCTTGTATTTCAACAACCATATCTGAATCTGTAGATCCTGAACAAAAAGAATGGATCAAACTCAGCCCTACAAAGGAGCCAACATTACAAACACAAATACATAATCATGCTATAAACCATCCTGAGAGTGATGCCAAAATATGTGGAACATTGGATGTAGAACCTCAAAAAGTACACCTAAAAAGAGATGCCTCTGGGGAACTATTTTCAGGTACTACTTATTTTGGCGAGACAGCAAAAAATGCTGATACAATTCAATTTGATGATGGAAGTGTAAGCCCTCAAAGCAAGGAACAAGAGTTCTCAGGGAAGAGCCATGACAGGATGCACTTAGAAGAGCCAGTCATAAGCACTGGTAGGAGTTTATCTGAAGACATGCAAATCAGCCCTGATCGTAGACCTTCTGAGGATTTTAGTGCCGACATAAAGGCTGAGCTGGAAGAAAGTCCAGAGTACCAGCTATTCAAGCAAACATCAACAACTGCAGATATTAGCAATAAGTTGGACGAACCTGAGGAGACCCTGGTTGATGATTCTAATACACATCCTGCATCCATATCGATTCCCTCTGTAAAGGATTATTTTGGGAAAGATGATTATCTTTTTGAGAATCAAAAGAATGATGATGAAATAAGTCCAGACAGTCCCAAACATGAAGGCATGGCTGAAACCTCTGACACTAGTGTTGGTATTAGGACCCCTCGTTCCAGCTCAGGAGAGAGCGAAAATTATGAAGGACCCACAATGAGCCATCAAAGGAACAAGGAAATGCATACTTACTCTGCTGGAATAGAAGAAAAGTGCTTCTTACCTTCACTGGAGGCAAAACTTAAAGAAGTCCACATTGAGAAGAAAACATCTAATCAGACATCCACTGGAGCAAAAGATATGTCAGGGATTATATCTTTAATGAGCTGTGATTTGGATCAGTGTCTACGAGCAAAGCCTGTGGTACGACAGCCATCAGATGAAGATGTTGTTCAAGATAAATTTGAACAAATCATTTTAACAAAGGACAAAGATAAAGAAATCCTCACATGTATTACTGATGAAAAAAAAGGAGCAATAATGGGTGGAACCTTGCAAGAAATAGATCATGCAACAATAGAAGAACTTTCAATTACTAGGGGAGTTGATGAAACCCAACCAACCTTGACTGAAGAACATTCAATGAAGGAAGAGTGGGTAGAGAAAAAGACTTCATATCAACCATCTACAAAAGTCAAGGATATGTCAGGCATGCTATCACTGCTTAACAGTGACATGGACCTGTTTCTCAAGGTCAGGCCCATGAAAAACAGATCTCCAGAGGAGGATGTTGTCCAGGAGAGATTTGAAGAAGTCATTCTCACTAAGATCCAACATTCCAACGATCCCACAAATGAGCAGCAAACAATAACAGTTGAAGCAAGTAATAACTTGGAGGATAAAATTGATGGAGAGTCAAAAGAACACCGGCCGACTAATGTGGTTGTAGTGGAGGAACTGGAATCAAATTCTGTTTTGGAGACACCTGTCGCAGAAGTTTGTATCCAGAGAAAGACTCACCGACAACAGTCTACAACTGAGAAGAACGTGTCAGGCATGTTCTCACTTCTCAGTGATGACTTAGATCATTATCTCGAAGAAAATCCAATGGCAATACAATGCCACTCAGATGATGATCTAGTCCATGAGAGCTGTGAACAAGTTATACTGTCAAGTAATAATTTTGAGGAGAGGATAAGTGGAGAGGCTAATGAACACCTGCAGACTGAAGTGGTTGAAGTCAAAGAACTGTCACCAAGTCCTGTTTTGGAGACACCATTCCAAGAGCTTTACATCCAAGGAAAGTCTCATCACCAGCAGTCTACAACTGAGAAGAACATAACAGGCATGTTGTCACATCTTAGTAGTGACTTAGGTCATTACCTCGAAGAAAATCCAGTGGCAATACAATGCCACCCAGATGACGATCTAGTCTATGAGAGCTATGAACAAGTAACGCAGACCAATGAAGTTGAAGTCAAAGAACTGACAACAAGTTCTGTGTTAGAGACACCATTCCAAGAAGTTACTATTACGAAAAAGGCACAGCAGCCACGTGCAGCTGAGAGGGACATGTCAGGGATGTTGTCACTGCTCAGTACTGACTTAGATCAGTATCTCAAGGAAAAGCCAGTTGCAATACAAAGCCATCCAGTAGAGCATCTAGTCCATGAGAGCTGCAAACAAGTTATACTGACAAGTAATAATTTGGAGGATAAAATAGGTCAAGAGGCAAATAACTACATGCAGACTGATGTGGTTGGAGGCTCAGAATTGACACCAAGTTCTGTGTTAGAGACACCATTCCAAGAAGTTACTATTATGAAAAAGGCACAGCAGCCAACTGCAGCTGAGAGGGACATGTCAGGGATGTTGTCACTGCTCAGTACTGACTTAGATCATTATCTCAAGGAAAAACCAGTTGCAATACAAAGCCATCCAGTAGAGCATCTAGTCCACGAGAGCTGCAAACAAGTTATACTGACAAGTAATAATTTGGAGGATAAAATAAGTGAAGAGGCAAATAACTACATGCAGACTGATGTGGTTGGAGGCTCAGAATTGACACCAAGTTCTGTGTTAGAGACACCATTCCAAGAAGTTACTATTATGAAAAAGGCACAGCAGCCAACTGCAGCTGAGAGGGACATGTCAGGGATGTTGTCACTGCTCAGTACTGACTTAGATCATTATCTCAAGGAAAAGCCAGTTGCAATACAAAGCCATCCAGTAGAGCATCTAGTCCACGAGAGCTGCAAACAAGTTATACTGACAAGTAATAATTTGGAGGATAAAATAAGTGAAGAGGCAAATAACTACATGCAGACTGATGTGGTTGGAGGCTCAGAATTGACACCAAGTTCTGTGTTAGAGACACCATTCCAAGAAGTTACTATTATGAAAAAGGCACAGCAGCCACCTGCAGCTGAGAGGGACATGTCAGGGATGTTGTCACTGCTCAGTACTGACTTAGATCAGCATCTCAAGGAAAAACCAGTGGTGATACAATACCACCCAGAAGAGGATTTGGTCGATGAGAGCTACAAACAAATCATACTAACAAAAGTCACAACAAGAGAAACCTTTTCACCAGAAGATACAAACTTAGAAGTTTTGGACATAAATAAAAAGGAGGTTTTTGAAAGTGGGTGGCAGGCATGTCCCCATGAAGATGAAGGTCACAAGAGTTTCTCATCTGAGGAGGGTGAGGCTAAAATCTCACTTGGTGCAATATCAGATTTTAATGACACTACTGAAGGGATGGTGGGAATTACAACGTCATATGCAACAGCTGATGCCTGTAACAGTGATCATGAAGATGTCTGTGCAGTTGATGCTGATTCAATCTTCAAGACAGACAGATTTTTACTACCAAGTAGTTCTTGCACACTACAGCGTCCAGGTGATTTGGAGAACCTTAACAATATGGTTTTTAATGACCCACCTAATGAGCCATGTCAACGAGATTCACTAGAAGCCAGTCCTCTTGAGGAGGATAGATCTTCTAAAAAATCACCTGATTCAATTGAGCCAAGCCCTACTGGAGAATCTCCTTGTCCAGATTCTCTTGAGGGAAGTCCCACTAAATCAGAGAAAGCTGAATTTAAGATGCCTGTCAAGACAGCGGTGTATGAGGATTATGCTTCTCAGCTCAAAGCATGTTTTGTTTATGACAAAAATATTGACACAAATGAAAGTGAGCATGATGAGCAAGACAAAAATGGCGAAAATATTCAAATGGAAAGTGACATTAAAGAGGACCAATATTGCCAATCTGCAATGAGAGTAACTGATGACATCATCTCTGACCCAAAGATATGTCAAAACCTTCACATGCTCACAAGGAAAGACACAGATGATAGTGAGAATGATACCACTCATAAACAGGTCACCCCAGAGGAGGAGATGTTTAAAATGGCTGCAAAGATCAAAACATTCGAGGAGATGGAACAGGAGTCTACATTTAAGAGAGACACTTTTTCTGAGACTGGAGATTTCAAAGACGATGAACTCAATCTAAAATTTGGCCCAGTTACACAGTCTTCCTCACAAGAAGCACCACAGAAAAGGTCAGAAAAATGGGTGATAGAGGACACTCATACACTAATTGAAACAACAGATGCTAATTCAAGTATTACGGAGAGGGTAGAAATTCAGTCACAACTGAAAAGTTCTCAATCAGATGATGATTCATTGACTTCAACTACAAATGAGAGAGAACGTGATCCAGACAGTGAGGAGTATGTTCCATTGTGGGCAGGAAAAGAAGCACAAATATACCAAGAGAAAGATGTAAGAGAAGGTGATGACATGCAGTTTTCCAGCTGTGTGACAGATGAGCGCCATCCAGATGATGATGAAGTTGAGTTGCCTCTGACAGACAGCTTAGATACTGTCAGCAGACCTGAGACTACAGTATATATGAAAGAACAAGCATATGTTATCCCTGGGTTTCAGGGTGACATTGATGTGGCCCTGATTGCACAGGTTAAGGCAGAGAAACAGATGAATGTTTGTCCAGCAGTGGACAGAACACCTACTCGGACTCCAGCTGATGAGAGCACTGATCCTGATCCATTTCAATTTCAAGAGGGAAAGCTATTCGAAATGACCAGAGGGGGAGCTATTGATTTGACAAGTTTTGATGAAGAAGGGGATGGATATGCACTTTTTCATATAGGGGAGCATCCAGTTGATGAAGTTGTGGCAGAGGAGAATGGGGAGGGTCATTCAGTCATTAAGTCTTTAACTTTAGAAAATACAAATTCTTGTACCGACACAACCCCTCAAGAGATGCCAAAATCTCCTCTGGCTCAGAATGCCAATGAGAAAATACCTACTCCCAGACCAAGAATCCACATCAAACCCTCAAGTACCACGTCAGAGAATGAAAAGCACCTTTCTGAAGCTAATCTTGGCAGCTCCATTGAGGTTCAGCTTGGTTCCCCCAATGCTTTGGAGCAACGAACCAATGTGCAAAGTGAGGCTGAAAATCTTGAAAGCTTTGGTCTGGACTATCTAGACTCCACTGTAGCTGAGCTTCAGTCAGAAGCATCCACAATTGTCCATTTAGCATACTCAGAGCAAAGCCACAACTCCGACTCCTCTAACGATGATGACGAGGGGGAGGAGGAAGATGAAGAGGACCAGTGCTCAGTCATAGAGATGTCCATTTCAGCTGTGCAGGCTGTCATCCCACCATATCATCAGGGTTCAACCCCACCATTTGCAATCAGCCCAAGCAGCACAATTAAGGAGGCTTCCCATTTCAAATCGGAAATAATGCCCAAAGACTCACAGACGTCTGAGCTTGGTCAAGTTCAAAGAAAAGCAGATAAAATCTCAACCATGGATCGTAGGACTAGATCTCAGACTGATAGTGTCAGAAGTACAACTATTAATAAAGACTGTAGGCGTTATTCTGACAGTAGTCAATTCTCTTCTAAAACCAACTTTCCACCGTCCAAACCTCCGGTCATTTCCTCTCCCCAAAGAAAAGAAAACCAAGTTTCTAAGACTATAGCAACATCTGTTAGGTCGTCTTTGGATACTGATGATATAAGCAGTGCCAGTCACAAGAGCCCAGATTCTGTTATCTTCACATATGACATCCCAGCCTCACATAGTTTAGATTCTGATGGCAATCCATTGCCATGCGTGAAACCACCCTCTGGAACAGAGGATGTATTTGAATCTAGGCCTGCCTGGGATGACACGGTGGAAACTCAGATGCAGAGAATCACCGATGACCAAACTCCAGAATGTACGCCAGGTATGGCCAGACCTAATGGGCTTTTGCATTCCTATCTCTTCCTGGCTGGAAGACCCCTACCCCTCTTCCCAACAATATAATGTTTCCATTAGTCATTTTGTGTTGTCTTCATGTGTTGTGATTTGTCCTGTTCCACCTTGCTTTGCGTTCCTGTCAGCATTGTGTGTGTGTGTGTGTGCGTGTGTTTGTGTCGGTTGTGATGTTCTTGTATATACAATCTCAAGATTGAATAGCCATGTTGGTTAAAGTATTAGCTTCAACTATTTTGATGCATTGGTATCTCTACTACTAATACAACATTACTAATATTTGCTTGCACATTGCTTGATCAGCGTATTAAAATCACTGCTTACACTAATCATTTAAAAATATGTGTTAACTGCAACAAAATAGTAAACCAGTCATTACCTCCTCAGAGAGTCAGAGAATCCAACCTTTATGTTATCATCCATGTCAACATCTCAGACCCAGTATTACAGCCCATAACATAGAGCCCTCAGGAGATAACAATATACATCTTCACTTCAAATGATATTTTACATAGCTGGTACCTATAATGTGGAACAGGTTTTACTATAAAATATAATTTATACCTTCAACTGTAGACCCTGATGATTAAATTTTATGTTTGGCGGCATTTTTAGTGGATTGGCAGGATGATGCTGATAGGAAAGAGGAGACATTAGCAATCATTGCAGATCTTCTTGGCTTCAGTTGGACTGGTAAGTTTTTTTTTAAATGTAAAGATTTATTGTTTTAAATCTTAAATCAATGTTTGATTCGATTTAGAGAAGCATTTATTTGAAAATGTTAACAAAAATAATACAAATTAAATTGAACTCTGGAGCAGATGATTGTACATCCTGTATGACTATGTTTTAGCAGCAAAACATAAAATGTATGATTCAAGATAAATTGTTTTACGTTCAACCCCTCCACCCCTTACTTCTCTTATCTATCACCTCAGAGCTGGCAAGAGAACTGGAATTTAGTGAGGATGATATCCAGTTAGTGAGAACAGACAATCCTAATTCCCTCCAAGAGCAGAGCCATGCCTTGCTGCAGTGTTGGGTTGAGCGGGAAGGTAAACATGCCACAGGTACATATCGTTTTTATTTATTTCATTTTACTTCTTGTGGTACATGTCAATGCAATACTTCAAATCCTGTAACCATTGCTTGTTGGTTTGAAGATAATGACCATACTATAAGCTTTTTACTTTGATGCACTCTCAGTTATGTGAGCACATCCTGTTCAATCAATGTATTTTCTCTTTGGTTTTAAATTTATCAATTTATCTTTGCATATAGTAGACCCATATTCATACCATAGATTCAATGTATTCATACATTAATGTTTTATATTTTGTTAATTTAATGCTTTCTATAGTCTATTAATAATGAATAAATTCTTCCATAGAGGACTGTCTGATTAGGAGGCTAACCAAGATCAACCGCATGGACATAGTCCATCTTATTGAAACCCAGATGAACAAGTCAGTTCAAGAGCAAACATCTAGAACTTATGCAGAGATCGAGAAGACACTGGATCACAGTGAAGGTATTGACAACTCTAATGACTCAGCAATACGTGTGGCTCCATTTCTGTGTTTTCTTGTACTCTATTCATCACATGTGTGTTTTTCAGTGTCAGTTGCCCTATCTTCTGTGCAAGAGGATGTAGACAGCCCCAGAGTTGTGAGAAGGGTGGAGTCAGATCGCAGACCACCCCCAGCTGTTTCTGAGGAGGACCTTTCAGTTGCTTCCCTACTGGATATTCCTTCCTGGGCAGAGCCTGCTGGACATACCCACTCAGAGAGCATCCATGGTGACCTGTTGGACGAGCTTGAAATCCCACAGTAAGTCTTTCAGTTGCAATGATTCCTGAATCAATCATTTTTCTTACTTCACATAACACTCAGTACTCAAAACTGCTGCTTCTCTTGAGGTCAGTATTTTCCCAGCATGCCAGTAACAAGTGGCAGTGCCACATCCTGATACAGGTGTTTGCCTCATATCTATTATTTGTGGGTGATGCCCTTCAGTCACTTTGGGTTAGGGCTTTGATTTACCACACTTAAGCAAAGTCATATTTTGTGACCATGCATTTTTTTTGGGTTACAGAGAATTGAACCCAAATCTGTGGACCTCTGAGGATGTAATTACACCCGAACCTACATGTTACGACAACTCTGATGAGCAAGTAAGTGCGCTTCCCTTCTCAAAAGATGCAGCATTGGGAAGCCAAGCAATTCAGGCATATGACCCAAAAGTGAAAGACCAGAACAGTTGCTGCAGTGTTCAATTTCATTTCGTCAGTGGCACTCACTGCCAAGTCAAAGATGACTGCAGCCAAATCTTACCACTGAAGCAGTATGGTTGTGAAGATCAACAAGGGCATTTGCCTGAAATTCTGAAGTTGCCATCATCTATATCTGTCAGAGACTTTGGTCTCAGCCTGTCAGAGTCAGACCAAGCTGATACAGACTTCAGTGAGCTTTGTAATGAGTTAAGCTTCACATTACAACTTGGAGAACCAGATTCAGCTAAAACCATTGGTAAAAGAATCTCTGACCCTAGCCATCTAGCAGTGCCACCAGGAGACCATCAAGCAACTCTGGCCATGACTGAAGATGACACCTATGTAGCTCAAACAAGCAGGCTCTCTCAGAAGTCCAATGAGGTCACGTCGGTCAAGGTCAAGTTAAGCAAGAAAGGAAGCACAAAACCCCAAGCATACAGTTATAGATATCCAGAAAATATGCCCTTCATCGATGATGAGGATGGTGTCCAGGCAACAGATTCTGTTATTGCCACAGCCAACTACAGCTTGATGAAACCATTCAAAATGAAGATCGCAAAGACCATGTTGACACCCTGTAACCCAGCTCAGATGGTTTGTGACTCAAGTGGTAGGTACCATAATTCCAGTTCTGTTAGTCCAGATAGTGACCATGTCGTAGGTATAGAAAATATATCTTACACTTCTGAGTCAAAGATTATCTCTTCCAGCCTTTTTTTGCCCATCCCCAATCTCACACCACAATCAGCTGAGCAAGATGTGGCATTACCTTTCACTTCCACAGAGTTTAACCCTTTGACCCCTGACTCAGATTCATCAGAGAAGCCATTTGATTCATGGATGTTTAATGACTCCATAAATAGACTGTCATCTCCTGAATCTGTCATGTCAATTAATGATTATAGGGCAATGTCACCTGACTCTCCTACTCAGACAAAAGACTTTTCTGGTATTTTTGACAGCAGACATAGATTGTCTCCAAGGTCTTATGCATGGAGCTTCCCAGATATTACCACTGATTTCACAGAAAGTAAATTACACCTCCATCAGTCACACAAAGAGGAACATTACCCACAATTTGTTCCAAAAGATCACCTCACTACCCTTGAGTCCTTGGTTAAGCATAAGCCAATGTCCGCTAATTCCCAAGTACCTAAATATAATGAAGATATACCTAAAGATGTGAAGATAAGGGGAGATGTCAGACCAACCTCACCTGGGACATCAGATATTGAGTGTGATGAATTTTTGCTTGAAGATGTTGCTCCTGATTCAAGAGCCTCTTCACCTGACTCAATTACCTCTATTCATGAATATGAATCTTCTGATAGGGAACATCGACCATCTTCACGAGAGTCTCAGAATTCCCGGTGTAGTTTTTCATTTCTTGAACTTGTGCTGTCAGAACCTATTCGTGCTCAACTTATGAGTCACTATTGTGATTATTATTTACAATATTCAGGAGGAAATCTCCCCTCACCACAACTGACATCATCTCCTCACAATACAGTCTGCAGTGACAAAGTGAGTCGGGGTAGGCCCTTGACAGCAGAATTAGTAACTTCAAATCACAATTCTCCTGTGTCTCAAGAATCTCTTACAACAGAAGGTTATCTCCCACTACATTTGTCAGGCTCACAGAACAATGATACAAAATGTGATCATAGCCAATATTCTGGGCATGCTCTTTCATCATCTCTCAAAGAAAGGGCACCCTTGTCAACAGCTGCAGCATATCTTACACAATCACATGTCACAAGTATCAAAAGTGAACATTCAGAATGTTCAAATGGTACAGAAGACCGGCCACTATCATCTGAAGCCCCCAAAGCAGAAGAGGGGATGAGTAATTCTTTTCTTGATTACTGGTTTTCTAAATTGAAACCACAATCTTCTGATAACACGTCATCACCAGGTCAGTCAAATACTGATTTAAAAAACAATAACTTGCAAGAGTCCATAAGTTTAGATTTGCAGAAAGAATCAACAGAAATAAACTTTCTAACCACATACGAAAGACAATCTCCTGAAGATTGCCATATGCTCAGAAAACAACCATCACCCAGACCGATCACCTTTAACTTGGTGGAAAGACCAAAATACAGTCTGAAGTTTGCAAATGAAATACCACCGATATTGGATAAAATAAAACAGGATACTGCAATGGAACAAATATTGACTAGTTTAGGAACGTCCTCCAAAGAATCTGTCGAGTCAATTGAACAGCATCTTATGTCTACTCAGATTACATTTGGCAAGATAGAGAATCAACATTGTGACTATTACTTGGCGTGTTCTGACTGTAGTCCAGTGTCATCTCTTTCAACATTGTCAGATATTGAATATTCTAAATCTTCTGTCAACAAATGGTTTAACAACAACACACCAGATTCACCAAATGCACTTACTTCACGAGCTGACACTAATAGTGTAAATGTACCTTCCCGACCACTGTCCATTGGAAGACCTCTTACATATGCAGACGTTGTGCGAGGCCAAACACAAGAAAACCAAGTTCATGATTTGTGCAACGTCAAACCATTTGAGGCTAGGCCTGTTTATCTTCCCCCAATGTCACCAGAAAAGGAGTTCACTCTCTTCTCGGTAGACCATTTCATTGATGAGTCGAGACCACAATCTCCAGAGTCAGTGGTATCTCAAAGTGAACTTAGGCCCCTCTCTCCTGACTCACCTGTTCCTCTATTCAGATCTCCTTATTTCAGTCATGATGTGGAATTGTTGAGGCACAGGTCGTATACACCAGATTCAATACTGTCAGACTGGGAAGATACTGGTTTGTGTCTGGAAACCCTGTTTGACGAGACGAGACCAGAGTCACCACAGTCAGTTTTATCAGACTTTGAAATCGATAAGTTATTTAGCAGCAGGGCGTTGTCCCCAGAGTCTGTGTCTTCTGATTTGGACTTTTCACTCTTCCAGAACTGGTTATCAGATGTTAGAGCATCCTCACCAGAATCTGTAGCTTCAGCGGACGAGCATTGTTTTTCTCTGGGAATGAAATTCACTCAAATGAATAATCAACATTGTCACTATTACTTAGAGTACTCTGAAAACAAACCAGTGTCACCTCTTTCAACATTGTCAGATGTTGAGTATTCCACGTTTTATCTCGAAGAATTGTTTGAAGACAACAGAGCAGATTCCCCGGATTCCTTGACTTTAGGGGGTGAACCCAATGGTACAGACATAACCGTGACTTCCCCCCTGCCACTGTCTGTTGGAAGACCTTTTACATATGCAGACGTTGTGCGGGGCAATAAACCAGAAGACCAAGCTCATGATTTGTGCAACGTCAAACCATTTGAGGCTAGACCTATTTATCTTCCCCCAATGTCACCAGAAAAGGAGTTTACTCTCTTCTCCATAGACCATTTCATTGATGAGTCGAGACCACAATCTCCAGAGTCAGTGGTATCTCAATGTGAACTTAGGCCCCTCTCTCCTGACTCACCTGTTCCTCAATTTAGATCTCCTTATTTCAGTCCTGATGTGGAATTGTCGAGGCACAGGTCGTATACACCAGATTCAATACTGTCAGACTGGGAGGATACTGGTTTGTGTCTGGAAACCCTGTTTGACGAGACAAGACCAGAGTCACCACAGTCAGTTTTATCAGACTTTGAAATTGATAAGTTATTTAGCAGCAGGTCGATGTCCCCAGAGTCTGTGTCTTCTGATTTGGACTTTTCACTCTTCCAGAACTGGTTATCAGATGTTAGAGCATCTTCACCAGAATCTGTAGCTTCAACTGAAGAGCATTGTTTTTCTCTGGGAATGAAATTCAGTCAAATGAATAATCAACATTGTCACTATTACTTAGAGTACTCTGAAAACAAACCAGTGTCACCTCTTTCAACATTGTCAGATGTTGAGTATTCCACGTTTTATCTCGAAGAATTGTTTGAAGACAACAGAGCAGATTCCCCGGATTCCTTGACTTTAGGGGGTGAACCCAATGGTACAGACATAACCGTGACTTCCCCCCTGCCACTGTCTGTTGGAAGACCTTTTACATATGCAGACGTTGTGCGGGGCAATAAACAAGAAGACCAAGCTCATGATTTGTGCAACGTCAAACCATTTGAGGCTAGACCTATTTATCTTCCCCCAATGTCACCAGAAAAGGAGTTTACTCTCTTCTCCATAGACCATTTCATTGATGAGTCGAGACCACAATCTCCAGAGTCAGTGGTATCTCAATGTGAACTTAGGCCCCTCTCTCCTGACTCACCTGTTCCTCAATTTAGATCTCCTTATTTCAGTCCTGATGTGGAATTGTCGAGGCACAGGTCGTATACACCAGATTCAATACTGTCAGACTGGGAGGATACTGGTTTGTGTCTGGAAACCCTGTTTGACGAGACCAGACCAGAGTCACCACAGTCAGTTTTATCAGACTTTGAAATTGATAAGTTATTTAGCAGCAGGTCGATGTCCCCAGAGTCTGTGTCTTCTGATTTGGACTTTTCACTCTTCCAGAACTGGTTATCAGATGTTAGAGCATCTTCACCAGAATCTGTAGCTTCAACTGAAGAGCATTGTTTTTCTCTGGGAATGAAATTCACTCAAATGAATAATCAAAATTGTAACTATTACTTAGAGTACTCTGAAAACAAACCAGAGTCACCTCTTTCAACATTGTCAGATGTTGAGTATTCCACGTTTTATCTCGAAGAATTGTTTGAAGACAACAGAGCAGATTCCCCGGATTCCTTGACTTTAGGGGTTGAACCCAATAGTACAAACATAACCGTGACTTCCTCCCTGCCATTGTCTGTTCGAAGACCTTTTACATATGCAGACGTTGTGCGGGGCAATAAACCAGAAAACCAAGCTCATGATTTGTGCAACGTCAAACCATTTGAGGCTAGGCCTGTTTATCTTCCCCCAATGTCACCAGAAAAGCAGTTCTCACTCTCCAACATAGACCATTTCATTGATGAGTCGAGACCACAATCTCCAGAGTCAGTGGTATCTCAATGTGAACTTAGGCCCCTCTCTCCTGACTCACCTGTTCCTCAATTCAGATCACCTTATTTCAGTCATGATGTGGAATTGTCGAGGCACAGGTCCTATACACCAGATTCAATACTGTCAGACTGGGAAGATACTGGTTTGTGTCTGGAAACCCTGTTTGACGAGACCAGACCAGAGTCACCACAGTCAGTTTTATCAGACTTTGAAATCGATAAGTTATTTACCAGCAGGTCATTGTCCCCAGAGTCTGTGTCTTCTGATTTGGACTTTTCACTCTTCCTGAACTGGTTATCAGATGTTAGAGCATCTTCACCAGAATCTGTAGCTTCAACTGACGAGCATTGTTTTTCTCTGGGAATGAAATTCACTCAAATGAATAATCAACATTGTCACTATTACTTAGAGTACTCTGAAAACAAACCAGTGTCACCTCTTTCAACATTGTCAGATGTTGAGTATTCCACGTTTTGTCTCGAAGAATTGTTTGAAGACAACAGAACAGATTCCCCGGATTCCTTGACTTTAGGGGGTGAACCCAATAATACAAACATAACCATGACTTCCTCCCTGCCATTGTCTGTTGGAAGACCTTTTACATATGCAGACGTTGTGCGGGGCAATAAACCAGAAAACCAAGCTCATGATTTGTGCAACGTCAAACCATTTGAGGCTAGACCTGTTTGTCTTCCCCCAATGTCACCAGAAAAGGAGTTCTCACTCTCCAACATAGACCATTTCATTGATGAGTCGAGACCACAATCTCCAGAGTCAGTGGTATCTCAATGTGAACTTAGGCCCCTCTCTCCTGACTCACCTGTTCCTCAATTCAGATCTCCTTATTTCAGTCCTGATGTGGAATTGTCGAGGCACAGGTCGTATACACCAGATTCAATACTGTCAGACTGGGAAGATACTGGTTTGTGCCTGGAAACCCTGTTTGACGAGACCAGACCAGAGTCACCACAGTCAGTTTTATCAGACTTTGAAATCGATAAGTTATTTAGCAGCAGGTCATTGTCCCCAGAGTCTGTGTCTTCTGATTTGGACTTTTCACTCTTCCAGAACTGGTTTTCAGATGTTAGAGCATCTTCACCAGAATCTGTAGCTTCAACTGACGAGCATTGTTTTTCTCTGGGAATGAAATTCAGTCAAATGAATAATCAACATTGTCACTATTACTTAGAGTACTCTGAAAACAAACCAGTGTCACCTCTTTCAACATTGTCAGATGTTGAGTATTCCACGTTTTATCTCGAAGAATTGTTTGAAGACAACAGAGCAGATTCCCCAGATTCCTTGACTTTAGTGGGTGAACCCAATAGTACAGACTTAACCGTGACTTCCTCCCTGCCACTGTGTGCTGGAATACCTCTTACATATGAAGATGTTGTATGGGGCAATAAACCAGAAATCCAAGCTCATGATTTGTGCAACATCAAATCATTCGAGATGAGACCCTTTTACCTTCCCTTAATAACGTCAGATGAAGAGTTCTCACTCTCCAACATAGACCATTTCATTGATGAGTCGAGACCACAATCTCCAGAGTCAGTGGTATCTCAATGTGAACTTAGGCCCCTCTCTCCTGACTCACCTGTTCCTCAATTTAGATCTCCTTATTTCAGTCCTGATGTGGAATTGTCGAGGCACAGGTCGTATACACCAGATTCAATACTGTCAGACTGGGAGGATACTGGTTTGTGTCTGGAAACCCTGTTTGACGAGACAAGACCAGAGTCACCACAGTCAGTTTTATCAGACTTTGAAATTGATAAGTTATTTAGCAGCAGGTCGATGTCCCCAGAGTCTGTGTCTTGTGATTTGGACTTTTCACTCTTCCAGAACTGGTTTTCAGATGTTAGAGCATCTTCACCAGAATCTGTAGCTTCAACTGAAGAGCATTGTTTTTCTCTGGGAATGAAATTCACTCAAATGAATAATCAACATTGTCACTATTACTTAGAGTACTCTGAAAACAAACCAGTGTCACCTCTTTCAACATTGTCAGATGTTGAGTATTCCACGTTTTGTCTCGAAGAATTGTTTGAAGACAACAGAGCAGATTCCCCGGATTCCTTGACTTTAGGGGGTGAACCCAATAGTACAAACATAACCGTGACTTCCTCCCTGCCACTGTCTGTTGGAAGACCTTTTACATATGCAGACGTTGTGCGGGGCAATAAACCAGAAAACCAAGCTCATGATTTGTGCAACGTCAAACCATTTGAGGCTAGACCTGTTTGTCTTCCCCCAATGTCACCAGAAAAGGAGTTCTCACTCTCCAACATAGACCATTTCATTGATGAGTCGAGACCACAATCTCCAGAGTCAGTGGTATCTCAATGTGAACTTAGGCCCCTCTCTCCTGACTCACCTGTTCCTCAATTCAGATCTCCTTATTTCAGTCCTGATGTGGAATTGTCGAGGCACAGGTCGTATACACCAGATTCAATACTGTCAGACTGGGAAGATACTGGTTTGTGCCTGGAAACCCTGTTTGACGAGACCAGACCAGAGTCACCACAGTCAGTTTTATCAGACTTTGAAATCGATAAGTTATTTAGCAGCAGGTCATTGTCCCCAGAGTCTGTGTCTTCTGATTTGGACTTTTCACTCTTCCAGAACTGGTTTTCAGATGTTAGAGCATCTTCACCAGAATCTGTAGCTTCAACTGACGAGCATTGTTTTTCTCTGGGAATGAAATTCAGTCAAATGAATAATCAACATTGTCACTATTACTTAGAGTACTCTGAAAACAAACCAGTGTCACCTCTTTCAACATTGTCAGATGTTGAGTATTCCACGTTTTATCTCGAAGAATTGTTTGAAGACAACAGAGCAGATTCCCCAGATTCCTTGACTTTAGTGGGTGAACCCAATAGTACAGACTTAACCGTGACTTCCTCCCTGCCACTGTGTGCTGGAATACCTCTTACATATGAAGATGTTGTATGGGGCAATAAACCAGAAATCCAAGCTCATGATTTGTGCAACATCAAATCATTCGAGATGAGACCCTTTTACCTTCCCTTAATAACGTCAGATGAAGAGTTCTCACTCTCCAACATAGACCATTTCATTGATGAGTCGAGACCACAATCTCCAGAGTCAGTGGTATCTCAATGTGAACTTAGGCCCCTCTCTCCTGACTCACCTGTTCCTCAATTTAGATCTCCTTATTTCAGTCCTGATGTGGAATTGTCGAGGCACAGGTCGTATACACCAGATTCAATACTGTCAGACTGGGAGGATACTGGTTTGTGTCTGGAAACCCTGTTTGACGAGACAAGACCAGAGTCACCACAGTCAGTTTTATCAGACTTTGAAATTGATAAGTTATTTAGCAGCAGGTCGATGTCCCCAGAGTCTGTGTCTTGTGATTTGGACTTTTCACTCTTCCAGAACTGGTTATCAGATGTTAGAGCATCTTCACCAGAATCTGTAGCTTCAACTGAAGAGCATTGTTTTTCTCTGGGAATGAAATTCACTCAAATGAATAATCAAAATTGTAACTATTACTTAGAGTACTCTGAAAACAAACCAGAGTCACCTCTTTCAACATTGTCAGATGTTGAGTATTCCACGTTTTATCTCGAAGAATTGTTTGAAGACAACAGAGCAGATTCCCCGGATTCCTTGACTTTAGGGGTTGAACCCAATAGTACAAACATAACCGTGACTTCCTCCCTGCCACTGTCTGTTGGAAGACCTTTTACATATGCAGACGTTGTGCGGGGCAATAAACCAGAAAACCAAGCTCATGATTTGTGCAACGTCAAACCATTTGAGGCTAGGCCTGTTTATCTTCCCCCAATGTCACCAGAAAAGCAGTTCTCACTCTCCAACATAGACCATTTCATTGATGAGTCGAGACCACAATCTCCAGAGTCAGTGGTATCTCAATGTGAATTTAGGCCCCTCTCTCCTGACTCACCTGTTCCTCAATTCAGATCACCTTATTTCAGTCATGATGTGGAATTGTCGAGGCACAGGTCCTATACACCAGATTCAATACTGTCAGACTGGGAAGATACTGGTTTGTGTCTGGAAACCCTGTTTGACGAGACCAGACCAGAGTCACCACAGTCAGTTTTATCAGACTTTGAAATCGATAAGTTATTTACCAGCAGGTCATTGTCCCCAGAGTCTGTGTCTTCTGATTTGGACTTTTCACTCTTCCTGAACTGGTTATCAGATGTTAGAGCATCCTCACCAGAATCTGTAGCTTCAGCTGACGAGGATTGTTTTTCTCTGGGAATGAAATTCACTCAAATGAATAATCAACATTGTCACTATTACTTAGAGTACTCTGAAAACAAACCAGTGTCACCTCTTTCAACATTGTCAGATGTTGAGTATTCCACGTTTTGTCTCGAAGAATTGTTTGAAGACAACAGAGCAGATTCCCCAGATTCCTTGACTTTAGGGGGTGAACCCAATAATACAAACATAACCATGACTTCCTCCCTGCCACTGTCTGTTGGAAGACCTTTTACATATGCAGACGTTGTGCGGGGCAATAAACCAGAAAACCAAGCTCATGATTTGTGCAACATCAAATCATTCGAGATGAGACCCTTTTACCTTCCCTTAATAACGTCAGATGAAGAGTTCTCACTCTCCAACATAGACCATTTCATTGATGAGTCGAGACCACAATCTCCAGAGTCAGTGGTATCTCAATGTGAACTTAGGCCCCTCTCTCCTGACTCACCTGTTCCTCAATTTAGATCTCCTTATTTCAGTCCTGATGTGGAATTGTCGAGGCACAGGTCGTATACACCAGATTCAATACTGTCAGACTGGGAGGATACTGGTTTGTGTCTGGAAACCCTGTTTGACGAGACAAGACCAGAGTCACCACAGTCAGTTTTATCAGACTTTGAAATTGATACGTTATTTAGCAGCAGGTCGATGTCCCCAGAGTCTGTGTCTTCTGATTTGGACTGTCCACTTTTCCAGAACTGGTTATCAGATGTTAGAGCATCTTCACCAGAATCTGTAGCTTCAACTGACGAGCATTGTTTTTCTCTGGGAATGAAATTCAGTCAAATGAATAATCAACATTGTCACTATTACTTAGAGTACTCTGAAAACAAACCAGTGTCACCTCTTTCAACATTGTCAGATGTTGAGTATTCCACGTTTTATCTCGAAGAATTGTTTGAAGACAACAGAGCAGATTCCCCAGATTCCTTGACTTTAGTGGGTGAACCCAATAGTACAGACTTAACCGTGACTTCCTCCCTGCCACTGTGTGCTGGAATACCTCTTACATATGAAGATGTTGTATGGGGCAATAAACCAGAAATCCAAGCTCATGATTTGTGCAACATCAAATCATTCGAGATGAGACCCTTTTACCTTCCCTTAATAACGTCAGATGAAGAGTTCTCACTCTCCAACATAGACCATTTCATTGATGAGTCGAGACCACAATCTCCAGAGTCAGTGGTATCTCAATGTGAACTTAGGCCCCTCTCTCCTGACTCACCTGTTCCTCAATTTAGATCTCCTTATTTCAGTCCTGATGTGGAATTGTCGAGGCACAGGTCGTATACACCAGATTCAATACTGTCAGACTGGGAGGATACTGGTTTGTGTCTGGAAACCCTGTTTGACGAGACAAGACCAGAGTCACCACAGTCAGTTTTATCAGACTTTGAAATTGATAAGTTATTTAGCAGCAGGTCGATGTCCCCAGAGTCTGTGTCTTGTGATTTGGACTTTTCACTCTTCCAGAACTGGTTATCAGATGTTAGAGCATCTTCACCAGAATCTGTAGCTTCAACTGAAGAGCATTGTTTTTCTCTGGGAATGAAATTCACTCAAATGAATAATCAAAATTGTAACTATTACTTAGAGTACTCTGAAAACAAACCAGAGTCACCTCTTTCAACATTGTCAGATGTTGAGTATTCCACGTTTTATCTCGAAGAATTGTTTGAAGACAACAGAGCAGATTCCCCGGATTCCTTGACTTTAGGGGTTGAACCCAATAGTACAAACATAACCGTGACTTCCTCCCTGCCATTGTCTGTTCGAAGACCTTTTACATATGCAGACGTTGTGCGGGGCAATAAACCAGAAAACCAAGCTCATGATTTGTGCAACGTCAAACCATTTGAGGCTAGGCCTGTTTATCTTCCCCCAATGTCACCAGAAAAGCAGTTCTCACTCTCCAACATAGACCATTTCATTGATGAGTCGAGACCACAATCTCCAGAGTCAGTGGTATCTCAATGTGAATTTAGGCCCCTCTCTCCTGACTCACCTGTTCCTCAATTCAGATCACCTTATTTCAGTCATGATGTGGAATTGTCGAGGCACAGGTCCTATACACCAGATTCAATACTGTCAGACTGGGAAGATACTGGTTTGTGTCTGGAAACCCTGTTTGACGAGACCAGACCAGAGTCACCACAGTCAGTTTTATCAGACTTTGAAATCGATAAGTTATTTACCAGCAGGTCATTGTCCCCAGAGTCTGTGTCTTCTGATTTGGACTTTTCACTCTTCCTGAACTGGTTATCAGATGTTAGAGCATCCTCACCAGAATCTGTAGCTTCAGCTGACGAGGATTGTTTTTCTCTGGGAATGAAATTCACTCAAATGAATAATCAACATTGTCACTATTACTTAGAGTACTCTGAAAACAAACCAGTGTCACCTCTTTCAACATTGTCAGATGTTGAGTATTCCACGTTTTGTCTCGAAGAATTGTTTGAAGACAACAGAGCAGATTCCCCGGATTCCTTGACTTTAGGGGGTGAACCCAATGGTACAGACATAACCATGACTTCCTCCCTGCCACTGTCTGTTGGAAGACCTTTTACATATGCAGACGTTGTGCGGGGCAATAAACCAGAAAACCAAGCTCATGATTTGTGCAACGTCAAACCATTTGAGGCTAGACCTGTTTGTCTTCCCCCAATGTCACCAGAAAAGGAGTTCTCACTCTCCAACATAGACCATTTCATTGATGAGTCGAGACCACAATCTCCAGAGTCAGTGGTATCTCAATGTGAACTTAGGCCCCTCTCTCCTGACTCACCTGTTCCTCAATTCAGATCTCCTTATTTCAGTCCTGATGTGGAATTGTCGAGGCACAGGTCGTATACACCAGATTCAATACTGTCAGACTGGGAAGATACTGGTTTGTGTCTGGAAACCCTGTTTGACGAGACAAGACCAGAGTCACCACAGTCAGTTTTATCAGACTTTGAAATTGATAAGTTATTTAGCAGCAGGTCGATGTCTCCAGAGTCTGTGTCTTCTGATTTGGACTTTTCACTCTTCCAGAACTGGTTTTCAGATGTTAGAGCATCTTCACCAGAATCTGTAGCTTCAACTGACGAGCATTGTTTTTTTCTGGGAATGAAATTCACTCAAATGAATAATCAAAATTGTAACTATTACTTAGAGTACTCTGAAAACAAACCAGAGTCACCTCTTTCAACATTGTCAGATGTTGAGTATTCCACGTTTTATCTCGAAGAATTGTTTGAAGACAACAGAGCAGATTCCCCGGATTCCTTGACTTTAGGGGTTGAACCCAATAGTACAAACATAACCGTGACTTCCTCCCTGCCACTGTCTGTTGGAAGACCTTTTACATATGCAGACGTTGTGCGGGGCAATAAACCAGAAAACCAAGCTCATGATTTGTGCAACGTCAAACCATTTGAGGCTAGACCTGTTTATCTTCCCCCAATGTCACCAGAAAAGGAGTTTACTCTCTTCTCCATAGACCATTTCATTGATGAGTCGAGACCACAATCTCCAGAGTCAGTGGTATCTCAATGTGAACTTAGGCCCCTCTCTCCTGACTCACCTGTTCCTCAATTCAGATCACCTTATTTCAGTCATGATGTGGAATTGTCGAGGCACAGGTCGTATACACCAGATTCAATACTGTCAGACTGGGAAGATACTGGTTTGTGTCTGGAAACCCTGTTTGACGAGACCAGACCAGAGTCACCACAGTCAGTTTTATCAGACTTTGAAATCGATAAGTTATTTACCAGCAGGTCATTGTCCCCAGAGTCTGTGTCTTCTGATTTGGACTTTCCACTTTTCCAGAACTGGTTATCAGATGTTAGAGCATCTTCACCAGAATCTGTAGCTTCAACTGACGAGCATTGTTTTTCTCTGGGAATGAAATTCGGTCAAATGAATAATCAACATTGTCACTATTACTTAGCGTACTCTGAAAACAAACCAGTTTCACCTCTTTCAACACTGTCAGATGTTGAGTATTCCACGTTTTATCTCGAAGAATTGTTTGACGACAACAGAGCAGATTCCCCAGATTCCTTGACTTTAGTGGGTGAACCCAATAGTACAGACTTAACCGTGACTTCCTCCCTGCCACTGTGTGCTGGAATACCTCTTACATATGAAGATGTTGTATGGGGCAATAAACCAGAAAACCAAGCTCATGATTTGTGCAACGTCAGATCATTTGAGATGAGACCCTTTTACCTTCCCTTAATAACGTCAGACGAAGAGTTCTCACTCTCCAACATAGACCATTTCATTGATGAGTCGAGACCACAATCTCCAGAGTCAGTGGTATCTCAATGTGAACTTAGGCCCCTCTCTCCTGACTCCCCTGTTCCTCAATTCAGATCTCCTTATTTCAGTCCTGATGTGGAATTGTCGAGGCACAGGTCGTATACACCAGATTCAATACTGTCAGACTGGGAAGATACTGGGTTGTGTCTGGAAACCCTGTTTGAAGAGACCAGACCAGAGTCACCACAGTCAGTTTTATCAGACTTTGAAATCGATGGGTTATTTAGCAGCAGGGCGTTGTCCCCAGAGTCTGTGTCTTCTGATTTGGACTTTTCACTCTTCCAGAACTGGTTATCAGATGTTAGAGCATCCTCACCAGAATCTGTAGCTTCAACTGAACGGCATTGTGTGTCTCCTGGAATTACAATTTGTGCTGAACTCTCTTCATCAGTACACAAGTCAGAGAAAAATCTCACCCAAAGCAAACTTGTTCCATGTGATTCCATGTCATCTTACTCCAATTCATTAATAAAAGAATGTAGAGTTAGACAGAAGCCTTTATTCAACAACTTAATGTCACATTTACATGATCCTTTATATAAGGGAAAATGTTCTAGTAGTGAAATAAGATTATTCAAATCTACACTAGAAAAAGATTCATCTTTTGTCAATTTTACATCACATCCTGACATAATTGCCACCACAATTGCAGACAACATGTCAAGGCTTACACACAAAACATCAGAAGACAAAAAAGATGATGCAATTTCAGATTCTGTTTCTCCTGCATGTCTAAGCCATTTAAACTTAAGGTCAACAGCTGACACAATATCCACAAGTTCCCAAGAGCAAGCAGAGCAATGGGAATTCATTGAGAGTCCTTTATCTTCAGAACATACACCAGAGTCACCTGAAACACTACAGTTGGATGATACAAGTCCTTCCTTTTTCAGTTATAACAGACCATCTTCTCCAGAATCATATTCCTCATTTGATGAGTTTATTGTCCTTTCTTCTGACTCTCAAGCTCCTCAGTTTGACTGCCAACCTTATCACGTGCATTTGTCGGAAAACAGATCTATTTCAACTGATTTCATAATATTGGAGAGAGATAGAACTGATTCTTGTTTTGATGATTTGTTTGTTGAGATCAGACCAGATTCACCTGATTCCATTGTGTTTGACTGTGAAATTCATGAGTCTTTCAACAGTGAGCCAGATACATCAAATATTGAGTACACACAGGCATTCCTTCAATACTGGCTGTCTGAGTTAAGACCTTCTACCCCTCAATTTCTTGAATCAGTTGGGGAATTCGATGAAGTATTAAACCAGCTGCCATGTGGGCAAAGTGAACATGATTGTACTGTTTCTGAAGACAATAAGCCACTCTCAGAGACCGCAATGGCACTCAAAGGTGATCCAGTCTATGAACAGAAATATGACAGTGGTAAGATTCATTATTTTGAAGATGCAGCTGATAATTTGACTGAAAAGGCTTGTGATCAAAACACATTTGAAGATTTAGAACTCAGCATGGGAGAGTCACATAGCCCGGCCATACCTTGTCATTTTGAAAGCATCACACCTGACTCCAAGTCATTGCAGGAGTCCTCACTATCCCCCTCTGCAGAAGCTGAGACAGGACCCACACTTCCATCATCAACCACAGATGAGCAGTCCTTTTTTATCTAATTTTTTTCACTTCCCCAGACAACAAACAACTTAGATTAGATCAGTTTACAAAGTATTTGCCCTTTTAGTTTTGAGTTGAGTCACATTCCATCTGTAGAGCAAAAATTTGGATTTCATCATACTGTGTGGCTTGAGGAGGATTTCAATGTTAATAGACAATCAGTGAATTGAAGACCACTTAAATGGACAGACCCTGAATCACAATTTAAGACGACAACACACCCAAGATTTGATTTTCAAGAACAATCAAGAAAAATCCATGAGTGAGGACGAGAGCAAAGGTTCCCTGGTGTCGGTAAGACAGCACAAGCTCTTGCTCAGCACCGATTGCTGTGTGGCTTTCAAAAGTAATGAACATGGCAATACTTAAAGTGTGAATGTAGAACTTTCTCAAACCTTTATTAATAATGCACAAAGGCTTCACTGTCTTGCTGTGGCATGTAGAGTAAAATGCTCTTTCAGTGAAGCACAACTAATGGAAACTACAGTGACCCAATCTTAATGAAGAAAGCTTTTGCCCTGCTATGGAATGTTCTCATATGCTGTGCAGATAGCCAGTTAACCATGTGTTCTTAGTGATGCTTTTAGAGCATTGCTTCAAGCAACGGGGGATTTCAATGCCTTGATTACATTTCCTCTATGTGCCATACATCTACTATAATTGCAATAGTTACACAGTCCCATTTAGATCTACAGCTAGAGGCATGTGCTGTTTGTTATGTTTTCTTCCTTGTTTGTAACACACAGGCTCCCACTTATACAACAAACATATAAACTGATCACACATATACTACTCCATTGGCACCTGTAATGTTCGCATGTCTGTAGCTAGACATTGTCTCCGACTGTTGGGTTTACTTTCCGATGCATTTTTTGGCAGGAGACACAACACTAATGGTTGTTTGTGTTGATTGTATTATTGTAATGGTTGTTTTTATTTTCTTTGACGAGATAAGGTAAAACATTTTTTGAAAAATGTTAGTGGAGAAATGAGAAAATTTAGTCTAATAACAGATTTTTTTTACCTTTCTTAAGAAGGGACAGGCTTGCAGCAGAACAGACAATTACAGTGTATGACCACGGCAAAACTTTAACGATTTTATTGGAAATGCAGTGTTTCCTGCTTTCCAGCAACAATTTATTTGAAAGAATTGTAAAACAATGCATGTCCACTTTCATGTGATCAGCCAAATCCTGATTTCCACCAAATTCATTCATTCATTCATTCATTTGCTTTAATCATTGTAAAATTATAGTGTGTTGCCACTGATGCCCTCAATACAATCTCCAAACATATGACAGTATTATCATTAATTTTTCAAAAAATTCTCCATTATATGTGGTCTGTTTTATACATATTATTAATATGTATAGATAACACTGTGAATTACCAAAATGCAAGTAGGCTACAAGTGAATTTCCATATTGAGAAACAATGAGGAAATTCTACATCTAAAACAAGAACCTGTCCTTGACAAGTGCATATTTCATTTGAACCATTTCACCTTTCATCACCAAAAAAATCGCAAATCATATTTGTTTATATTTGTCCCCATTCCATTGTATCATTTCTTGCAGGTACCAACAGCTTCTTTCAAGACCGATCTTTCAGAACAAGAAAAAAATGTTGATGTAGGACAGAGTCATGTCTTTCCGACCGAGATGCCACTCTTAGAAAATGATTCAGACTCACTTCCCACTCAAAAACTAGAATTACAGATTCCAAGTACATTTGACCTTTGTAAAACAAAATCTGAAATTACATTGACTGATCAAAGCAGCTCACCACAGGAAGAAGATGAACAGATGTCTTTCCCCACACAAAGTGAAGATTGTGGCTTAGCTAAACCAAGCTCAGTGATCCCAGACTCACTCTGCCTAACAGCCCAAGACAGTGCAGATGATAAAATCATCATGTCCCCAGAATCCACTCCAACACCACCAGGGTCTGGGTCCCCTCAGCTTGATCAGCTACTGTCAGATCTGGAGGAAATGAAACTGAAGTTTAGACCAGAGGCACTTGGCCCACCTCTGTCAGAATCCAGTGTTGAAAGCCCTGAAGGTGATCAAAATTACGAGTTTGAAGATCTTTCACCTGAAGATCAATGTCCTATAGATGAGGATGATACCATAAGAGGGATTTCTGTTATGCAGCTCGCACATATCCAGACATCCACTCAAGATGAACCTGAATTAGTCCCAACTGCTGCAGATGAAACAATTACCTCTGAGACAAGTGTAGAATCAAGCTTTGGTCGAGATAAAGACAGTCCTACATCTCCTACTGAGTCACATTCAATCCCAGAATCTCCCCAAAGATTTTGTGACACAACAGAACCATCAAGTTTTCCTTTGGACATATTCAAGTCCAACAAATATGGGTCTTTGCCCAAAATAGTGTGTTATTCTGACATACCTGAAAACAATCTGGTTGATCAACTTGAGGAAGATTCTACAACTGAGATTATTCATGGAAAAGAAAAGCATGAATCAACTAACCCATGTAATGTCTCATGGGATGTGACCGAAGAAGCATCAACACAGAGTATGCAAGATCAACTTCCATATTTATGGGAGGTGACCTCTATAGAAGCCGTTCAGCCTGAGGACTTTTCCTCTCAGTCTCTTTCCGAATTGACACCCGAGACAGTAACAAGACATTTTAGCTTTGAGGATCGGTTCCCATGCCCCTCTTCAAGGAATGTTGAGACATCTTCAGAAGAGGATAGTCCAAGGATCAGTGGACTGTATTTAGAAAAATCTCCAGTAGACTATGAATGTTTTGCCTCTCAACCTACTTCAGTTGAACATAAAGCAGAGACGACTTCATCGACTACTGATGAGGAATACAACATCAAACCTGGATACTCAGAGAACACTTCTCCTGCAACCTTAAATACCTGCGTGCCACCGAGATATGCAGACGTTGTGCATAGTGGTGCAGACAGCCCTACCTTTAAATACTATGACCCAGAGCCATTCTTTGACTGCAAACAAGCTACGTCGGATTTCTCGGAGACCGAGCCCGATGAACCGGAGTCGAGAACTAAGTCAAGTGAAAGGCTACCTCTAGATTTTGTCAGCCATTCTACAGTGCTAGAAAAGGTGAATCGAGGAGTGCTTTTATCTTCTGGAAGTGAGGATTACGAAGATGCTCCTTTTGTCCATGAGCCTCTTCATAATGTATATGAAGAGAGTGAAGAAATAATACACTATTCAGAAGCATCAGATGATGAATTCACCCTATGTGAGGCTACACAACTGCCCCCTGTCTGTGAAATGGGGGCATATGATGATACTCATAAATCTCTGACAAGGGTAAGATGACATTTGGTAAACCATTCCAGCCTGCAAACTTTTCCCAGAGCTGAGCTTTTAAAATATAATATTTGCTGAAAAGAGAAATGACTGCTAACCCCCTCTGGCCTCATGGATTGGACCTAAAACTTCCTATAACCCTTTTTTTTCAGATTTAACCTGTGCTTACTCAGCATGTCACTCTGCTGCTTGTAACCAGCTTTATCACTTACAGTAATAGCATAAGCTACAGCAATAATCACGTTAATTCTTTCCTTAAGTAAAAGCATGGTATGCTTTGCAAATGTTTTTCCAAGCTACAGACTGCCATGTTGTATTTTCCAATGTAAGACATGAAAATTCATTTTAAGATTCTCAAACCCAATAGAAAGTGCACCATGTCAGTCTGCTTACTGCCCACTTTGCTGAAGACATACAGTAGCATTCGTACATTGTCATTCATTAAATGTTCACGGGTTTGTGTTGCTTGGTCAGGAGGTCACTGCAGAACTGGAATCAATGTCAGAAAGTTCAGACGATGAATTTGTGACCACCAGGGTAGTGCGAAGAAGAGTTGTCATACAGGTATCCGATTTAGCATGACCGATGGTGTTTTCAATGAGCATGGAGAGCGTGGCATCCGGAGTGCAACTTTAACCAAGCAAGGTGTTTATTGTCAAGTTCAGGAATTTACTGTCTAACATCCTTTCAAAATGGGAAAGAAAAAATGTGTGTGAAGATTTAGGATTTGAAAGAAACCACTTGATTTGCATACATGGCTGGACCTGTTTTATGCTGCAGTTGTTTTATTTGACAACTTTTTTCTCCCCGAGAATGCAATTTGTTCCCTGTATCCCAAAAAGTCCCTATTTTGTCACATCCTAATGTGCAAGTTTTGTGTCCTATTTCTTCTGTCACATGCGTTGGCTTTGTGTTTTTGAAGTGGAGAATCAAACACGTTAACACAACACTGATCCGAGGTAGCATTGCTGATTATTGTTTTTCATGGTTTCCTCACAGGCCGATGAAATGCCTGACCTGCCCACTCAGTCAGTGACCGAGGAGCAGTACAAGGACGAACATGGACACCTTGTTGTCAAAAAGGTAAATCCTAATAAAGCAAATTTGTGATTGTGCAGCAATACTACTTAGAAACAGAATATTCGGACAACTACCTTTCCACATGGTCTTCCTCAGGTAACTCGTAAAATTATTCGCAAATGTATTTCTGCCGATGGCGTGGAGCGTGAAGAGGTGACCTTGGAAGGAGCCCCGCAGGCGTCCATTAGTGTTGCAGAGGGAGATGGTTACTCCAAAGTTGTGAAGCGGACAGTACTGAAGAGTGAAGGAGAAGATACAGAGGTGTGTGTCCTGTATACTACGTGTGTTTGTCATAGTTATCTAAATCTTCTTTTTTACAGAAAAATAAGACAAACCAATTTATATCGGGGCTAGAAAATATTAAATAACAGATAACCTTTTCCTCTGACCTAGGTAACATTTGTTGAATGTGAGGGTTTCTCAGCATCAAGTCAGGAGCCAACCGAGGGTCGCAAGGTCAGTCTCGTGGAAAGGACAAAGATGGTGGAGGGTGAAAGAACAATGACGCACCAGGGTGATCCATCTTTGGCATCTGACCTCCCCACGGCCCAAGATGACTTCAAACAGGTTTGTTAATAACCTCAACATCATTTTTCCATAACCTAGACTTTGCAGAAATTACTTGCCCCATTGATATGCTGTATGTAATAGGTATTTTATTTTACGTTTATCACCTACAGTGCTTGTGTAAAAATCATTTCAGGGAAGGAACCAGATCTTAGTTTTGTTTTTTCAAAATCATTCCAAATGAAGTGATGATGTTTTCTCCCTTTGATGCCACCAGGCACTAGGTTATATAAGTGGTTTTAGCAGGACAGAACTCCCTCATGTGGTAGAGAGAGAGACTGTCAAAGAAGATGGAACTGTGGTCAGGAGGTGTGTGAGTGTTGGAGCACACTTCTTTGGTTGTGCACGTGTGAATTGTGTGAATTTTTTACAGTGACATCGTTGCTGTGGTTTTATGAGGTTTACTAATATTTAATCTACTAATACTGAATGAATATAGTACTAACATACCAAAATACTGTTACTTTGGTGGAACAATGTTTGCATCCCAATGTCATCATGACAACGTTACAGTGTGGTTCAATGTGTGGTTGAGTAAATTAATGCTTTATTCTATTAAGAATATTATATTATTTCCATTATAATTTTTTACTGTGTAGTATTGGAAAGCACAGGCTAAAAAGTACTGTCAGTGTCAGTATTCAACGTAATTAAGAAGCTATACAGAAGTAACGCAAAAATAACATCCAGTAAGATTTGGCCTCTGTGGTGCTGTGCTGTCAACAAGGTTTAGCAACACTTATAGTGACAGATATGCAAACATACAATCAAAGCATTAATGTAGATTCTTCCATGTAAGGCACAGGTCAATAAAAATGATCATGTACCATACAGATGCTTGAGTCTTCCTCCTGCAGCCACAGGTTTGTTTCCGACCCAACCCTTTCCATCAGTCTCTCTCCTCATTTTACACTTGAACTGTCCCTTAATGCTAATAATAAAGGTGAAATAATACCTTTAAAAAATGATTGTGTAAACCATAAGCTAATGTCCTTCACAGTCATCAGATCTCATCCAAACTGAGCACTTATGGAGCGACATGTGAGATCAAATATGTTTTCAAAGATTGTGTTCATCCCTCCGGTATTTGTCCAGAAACATGGAAAATCTATGCTAAGAGCTAAGTGTTTTTAACATAATTTTTAGATTTCTGCAGTGGGACCTATGACAAAATCTCAACTGCATGCTGGATTAACAAAGCATCATATAAAATGTGGGTGTTGTGTTTCTCTCTCATAAACTATCTCACAACTTTAGAAACATCTGATCCTTTCCAGAAAGCTACAGGTGCACTTTTGTTGCAGTCGAAGTGTCTTCATCTGTTTGTTTCCACTTCAACTTTAGGGCTCACATGCGTAAAGGTCGCACCCACAGACGGACGGTGGTGAAGGGAGCTGGGCGACGCAAACAGGTTCTGCTCGAGCGAGTGGACAATCCCAGGAAGGGGTCAAAACTATGCGAGCTACAGCAGCATCTCCACCAGCTCTTTCATCATTTCCACGAAAAGGATGAGGAGGACACTGATGATGATGAAGAGGAGGAGGAGGAGGAAGAATAGAGGAATGTGTAATACCCCCCCTTCCCCATGACTTCCTGGCTGTGTTAATGCTAAAGCACCACCCCCCTTAATCCTATGCATTAGCCAACTGTAATCCCAGTGCGCACCATTGGCACCTCAAAGCTACCACAGTCTTCCCACTGAAGTCCCGGAAGAAGACGTCCTGTTCACGATGTGGAGGTTTCTTCCCTGGCTGATGTCACGTTATTCATGATTTTTCTTTTATGTTCTGATGTTGTTTTCGCCTTTTTGTGACCAAAGAAATCCTTTATGTTTTCTCCCTGATTCATTTTACTTTCCACGTTAGAATTGTCTCTGAAATTATTGTCCTGATTCTGTGGTAGAGCAACAAAAAAAAAACAAAGAAAATGGTCAAATAATATCTCACATCTACTAACTCACAAAGGTGAAGAACACCTTTCCTGCTAAATACTGGTACTGCTCTAGGTGCTCGGACTGAAAGTCGATATTTCACACAGCACTGCCTCTCACACCCAGAGTTTCTCAGATATTGCTAACTGAAAAAAAAAAAAATTTCACTCACTGTACTAGCTGTAGCTTTGTGTCAGGTGGTATCAACACTGAATTTAACTGCTGCTGCTGCTGCTGTGTTTTGTGTCGGCTATGTGTAATCCGTCTTTGGGAATTATATATTATCTATAATCTAGACATTACCGACATCTGTAGCCTAGGAATTAATAATCACTCATGTGAAGTAGAGCAGGCATGACTAATCAACATCTGTCATTATGATCCTAGCTTTGACTGCTTTGTAATTCTATGGATTGCCCTTTCTGCCTCTCTTTCCCTTCTGTGTGTGTCTTCTTTTCTGTGTTATTATGTGTGATTTTATTTTGACAGGGTGGGGATGGGATCTTGACTTGTATCGTTTGGCTGGTGAATGTGTGAGTGAGGATGCACCGTAGCTCCTGTATGGTTTAAGTTCATCCATGCATGTGTTGAGTTAAATACGGCATCGACAAAGGGTATTGTAGCTGATTTGAAAGACTTGTGTTTGAAGACGACTTATTTTAGTTTATTTTCGAGCTTACTAGTTAATATAGTTACATTTTGTGTTTGACAGCCAATTCGAAATTTCTTTTTTCAGGGAGGTACCACAGAATATGCCGCAGGTGGATAAGAAATTGGTTTTAGAGTCTGATACAACACATGCACTAATGTGTTTCTGCTTTACTTAATGTTAGACTTTATCTTTTGAATTGTGTCGAAAGTGTTGGACCAGGCGTTAGGCAGTTGTGGGGTATGTGTGTGGGTGTGTATGTGAGAATGAGTGTGAGTAAACAAGTTTTGCTAGTTTCAGCAAAGAAAAAAAAGTTTATTTTAACACAAACCGCATTTGCACTCCTGAATGTCGGGAGGAGACACCTCCTTGCTTTTTGTGCACAGGATATGAGGTACAGTATATCGTAGCCACAGCGATAGTGTCCAACAGATGGTGATAGCCCAGACATACACGTAATGAGGCAGGTTGAGAGCTTAAATCTATCATTATTCACAGCTCTGAGTATCGCTACTGTATGTATCTACAACATGTAATGTATTTATTTCACTATCACTGTTTACTTTGTGATTTAGAAAATGCAAACTAGTGGAAGTTCACTGTGACAGGTATGCTTTTAATTTGAAGAATCAGCATCCCTTTTCTGTGATGATGACGGTTATATACATATACAATGCATATAAATATCTATAAGGGCATGTATTACTGTATCAAAATTCAAAAAGACAAAAACAAAACGGCTGCAGTGTCTATGGCTGATAGAGAATAAAAGTCTAGAAACATATAAAGGTGTGTTCTGTGGATTTATCTCTGTAGACTTTAATTATTTTTTCCTTAGCTAAAAAACATGCTGACTGTGCACTGCACACAATTACTGCAGCAAAACCTTTTACACACAGTACATGTATAGCAGACCGGGTACTTTCCCTCGTTTGGCCTCACGTAGTGTAATTGTAAAGGAATCCAAGCATCAGTATTAAAGCTAATATTGAAGTTCTACATTCAATCACATAAATAACCATGTTTACATTTTGTACTTTCAAAACTCTAAGGGACAACAAGACCCAATATATTAGAATCCATTTCATAAAGCGTACTTTTGCTGTGATAAGCACGTCCTGTAGGTCACACACTATCCACCAGGTGTCACCAGTAAATCAGAAAACAATAAAATGAGAGGAACAATGGAGATTAACGCTGATCCAGGCTATTTGATTCTTTAAATGTATTTGTTTAGCTGAAGGGTTTCTGTGTTTATTATAGAGATTATAATTATTCTAATGATCTGTCAAATATAAAAAATAGATCACTGAAATCACAAACTGCCCATTTTACTCTATAACAGGTCCAAGTGATGGTTTAGACTCTAGAGTGATTAAATGCAACTTGAAGTGGTTTCATTTGCATGGCAGTACCAATTTATTCCTTTCAGACTAATCGACACGTTATCATGTATGTATAAACAAAGAGTATATTGTTTGGACTAAAATCACAAATTAATGACACAAAACCAGTAAAAACCTTTTCATCATCACACCTTTTAGCAGATTTATTTATTTCATAAACATGTTAAGCCAACCATTGCCGTGCTGGCAACAGGTACACACCATATAAGGAGTGGTGCATTGCACTGACATCATACTTTTCGTCAAAAGAAATGTTTTATCACATTTTTCCCCTTAAAAAAAAAGAAGAGACAAACCAATTGAAAAGAGGAAACAGTAAGGATGACAAAGACAAGGCATTGTCCTGCAGCGGCGAGGGGACCCCTGGCTCGTCCAAGCACTGAACGTCGAGGAAGACATCCCACTGACTGAAGGTGGAGACTGTGGTGCCTTTGCTCAGTCTTCATCATCTCCCACCTTCTCGGTGCAACTGGCAGAGTAACACACTGGAAATGACGAGAATAAAATGACAACAGAAACCCTACATACAGTCAAACGATACGAGTACAAACATTATGAAAAATGAGCTTGTTTTTTTCTCATTTTTATACAAAATATAACGGGTGCTTCTGCAACCAGGAGTCTAGTTTTTCCTCCTCTTGAGATATGAGGTCTTGATATTTACGCTGGATGTCAACCATAACTGTTACTGTTTTTTACAGCAGTTCCATGATATTGGAGGACATCAGAAACATTTGGGACAAGGACTAATGCACAACATTAACAAATGCAAACAAACAAGTCAGTGATTCACAGATCGAACAGAAGATATTATAGTATCATATGCTCTTACTCACAATATCCCCCCCATGCACTACACAATAGTCTTGGATTTTTCATATATTACATATATGCTACATTCTCTTATTTCTTATTTCACTGATATAAAGGCAAACATACCTCAATGCAAAGTGTAAGCTGCTCTGCTTTTCTTTACATTTAAATTAGTATTATAGGTTGAAATCGAACAATTCAAACAGTATGACTTAGCTCATAGCAAACAGAAATGTAGCCCATAAACTGGATTTCACATAAACTCTTAATTCCTCTGATAGCAAGAATAGCAATTTTCAATGTTTGTTTTTGTTTTTAATCAACAATCACAATGTATATACATCACCAGAACTAAAGCAAGCTCAATTTTAACATTCTGATCTTCCAAATGATTTTTTTTGTATTGCACACACATAAATACACGTAAAAATACAAGAACTAATTTTTGGGAGAGGTTACAGTAGTAGATTTTTAAACATCTCTATTTCATATTTAAAATGCATACCAAAACATCTTAAAAAACAAACAAACAAATGTTGTCAATATGCTTGTTTCATAATGTCCAAATACAGTGTGCCGCCACCGGGTGGTGGTTTCGAATGATGTCCATTAATAAAATGCCATAACAGTAAAATGTATTAATACTTAGTGTCCTGTGCGATGTTAAATCCTTAAAGGAGGGTCAAAAGGTCAGAGAGCAGTCACGGGTTGGTTGTCGACTGCCCGGCTGGATTTGCTGATGGGATTTTTTTTTTTTTTTTTTTTTTAATTGGACCAAATGTTGATATTCCATTAACTGCAAAAAATGGGAGAGAAAATAAATGTGAATCTAGAAAGAGAGATTACACAGAGGAATGGAAATGTTTTTTCTGTCGGTTAAAAATTAACAGCCCTGATAAAATCCCACTATGCATGTTACTGGAAATGTCTCTTACACATCTATGGCCCACCCACACATTTTCTTTTCAGGAAGTGTGCATCATAAAAATAACCTGTTCATCCTGCTAGTTGTTGTGATTCATTATTGCTGGAATTTTTTTGCTAAAGAATATCAGTCCTCTCAATTACGCCTACTTGAATGAACTTGGAAAATGACTCTTCAACTGACGAACTCCCCCAAACTTTAGCAACCATAACTATAGCAAGCTCTGCAGGGTGGTGTCGTTTGTCAAGTTCATATTTAAGACACCTTTCCAAGTTGTTGTTTTAAGATGAGTCAGTGGAAAACATTAAAAACTGCCTTTTATATTTTTATTCTCTTGTCTTCCTCATTCTGACTTGTCTGCTGCTGTAACAGGTGAATTTTCCCAGGTGTGTTTTTATCATATTGTTATGAGCCTTGTTGTGTTCTCTCTCACTCTCTCTCGCTCTCTCTCACTCCCCAGAGTCCATTCAGGTCCCACCTTTTTCCCTGTAGCTGCAGTGTGAGTGCACAAGGCTGGATTCAATCACCAATCAACGCCATGCTGGTTAAGAGGCAGAGAGATGTGTGTGTGTTGGATTTGCTGATCCCCTCTGCTTAAGTCGTGTGTGCTGGTGTTGGTAGCGTGACCATTTAGTTTGTATTAGATTGTGGTTTTGAGTTCAATTGTTACTGCTGCTAGTCAGTGTCACTTTCCCTATTCTTTGTCTATTCATCCGTTGCCCATGACACACTCTGTCCTCCATCTGTATTTTTGAGCCCAAAGTACCACTTAGTTTGTGTTCAATAAAGAGAAACACTAGGCTGAAAAGCAGTAGCTCATCTTATTACCATTTCTAGTTGAAGTTAAAAGTCATTAATGATGCACTGACCCTGGAACACACTATAAATGTGTCATCTTGCTACATCACTGTAGCACTGATGTCCACTGAAATTACTTTGAGCTGCTGCGTGTTTCTTACTGTCTCTTACTGGGAAGGGATGCTGGGGGAGCCAGAGCGGTGGAAGTGGATGTTCTGCCACTTGCCGTCGCGGCGATGCCACACACGGGTCTCCTCAGACTGCATGGTGCGGGGCATGCCGCTGGTGTCCATGTACTGGGTCAGTCGGATGTAGGCAATACATGCTGCGTTCTCCCCGATTAGGTGCACATGTGGGTTCAAAAGGATGGTGTGCACAGGCTTATTCCCTTTAGACAGGGCTGCAAATGAGACACAGAGGTAAATCAAAAACAGCTGCATGGCTTTAAAGAAAACACAGTTTGTACTTAAGAAGATCTACTAACTGATATGAAAACAAGAGGAGCTAAAGTCTCCAGTATGTTGATGCTGGATAGTGGACAAGTGCAGGCTCGCCAAGTGATTGAGGTTTCTGGGACATATCTGGTTTATTTGAACTATTTTTAATCAGGACCGAGGACATTCTGCCATTTATAGCAGCCATTATTCATTAGTGATTTTCTGCTTTAGGGTTGCTCCACAGTCACAGCCGTGCCCTTGGAGTGTACCAGCAAACATGAGCTGTAAACTGAAGGTTGAATATTGATACAGAACAAACAATCTAGCCTCTGCACAGCAATGAATAATTTACACTCTCTTTCATGCAGCCGTGCTCAATACCCCTTTTTATTTTGGACCTCCCTTGTTTTCAAAACATTGAGATCTATACACTATATTGTTTTTCTATTATTGTTATTCTACCAATTAATAAAAAGCCATTCAACAGAATCCTGTGCAGAATGCTGTCACTCTCTGTACATCATGTTTGTCTAACGCTACCTCACTTGTCCACTAGTAAAGAATATTTTACAAAGACATTTCAGTTACACTGTTACTATATGTATTTCATGATCTGCCTGCAAATTATGTTGTGGGTCAAAACCTCACAAAAAAATTGAGGGCTATTACAACGCATGCTGGTTTCTGTAATCATATTCCATTTTGTCATGTTATTCAGTGACCAGGCCACAGGCTATTTTCCAGTGCGTGACATTGAGCAAACAAGTTCCCTCACTGAGGATCACACAGGAAGTTTATCCACTTAGAGCCAACAGCTCATGAATCGGAAAAGTCTTTGTGCCAAATAAAGCAAGTTGAGTTTGGTAGAAATCTATTTTTTTTAAATCTACCCACTTCTGGTAAATGTCACGTTGAATTGAATAAACATGGTGCAACCTCTAATTCTTGTTTGGGGGCAGAGTCAGCCAGCGACTTGAACTTCCTGGAACAAGAACAGCTGTTACAACTCAACAGCTCTGGATAACAGTGACATGCACGATAACTTTGAATTGAGATAAATTTCTTCGAAACTCAGTGACTACTTTGGAATTCTAATTTGCCATTTAGTTAATCCGTTGTGCAGAACGGGATTGCTGGCTGCTGCCCTGATGATGTTACTAAAAGTTTTTTAGTTGATGCTTATTGAATTCACCATTCTCAAAGTAAAAGCGATGGAAGTCATGTCCCTCCACCAGGTTGCCCAAGGCCTCGGGTTCAAAGGAAGTCAGTCCAGGATCACATATCTTCCTGTAAAACCCACAGAAAGAAAACACAATCAGCAACAAGTATTTAGGTGCTACTGGATAAATCCAGAATAAAAGAAAAATAAACTTACGCGTAGGCCTCAAAGTCTCCATTGTTGATAGACTCAATCAACTGCTCAGTAACTTTGATAATTTCCTGTTTGCGAGCTGCAAAACAAGATCACACAACATCAACAACTGCACAAATGGGTTCGAATCATTTGCTAAACGATGCTGTATTTCAGGCAAATGTACGTCCGAGTGCAGAGAAAGAAAATCTGACATCAAATCAGCTTCAAATGGGATCTAGTCTACGGATTAGCAGGATTTCTGAGTTATTAGAAATGGAAGGCGCTCAAAAAAAGTATTTCAAAGCTTTTTTTATACATGTCTGTGGAACATAAGAACAAGAAAGCCTCCCATGACTAATAGTGAGATCAGGCAGGTAAATGCAGGATGACAGGATTTCTTTGACCTCAAAAAAAGCTCAAAAGAACCAAAACAAATCGATGCTCAGATGCAAAGTATTCTCTACAAAACCAGTTTGAACTAAGTAATAGTGGAAGTTACCTTTATTGTTATTGGTGCAGGCTGGGGGATATTGAAAAAATTACTTAATTTGTGCAACAAAAAGACATTAAATAATTAAAAATATTATATACCAAAGACAAAAACTACATTGCTCAGTGTGTTTGTGACTCAGCCTCTTACTGTGTGAGTCAGGGTTAAGGTAACAAAAGAACAGAAGGTGAAGGGAGGAGTGGGAAGACACGACTATACAACTTCTATTCAAATACAGAGGAGGAAATAGGAGCAGGTAATTACAGAAAAGTACTCATTGCAACAAAAGGAGGAAATCATTTGAAAACTATGGGAACACAGGATTTGAGGCATGTCATAGTTTTCTCCAGTGACGACGTACTAAGAAGTGGCACCTCTCTCACGGTGGAGGGACTTACTCTGAACTGAGGAGGAGGGAGTCTGTCTTGAGTCAGACATCTGTGAGGAGCGGCTCTTAGAGCTCAAGATACCACTCACTAAGCTGCCCAGACGAAGAGCTGTCAAGTGTGTGTGTGTTTGTTTGTTGGGGAGGGGGATGTCACAGATATACGGGTTGATTTAAGGCATCCATGTGTATGTTTGGGAAAAGGCAGGATAGAAATTGTGTGGGGGGGTGGGAAATATGTTTTCACCCAAACATAAAAAGGGTGGAAAGAAAACAGAAAAGAGAGATTTAGTAAAACTGAAAACGAGATGGGTATGTAAGAAAGAAAGGGGAACCAGCAAGCAGTGTTTATCTCAGAGACAAAACAGACGAAACCTGATGATGTGAGGGAGGACAGGACAAAAAAAGGAACAGGGCGGACCGCCTTCTGCAAGAAGAGCTGACAGCCAGAGGGAGGCTGCGCTACTTAATAAGCTGTGTATCTTAACTGCGTTTAAAAAGAAGGGTGAAGAAAAACAATCAGTCTGATTGGACATGTTGAGGACTGACTGGTCTAAATGCAAAATGTAGGTGAGAACTGCAAGTATGAGAGGGGACACAAGTTTTCTTACCTTTTACATCTTCATCCTCTATGGTGGTGTTGGCACTCTCAACGGACTCCTGAAGACAACATGTTATTTGTATTTGTGTAGTTAAATCATTCAGTATCTGAATGAGTGCTAACCAACACCATTGCCCTCTTTATAAATCAGTCATCATGATGTATTACAGTTTATGTTTGATATATCAGTGAGAGCTGAAAGTTTCTGATAAAAATGCTCTTTCGCAAAGTCATATTTTGCAACACTAATAAAGTTAGGCCATGAGATGTTGCAATCACATGGTCAAGGTCTTGATGCCCAATAGACCAACAGGATTTATTCATAATTTATGATATAACAACAAAAGATAAGACCTCTCATTTGAGGAGGGAGATACTGCAGAGGAGGTTATGTTTTCACTCCTATCTGTTTTTGTAAGGCAATATATTATCAAAAAACCAAACCAACAGGATGTGGCCTGGGTCAATAAACTTTACTTTCTTTAACATTGTGAAATAGGTCAGAAAATAATTAATGGATCTTGAAAAAAATGAGACTTGTTTAGATAGATATGATATCTATGAGTGTGTGCACAGCTTTGATATTAATTGTTGCCGGTAACTTTAACACAATTGAATGTTTGTTTGTAATGGTTTATTGTTATACCTTGTTTCCATCCACAGGGTTGTGAATGACAGTTGTCTGTGGTTCCTAAAGAGAAAAAATAAAAAGGGAAATGAAACTGTTTGGGCATTTGTGTAATCTCAGTGTTTGAAGAAAGTGAATCACTACTTGTTTGTATGTAGACTTGTATACACTAGCATAACTATTAGAATTACACTAATAATAATTTTAACATGCTGTTACAACCCTTAAGTTATTTATCTGAATAGTATAAATAATACTTTCCACCTTTGCATCTATCTATCTATCTATCTATCTTTAAACCTATATTTATCCTATATCAGTATGAAGATATGTTCCTATATCTTCCTTCCTGCATGATATTGTTGCCAAAAGTCTTTTTTTCTATCTCTGCTTTTCTTTCATCAGCCTCACCAGTCTCCTGCCATAGTAATCAGATGTCTGAGCTTTTGTGGAATCGATCTTGATGACCAGCTCAGTCCTTCTAATCATTCAGCCAGATTACACTAGATTATAGCATCAGCACTCTGCATGTCTGTGTGTGTGTTTCACAGTGTGTGTGTGTGTGTGTGTGTGTGTGTGTGTGAGAGAATGGAGAACGAAAGGAGGATAGAGAAAGATGTCATGTGCCTGTGTTCATGCGTAATCCTCCTGACAGCGAATGGGGAGGCGGAAAGCCTTTGAAATCATGCAGTGCAGCAGTCATGTGGCCTGACATCGGCAGCCAGCAGTCATCAGACACCACATGCAAGCCAATGAGTGACAGCCAAGCCACAATGACAAAAACCAAAGTAGCAGATAACCTCACTCTCCAGCCATGCACAGACAGCAAACTCTCAATATTACATCATTCATGCTCGGAATTTTAAAGTTTCACATGCAATAAAAGGAAAAAACTACATTTAATGATGTGGGAGGAGCCCATGCATGATATATGTGTGTGACGAGACAGGAGGGATTCTTGAAGAAGGGAAGGGGGACGGGGAGCGGATGCGGGGGGTGAGGTAGAGGTTGCCCCTAACAACCGATTTAGGCCAACGCTAAAAATCCAAACTATATGATTCTTATCGTTTCAACTGCTTGTACATTATAAAGGTAGAGCATATCCAAAGTGTGCCCCATGCAGGCTATTCTAATTCAGATGAATGAATGAACACATCATTCTGAATTATGAATATGTTAACTTTCATAGTATCAAGTAGCGACACATGCTGTGCACTCACAAAAGCTTCTACACACTATTTCATTCAGGGGTAGCCTTAAGTTGAGTTAGACATTTCACCACGCGTTATCAGCGATGGTTTTTGTTTTCTTCTTTTAATATTCTTACACACCAGATTAGGAATTTTAGTCATAACAAGGAAAATTGGGATCAAACAGAAACTGGTCTGGGTGACTGTGAAAGGGTGAACCTGTACCTCCTCCACAGTGGGCTGAGAGGTTGGGAGGATGTGTTGTGGATGAAGGTGCGACTGTAGGTGAGGGTGTGTGTGTGTATACCAGTGCAGGGGCAGGGCCAGTGTCTTTAGGACTGGTCACTGTGTTGGCTTTGTTGTTGACCTGCAGGGGGCAGTGTAGAGGGGGATATGACTCACACACACTTTTCAGACCTGAAACCCCCCCTCATACACACACACACACACACACACACACACACACACACACACACACACAAGATCCAGTCCATTCCAAAAGATATCATCCCAACTCATACTTCCTGATGATACTGTATGTTGCCAACCAAGATGTGTTGGTTAAATGTGCGTATTTTATAAAACACACTCAGACCCTGTTTATACTTGATGTTAACATTTATCTTGGTTGATCTGAACACAAATCAGAGTTTGCAACTGCTTCATGTGCCTCCAAAGCTTCCAGATGACCACATGTGTTCATTCTTTGTTTCTTCCTACATCTACTGTTACATCTTTGTTTCATATCACAATGCAGTTCAGCACTGTCTACTTAAGTTGCAATCAACAAATACACAAGTTCAGGGACAGCAATCGAATTTATTTTTGACCATCCTCTCTGTCAGATAATTTAGGAATAAGCCAAAAACATTTATTTAATATCCAATCAATTATTATAAAGTAGGAAGCTATGACAACAGGTCTCCAAAACAGAATTTGGGGCAAAACACACAGCTATGTTTTCAATTTACTTCATACAAATTATAACTGATATATAAGATAATATGATGTAATATAATCCCTGGTAGCTTCTATATTCAGTATATGTTTTGCATATTCACAAAACATGGCATATAGACATATCTTCTCACCAAAGTCGTGCGCTTTCAGTTTTCATTATAATCTCTATGTTTTTTATTTAGTTTTTATTTTCACTTTCCCTCAGTCATGTGACCTGTTAAAACTCCCCGGACTGAATCATGCAGTGTGACAAACTGTACATCTGGGTTAGACCCACACACAGCCACGCTGATTCAAACAAGGTATGTCATGGTCCGACCTCCAACTTTAATGTAAACCAGGAACACAAAATTATTCAGTCTCACAAAACTCTCAACACACTGCATCAAGTGTTCATTTCAGATGGCAGCCTAAACAAATGGAGAGATTATAACAGATCACAACAGTATTTGAGGAATATATAATCAATGTGCTATGCCACAAAACAACTGTTAGATGAAGCTGAGGAAATAACCATTCCCACTGCTTGGAGTGACTGTCCCTGAATGATGATGTTATTCAGTGCAAAATGCATAATAATAATAGTTATAATCCATAAGGCTCCTCTGATACAGAACATTCCAACAGACTAATGCAAGAAACAAATCATTTTCTTCACTGTGCAAAGCCACTCACCTTAACGCCGTCTGTTTTCTTGTTGAGCAAACTCTTGGCTGCTGTGGACGGAAAGAAAGAGACGACACGTCAGCATGAGAGTTGACAAACTGAGTCCTGAGGCCTGAGGCTACACTAACATGCAGCAAGCATATCCATCAACTGTGCTTATCCTCAAACTCCAGGTGCAAAATCCGACTGCAAGGTCCATGATGCAATGCAACAGATGCTCTCAACGGCTCCATCGAATATGCAAAGTTATTGATAATGAACATTTATTCACATGGGAGGGGCTGAGGGGAGGGCTGTGTTTAGAAGGTGATGAAAAGGAGAGTTTGTTGATATCCAGAAAACTCACACAGCATTCTTAAATGAACAGTTGCACACACACACATGCACTTAACCACTAGTGCCCACACATACAACCCCACCATTCATCTCTCACTTTGTTTCTGAGAATCCAAACACAAGGTTGCATTTCAATATACATGCTGCATCTGTGTCTAAATTTAATTCTGCTCTCATATTGGTGCTTTTGCAAGTGTGAGCTTCAATGTCACTCTATTTCGAATTCCAAACACCTTATCTTCATGCATATAAAACTGGCTATCAGAAGAAAGACAAATAAAACTTATTGGTTGGGCCCAAACCCACATATTTCCCTGTCATCCCCAAAAGTCTTACCTCAAATGGTTACCACATTCCACACAAAAGAAGGAAAGAAAATTGAAAAAGGAAGAAAATAATGAATAAAAAGAGACACAAACGCACTAATGCACTGTAGAATGAAGGGAGGAAGCCCGAGTATTTAGAGATAGATCAAAGGAAATGCATGCAAAAAAGTATGAGCGGTATAGAGTGACAGAGCAACAGCTGAAGACAGATAAAGATGACTCTGTTTTACCAATGTCATATTTGCGCCAAGATCGTCTGTGTTTTACAGAGAAACATATCGAAGGTGCTGCAACATTTGTTAACAAGTTAAAGGTAAAGATTTAGCTTGTTTCCTGACGATGCAATATTCAGAGAGCAGCTAAACAAACTACCCCCAATACAGCATTTCCAACCACCTGCATTTTAAGATTAATGTTTTAGTCATGTTTGCTGAAACCAGTTCTCGGACACTACACTGAGAGAGACATACCTGAGAAGTTTCTTGTGACCAGCAAAGTGGTCAATATGGCTCCCTGTAGTGATAGAAGAGAAGGAAAGAAGAGAGGGTAATGATGATGGAAGCAAGGAGGGTAGGACGGAGTGAAGGAAGTGAGGAAAGGGAGGAAAGTAATGATGATGGAAGGAAGGAGAGAGGGAACGGAATGAGGGAGGAAGGAAGGAAAGAAAGAAAGCAATGAAGATGGAAGGAAGGAGGGAGGGAAGGAAGAAAAGAAAGGAAGGAAGGAAGAGGAAGATCCATTATAAGGTTACAGCATGAAAGTGGAGCACAGCAACTTGAGGGTTTAGAGAGCAACTGATCATTTCTACGTTAACCTGAGAGGAAACCGAGGTAGAGAAAGAGGGGGAGAGAAAGAGGATGGATTGTTGCACATAAATAGAAAACCTAAAGGATTGCCAGAAGTCTCACCTTGAGTTTCCTCCTGGCGTTGAATTTCTTCAGGCACTCCACAGTCTCCTGCCTGTGCATCATGGAGGCCACAGTGGACCGTTGCTGCAGGGACAGAATGAGGGGATTTGAGAATTAGGAAGGAATGGAAACAATGGGTGGCAGGAATGTGTGGATGTGCATATGTGATCATGTACGTCAGATAATAAGACATTTCAGCAGTATGTCAACTATGGTGGTTCACTAGTATTAGCGTATAGATATTTATTTGTCTATCTGGGTCTGTGAATTTCTCTGTCAGGGCGTGTTTGTGCCAGGAAACATATGAAACCAACAAAAAATATTTTGTTGGGAGTTGGATCAACAAAAAAATCAAGTTGCCATTTTAAATACAATCCCTGTTAATGAACATATGTGATGTGTCATAAGAATTAACAGAAATACAAAATAAATATAATGTAAGTAAGTATCATAATGCAAAGAATAGTGTTGCATCTATATAAAGTACATAACAAAAACACATTGTACATGAATAATACTTCGTAGCCCTCCATAAAATGCTCAGTCGAATTATCTGTTAATATAGGAAGATGTTGGGGTGTGTATGCGCCACATACGCAGATCCAAGGGTGTTTGAGAGCCTCCGCGGCAGTGATGCGTTTACTGGGATTGATAGTTAACATCTTGTTGATCAGATCTTTGGCCTCAGGAGTTACAGTGTCCCACTCTGGGGAGGGGAACTGTCAAAACAAACACACAGTGTCAAAACTCATTATTCAGCTAATACACAAAATATACATCTGATATTTTAGTCTAAGGAAAGAAAATAGTGTCAACCATTATCGGAAAGAAAAAGACAAAGTAAACCTGTGTGTAAGACTGACTGTGTGCTCTACTAAATGATCTTGTAAAGTATAAGTACAACTGTACTGTACATGTACTGCAGTGGGTGGAGTATTCAGAAATATTGTTTGTTTCCCTATCACTAAACCAGACAAGTGTTATCTTCTTCATTAATGCAAACTAGAGAAAAATATTGAGCCAAAACTTCAAGTAAAGTGTAGAAGAGCTTTGTTTGTGCCGTTTGGCAGCACAGCCTTTTCAAGATGACAATAAATCGTATAAATCACCTGTTGGCACAAATACTTTTTTAACCAGTATCAAGTGACTGGCAGCTTTCACTTCCCCAACAGAACTTCACACAGCAATTTTCTAGCTCATATTTTTTGGTTTCACTTCCAACATGTACCAACCATCAGAGTGCATGTTGTTGACAATGTAACATTTTGAGGCAGTAGTAGGAGAAGAAGAACAAGGTCCTCCTGTATCCAGTCTGATATAAAGTTTATTTATTTCATGTACTTTTCTTCAGCCAAGTTCTCACAGTTACTTTTGCCTTTAAAAGGATATGATGCAGCCGACTTGAAGCTTGGATCAAGCAACAGGCAACACAACTCCTCAAAGAAAATGTGTGAACCAAACGCCCACAGCTGGGATTGTTAACAAACGGTACCTTCATCAAATTAAATTCAGACACTCTGAAATACGTTCTGAAGTGGCTGTGGTACAGTTTAATCTCTTGAACCAAGCAGTGAACCTCAGCAAGCTGTCCTCTCTTCATCAATATTGGCTGTAGCCAGGTATTCAGTCTTTTGAGGAGCGGCAGATCATCCCTACATGATGTAAATCCAATCTATCTTTTTCCATGGTGCAATTTTTTTTCGATCTTCAGGCAAGTTGAAATTCGCCTCAGAATAATTTGCTGTTTTGTGCCATTTATTCGCTATTGATCTGTAAATGCCTTGTTTAAGTCAGTGTTAGCGCAGGGTTATGGTGATTAAAGGTTAACTCCAACCCTTTAACTGTAGCCCAAGCTTTTATGCAAATTCACACTTACATCATAGGCCCCGGCCTTAATTTGTTGGTAGAGACGGTGCTGATCCTCGTCCCAGAAAGGAGGGTAGCCTACCAGCAGGATGTACAAAATCACACCTGGAAGACAATGACATGAAGTTAACCATGACAGAGCCAATATCAAAGCAGTGCAGTGCTTTAATGTTCACCATCACAAATAAGTCACTGATAGTCATAATACACTTAAAACAACATGAAGCTACAGTGTGGGTGACACGGTTCTTCACACACCTGACCAGTTCAGACAAAGCCTGAGACTGAGGCTTTAGCTCCAGCGTCAAGTTCATTCGAACAGTTGCAGTGAGAGAATTTGAATGTTATTTACCACAGGCCCACATGTCCACTGCTTTCCCATATGGGTCTTTCCTCAGAACCTCCGGAGACAAGTAGCCCGGGGTGCCGGCAAAACCTGGAGGAGTGAGATGGAGGGAGGAGAAGTGGAATGGAAGGGCGGGAGCGGGCAACTCATTGACAATGCTAACTGAATGATTGATTGATTTGTTTGGTTGCTTGATCGACCAACTGATTCACCTTGAAAAAACAATGGATGGATGAATACTCACCGAACCATGCCTGCTGGTCCCCCTGCACCTCGATAGCAAGCCCAAAGTCAGCCAACTTGACCGCCGCCCCCTTCAGCTTACTGGCCAATAGAAGGTTCTCAGGCTGGGGGGGGCGGAGTCAAACAGGTTAGAGGTGAGAGGTCACACGCTCTGGGAACAAGCCGCCCACAGACACAGATCTAAAATCAGATTAGCCAAACCAAGTCCTAACAAAAACCATTAGGGGTCAACTGTGCTAAACTGCTATTAAATCAGTGTCTGAGGCAACTCCCTTTCTGCCTCACAGATGACAGGGAAACAGAAATGTGCACGGGACCAAATCTCCACGAGACCATGGACATGTTCCATGCCGGGGCTGTGGACTTGCTCCCAAGGTCTCATGGATTGTGAGAGAGTGAATTGGTCACAGACATGATGAGTTTGTCCACAGTGACGTCAATCCACTGTTCAAATCCATGAGTGGGAGCACAGTGCACGGCGCAGGGGGGAGGATACAGGGGGAAGGTGTGGTGTAACAGAAGACGCTGAGGTGTTAAAAAAAAAGTGACTGCGCCACATATGTGGTAACCACAAACAACACGAACACAGTGAAGAACAATCACAAATACATGCAAGCCCACAGCAAGGACATGTGCACACACAGACACACACACACGGACACAGGTGCAGAAAAGTCTTTGCTAACCTCAGGTCAGTTAGACAGCGTGCGCTAATGAATAATACATTTCCTAACATTTAGAAAGTCTAACCACAGACAGGCTGTGAGCCGTCACTTCATGGTCAGACATGAGAGTCAACAGGACACTGATTCTATCTGACAACTGGACACATCTGCATAATCATTTACATAATGATGAATAAATCCGCCTGATTATGAAGCATCTGAAAACTTGGAAACTTGAAAATTACTATTTTTTTCTTTTTCTCTACTGGTACAATTAAATGTTTATGATCCATTCGAAGAGCTTCCCTGTTTTCTCGTCCCTCTTTCCTCCACGTGAATACAGATTGGACCGTTAGAATATGTATGACCTTGGAAAATCTTTCACATCACAAGATATATTTTTTTATGTAATTATGAAAATGGTGATCATTCCTCAGGTTCTGGCTTGTGATTGCTCCTATTCCTGTCGCCAGCTCTACATACTCTCTCACACACGATGTTGCCATGCTGCCTGCAACATAGCGCTGGTGTTAAAAAAGGATCTTTATTCTTGACTTTGGCAGGAGCAACATTGAACCAACAGTATTGACTGTCTCAACAAGGATCCAGTGTAACACTATAGCAGGGCAGAACGTGTGGGTGTGTGCAGTTTGATTTGAATTCTAATCCTGCAAACCAGTAATGAAGTGAATGTTAAAGCAAAGCTCAAGGTCAAATCTCAAAGCTGCCAGAGCCTCTAAAGACATATTGAGGATGTAAGAACGAAAAGCCCCAAAACAGGATAATGTTTCTATGACGGAGTATTAGGGTCACTTAAAGGGGAAAATGTGAGATATTGGGAATAAAGTCACAATTTTATGAGCAAAAAGTTGTAATTTTACGGGGAAAAAAGTTGAACATCAAAGAAAAAAGTTGTAATTTTAATAAAATCAATTCTAAATTTTGGACAAGTATCAGGACTTTCTTTTCTAAAGATAGAACTGTACCAACTTTGAGGAAGTATATTCATTTCTGCAGAAGGAAATGTTTGGTAGTGGTTGACTGCGACATTATCATCGGTCATATCTGCGTGATATTCAAAGAGGTTTTGTAGTTACAATTATACAGTTTCTCATTTCTCAGATTCACATATTTTTATAGTTTTTCCCCATTTTTTTATTATACTTTTTTCTCTTTAAATTACTGCTATATTCTCATTTTATTAAGACTTTGTAATCAATAAATTCTGATTTTACTCAATAAAAATGTGATTAATAAATCCCATAATATTACATCATCATTCTCAAAATCTCAAGAATAGTTTGTCTTCAATATGACCCTAATATTCTGTAGTATTCTTCTTTTCACATGAGAAATCACACAAACAAATGATAAAAGATGGAAAGGTAAGGACAATGAGAAAACTTTTGTCATCTGTTGTACAGAGTCAGGTCTGAACAGAGCCGCACCCTCAGCTGCACAGATACAAACCTTCAGGTCCCTGTGGACGATTCCATTAACATGGCAGTGATGGACACTCTCCAGGATCTGCTGTATGCAGTGGCTGAGGGGAGGTAGAGCAATGAACGAGCACAGGGGTGAGTTGGAACAAATGGAAGGAGAGACAAGAGAAAGAAAAGAGAGAAAGGTGGAGAGAAAAGAGACATGAAATTCAGTGAAGGGAAGAAAAGAGGAAACAACCCCATCACAATGTATCATATGTTCCTCTTATTAGACTTGTTATGAGTGATGCTGTTTTCTTTATGTATGACACAAAGTCATATGATGGCAAGTCATTTTTCACAGGGTATGATGTATTACACTGTAAAGAGGATCTAAAGCTTTGCAAGGTCTATGACAAGGAAACACACACACACACACACACACACACACACACACACATACACACACACACACAATCTCTCTCTCCCCCTCTCTCTCTCCTTCTCTCTCTCTCTGGTCATGTAGGCTGTGTATGATTAATGCCGCAGGCTATATGTCGTTAATCACCTTTATAAATAACTCTATGAGATGCCTCAGAGACAAGGCAGCTGCATCACACCTCTGAGACGACCATATGTGAAGCACACAAATATACACACAAGTACAGTATGTAGGCGCACCAGTTGTTCTCTCCGGCAATGGACAGAGATGCATAATAGCTGCTGTGCTCAGCAGTGTGTGAGTGTGTGTGTGTGTGTGTGTGTGTGTGTGTGTGTGTGTGTGTGTGTGTTACCTGGCGTCGGCCTCGCTGTAGTACTCCCTGGCTACGATATCTTCGAACAGCTCCCCTCCTGTCACGCTGTGGGGAGACAATAGTGTGCACACTGAAGAACAAACATTTAAATTTAGAATGAATCACTCATTTATTAACTTACCGAATCGCACACATATACCTCACATCTACATAGACGTACTTACACAGCGGAGTATATATATATATAAGTAAAAATTTTATAGCAGCGCCCCAGTACAGTGAATATATATGGTTATATTAAAATGTAAATACAACAAAGCTTCCTGTTACCATGAATAAAATTGTGGATTTCTCTGGGATTGAACATTGTTGGGAACATTTTGGATGATATAAGTACACAACTAAATTAACATAGATCCGTTGTTTGTTGAATGATGCTGTACATGTTCACCACAAAAAAACACACAATACAAGAAAGCAAAACAAGACAGAACATGTGAAAGTGGTGGGGTCCGCGAGTCTCCTACTCACAGATCAAACACCAGATAGTGGAAGCCTTCTTCTGATATGCTGTCATGGAGTCGTACTGTCGAGGAGATTTAACAGGAAAGTGGAAGAGAGGAGACAGAGGAAAAATAAAAGAGAAATCAGTCATTGCTAAAGCCACTACTCATCATCTACAGTTCCCTTGGTTGTGCTCTGTCTCAGAGTTGTGTATCGCAACATGAACATGAAACATAGTGTGAGCATCAAGCAGCAAAATGAGTTTGAATCGTGGTCTACCTCCACTTGATAAGATGATTCATGCTGTTTTATGTGATCAAAAGTGTTAGTGCTTTATTTTTAAAAGTGAGTTGATGTTTTTTCTTTTATCCATTCACACTTTTGACATGGTCTTCTTTAATATGGTGAAATAGATTTTCTGATTTCCACTTTGGTCCTGGATCTTTGCTACTGTATTAATGTGAGGCATGGACCAGAGGAAAGATGGACGATACATCTCCACTTCCTCCCACTATCCAGAAATGAAGCCAAAATATCCCAGGTAGAACGCTGCCATCTTGTGCATTTGGTGACAGAGTCTGCGAGGAAGAGATTGGGGGATGGGGCCGTGGTAGAAGGTTTCCCCTCATTTTTTATCGCATCAACAACATAAATTTGAAATGATCCGAAAAATTAACACTTGAACAAACACCATTGTGATAAGAACTGCCTATGACAGAATCTATATTTTTCTAATTATTTAATGTGTACCTGGACTTTTAAGTTTGATCCATGTCCCATCCACTAACATGGAGGAGGCAGGGTTTATGATCTATACTGCAGCCAGCCACCAGGGGGTGATCAGGAAGATTTAGCTCATGTTGTCTATGTTTATATAAAGTCTATGATCTGAGCTGTGTCTGAATTCAGGGGCTGCTTCACAGTAGACATGGGCCGCGTAGACTACGAGGGTTAAACTGAAATGAGATGGTCAGGTCTACAGAGTCTTTCTGTGATCGGCGTCACCAGCTCATGCAGCCCTCACTGCTGCTGCCTAGCAACTGGGCTGAAGTTGGACACCACTAGAAGGTTTTATTGTCCATTGTTTTTTGTGTACTGTTAGATACTTGAGTATTGGGCGTCTCGTAGCTTGCAGCCGCTATTATGTTTTTTTTGAAAAACAGTTTGTCATTGAAGCACTATGAATTCTGGGATAGGTTGGGCCGGGAAGAATCCAGCCGTTGGGGCCTTTGTTCCGTGGGGATAGAACAATGCATTTGTCGGCCGCATTTGAAGGAGCCTACAAATGTTACAGTCACACCGCAGTGATGCAATCGGTCTTCATGCAGCCTTCGAAGGATGCAGCCCCTGAATTGAGACACAGCTGTTGTATTGAGCATTTGGCTCATGATTCTGAACTAGAATAATTTCCCAGTAGTGCGTCTAATATCACAAACTGTCTTATATAAATGTATATGTCTCATATTTTAGATTACAGAGGTCTGGAATCAAAATGATCAGTCATCGCTGTTCTCAAACTTTAGAAGAGCAGAGGTGTCTTGAAACTGACTGGAATTGCAGAACTGTCAGATCAGTATTAAAAACAGAGAAGCAAAGAAAGATTAAAGCAGACGAGTGTGAACAGAACAAAAGAGGAGGGACAGGCTCTATCAAAGAGGAGGAAAGATTGTGAAGGGTCAGTGGTTAAGACAGAGAGAGAGAGTGTGAGGCTCCTGAGTTTCTGATGACCCAGCGAGGAGAGCACACAGATACATCATCATTACATACCCGCTCACGTACAAACACACACTTGCTCTCTCGTAACTGTATCTGGAAGATGAATGGCAACGGCAGGAATCACCCGAGACCTGAACAAAACGTTGTTTTCATTTGTATCTGTGTTCCTGTGTGTGTGTGTTTCCTGAGCTTCAGGACTCGCAGCTCACCGATGTTGGGGTGCTTCAGTAGACGACAAATCCTCGCCTCCCTCTCCAGCTTTTGATGATCTTAAAAAAACAGAGGAGACACAAACACAGAGTGAGTGAGGTTATTTTCTATACTCTTCATTACTCCCTGCTATGATTGGCTCTCTGGATCATCTAACATGAAGTTGGCTGCAAGTTGGTTTTGACTCAGTGGAGGAGACGGGCGTCGTTGTCAGGGGCAGTGTGTGTTTCTGTACCTGACATTCACCCTGCTTGTATCTGTGTGTGTGTGTGTCATGTTGTGTCTGTGTGTTGGCTTTGTGTCAGGCCCCGTCTTTTCCTTATCGGAGCTGAAATGCTTGACAGAAATGATTTGACCTGATATGTGCTTGGTTGTGTGCCACAAACAGACAGACAACAGTGAACATCCAACACAGTGAGCAGCCACAGTGGGTTCATATTGACCTCACTGTGAGACTCAATATAAGTCCCTGCAATCTGCTCACAGGTTCCCTGTGCTACAGTGAGAATGAAGTAAATACACCAGCAAACAAATTAAATTTTACATATAAACTAAAATCTATGATGTTTGTACAGCATCAAAATAATAAAGGCTAATTTTGAGGAAGAATTAACACTTGAACAAACATCAAACTACCTAAAAGTGTTTGGTCCATGTCTCATCCGCTAACATGGAGGAAACAGGGTTTATGACCTATACTGCAGGTGACGTTCAAATCTCCCATCACTACTAAGTCCAGTGACTCTGATTCAACAACTTGAGTCTGAGTTATAATTAGCAATGCAGTCCAGTGTCGACCCATTTCAGCTTTTCCTCTGGACATATAGAAAGCTAGAGAGAGGCAGAGCGAGAGAGAAGGTGAGGGAGAGAAAGAAGAGCAGTGGGTTCTACTTTTGTTTCCCTGATAAAATAGGACGCCTATTTATTACTCTCATCCTTGCCTCCTTCCTCTGCTCCTCTTGATGCTATGGAAACCGTGGACTGTGCAGCTTGTTCCCATTATAGGTACAGGTCTCTGTTTGTCTGTGTTGGTGTAGTTCATCTATACAAAGTGACAAGCTGATGCACTGACAAACTTAGAGCTCCAGTGTATTTGAACGAAATAGAACTTGGCGTGCTCTCCAACGCTCTGTAAAAAGTGTGTGTGTGTGCGTGTGTGTGTGTGTGTGTGTGTGTTGCAAACTAAAGGTCTGTACATGCACACACTAGTGGAGGTGGAGTTTTATCAGTCGCAGTGAAAGAGATGAAGCCAGAATAAAATCCCAACAGTGAAACAAACAAACTACAGCAGGAGCCATTGCTACACGACAGCACGACAGTTAAAGCTAAAAATACATCTGGAAGAAGTTTAATAAAACCTCCCGTTAGCTACGAGCACAAAAGCTGAACAGGAGACTGTTTGCATTCCTCCACACCACGGACAGAGAGGTGGGTCTGTGCCTGTGTTTGATGAACACCTTAAATCAGTTGAAAATCTTTCCCAGCCCTGCATTCACAATTGACATAAAAAAAAGCCAATAAATCCACAACAAATAATGAACTTACAAAAGAATAATTTATTTATTTAATCATATTTTGGTTTCTGCATTAATGAATAAAACTATACAGCTTATACTGATAATCAAGTTCCTATTTGGATGCAGCAGTGATTAAGACTCAATCATATAATAAATCAACATATGTGCAGCACTTTCTCTATGAGAAAGGAGAATTTGGGCTTCAGTATTTTTTATATTATGCAGAATGTTCAAACCCAGCGAAATACAGGATTTTATTCAAGATATTGAGACGTTTCATTTCGGTCGCCCTTCAATTGCATCATGTCAGCTTTACCTGTGTCTTTGTCTGTCTCTGCTTTCAGAGTAAACATATGAAGAAGGAAAAAAAAACTATTAGCTAGCCAGTCTGTTGTTTTTTCCTTCCACTGTTTGTATTGGTCACTTGTAATATATCGTTACGGTTTTCAGCACGCTCTGTTGTCGAAGCTCTCTCAGTAAAGTGCCACGCAAAGTGACCAAAGAAGATTATTGGACAAAATATTATGACGAAGACAACTCCCATGATCCCATTCTGCTTCATTACATCATCAAAATAAGGTCTTTAGTTATTGTTTGGATTGAGAGGCCTCGAGTGGCTACAGTTCCATTTTGTACATTTTAGATATAGTGACAGGAGTAAATAAGCATCAGATAGAATGAAAACATGCACCCTGAGGCCACGGGCAGAATCACATGACGCTATAAACTAACAGCAGAGGTGGTGGAAAGGACATTTCCGGCACAAGACTTGCACACCCTGCTACAGACCAGCCCCAGTGCGGCTCTTTTGTGTGGTCGTAACTCCGCCATATTGCCTGTGAGAATACGCCAATTTATGATTTAGCTTGAAGTGTAGTGCCAGCTTTAGAGACGAGCACAGCAGCAGAGAGGCAGGGAGGCAGGGAAGCAGGGAGGCAGGGAGGCATCCCGACAGAGCAGCGATGGCAGCTCAGCCAGGATTTCATGATGAGCAGGATCCTCTGAGCAAGGTCACTCGTCTCTCCATCTCTGCCTCAGACTTTTCATTCAGTGGCTCAGATCTCCCTCTACTTCTCTCTGTCTCATACACAAACCCAATATTTCCCTTTTACTCTGGCACCTCATTTTAATGTCACTAAGAGATTTCTGTTTTACACATGAATCTTTGTTTTGGCCTAAGCACCAAGATCCATTTTGCATGACAGAAATGCAATTCTTCCTTTCTCTCTCTCTCTCTTTTTCTCTCCTCCCTTTCCGCCCACCTCTTCTCTCACCCCCATTTTTCTCCTCTCATCCCCACACATTGAGTTTTTTTCTCTCTCTTCTGTCGACAAGTGCTTGTTCATTGTGGGACCTGTCGGGCTACTCAATCATATTTTAGGTTTCGACCTTACTTTGTCAAGAGCCTTCAGTGTATGAATCTTTTCATTGGCTGCTATACAAATAAAACTGAGTGTATGTAGATTGGAAATTTATATTCATTTTATATGTATCTGTAGTAATGTCATCACATTATACACACTATTTTCATACAAACAAAGATATACATAATATAAAGAATATTTAATATCATAGATATATGAGATATGCAATTTTTTGTTTTTGTGAACAATCAGATACCCTGTGTTCATTTAAATCCTTGCAGGCTTATGTAATAGCTCTGCTTCATAATTAATCATGACAGCAAACAGCAGACTAATTGCTAGAAAGCAAGGCTTTGTTGAAGTTCAACTATCAAAGCGTGCAGGCTTTCACTGGAATCATCGTGTGAATTCATACCGCAGGAAAAACATCTACTATCCTAGACGTTCTCTTTTTGATGCAGTGTTTAATATCAGTTTTCAGATTTCCAAAGTCAGAGCTCTTTAACAAACAAATCCTGACTAGAGGGAAATACTGAGCTTTTCCAGTGGTAATGTGCACATTGCAGCAGGTGTGGTCCATGAGGAAGGGTCTACGTGGTCATTTTCAAGGGCTTTTAAAGTCAACTGACATCGAAGGAAATGCTGACCTCAAAATAAAAATAAAGCATTGTCCGTTAAGTAGTATCTTTACCTTCCACTGTCATGACTCTGGACTTTGCCTCTTTTGATGGGGGGTATTTTGGATTTTGTTGTTTTTCCTGTGTTTCCTTGTGTTTGGGTTTGTGTTCAGTTGTTTCATTCTAAGTTCTGTGTTTCCTGTTTTATTTTGAAGTTTTTTGCCCCTCATGTGTCTCTACCTTGGCTTCCTGTCTTGGTCCTGTTTCCCGCCCCTGTGATTGTCACCTGTCCCTCATGTGTTTCACCTGTGTCCAATTAACCCCTGCCTCCCTGTGTATATAAGTCTCTGTGCTCTCCTCAGTCAGTCCGTCGTCTTACATGGTTGTCTTATGTCACCACCCTGTCCTCATTCCTTCACCCCTTCACCTTTATCCCTTGCTGTGGAGTTTTTCTCATTGCTAGTGTTTTGTTTTTGATCGCAGTGTTTTTTCTGTTCATGGATTTTTGGACCTTGTTTCTTTGGGGGGAAAACCTTGCCTCTGATTAAAGGAGACTTAATGTTAACTTTTCTCGCTGCTGCGTTTCTGTGTCCACCTGCTCTTTAAAGGTTCAGTGTGTAGAATTTAGTGACATCTACTGGTGAAGTTACATGTTGCAACTGAACACCCCTCCACTACCAAACAGGAAAGAGAACCTGTGCTAGCCTTCAGTTGTCATAAAAACTCAAAAGATGTTTAGTTTGTCTAGTTACGGCCACTGTAAAAAACATGGCCTCAATAGAGATGTACATATAAAGTATTTAAATATAAAGGGCTCATTCTAGGGTAAAGAAAACAACAATACTATTCACTACATCACTAGGATTATTTTAAATTCAACTTCTGGCACTAGATCCTTTTCATCTAAATCTGAACCTTTAAACCTGACATTACACATCACTCCTGTGTCATGAAAATCATTCTCGACCATTTTCTGTTGTAAATTCACTTTCATCACATTTCTCAGTCACAGACGTGATGTGAAAATGCAGATAATGATGCTATATTTAAATACACAAAGTTTGATAAATGCTAAAAAATTTAATTTTACATGTTGCCTTATTAATAAGCTTCCTTCTGTGTCACAGAATATTTATTAGAGCAATAAAACAGCACACTGAAGTCTTCAGCTGTTTTAAGCCTGTATTAATAATAGTGTAAATGAATCATAAGAAAATAATGATTTCACATTGCAAACACTTTAGAGGTACGCAGAGGTGGGTCATCTTATGTGAGCAGTATTTTCCTCTGCTGTATCTAACTGTACACTATATGTCTGACATAAGATTGCCTCACTCCATCTCTCCATCATTATCCACCTCCACTCTTCTTTCACTATCTCTCTCCTCCTCCACAGGTAGTCCACCTCTCAGCCGACTGGACATCTGTTGTCTAGCAACTCCTGCACCAATCAGAGTTTCAGGCCTCTCCTCTCCTCTGCAGTGGAACCAGCCTTGCATGCAAATGGCCGACATCCGAGAGTTCGCACTCAACTATCAAACTCAGCAGGAAAGCACAAGTAACTAATCCTGGAGGAGCATGCGCACGTTCCAAATAAAAAAGAGATGCTGTTTAAACACATCTTCTCTGGAACATCAAACCATTTATTCCTTAATGCACACATACACAGTGTGGACATACATTAGGATGAGTAAGAGAGGGAGGGAACTTCCACTGCAACATCAAGTACTAAGATGCTTAAACATTATCCTAAAAGATAAATATAAATACTGAAGCCTAACTAACTGTTGGTCTAAATTAAACATATCAATAATTATTAATTCATTAAATAATTATAATTAGTAAAAGGCTCTGTCCTAATTCAGCACTTGGCTCTACCACATGAAGGGTAGTGTTTGCTCACGTCTCTACGTGTTGTAGGGGTAGTGGCCATCCAGCTCTTTAAACACCCTTGGTGTATTCAAGACCTCCCTGAACACAAGGGGTAGATGGAAATTCCTGAATGCTTTACTAATGGACAAAGCAAATCAATTCACGTCATCAAAAAAGCATGCAAACAGTCTGAGTGAGAGTAAGAGTCGTGTTCCATAACTGGACATTCGGTATTGCTGTTGATATTTGACCCTAACTCTGGCCAACGCAACACTTCCGGAAATCAATTCTTCTCCACCTCAGAACTTGACAGTGGCAGTACAGTGCAACTGCTGTTCTGGAGTGACAAAGAAAAAGATGTGATTTCATAATAAACTAACATACTTTGGTATTAGATCTGTACATAGATCGCCGATGGCTGACCAGGTATTTTCAGCAGTATCAGAGGGATTTCAAATGCTGATATGGGAACATTTCTATTTCGTGTTGCATTCCTTTATGTGGTGTATTATCATTAGTGAGTCAACCAGCCTGACATGTAATCACAGCAGTGGTATATTACTCAATTGAAAAAAATCCTTTTATTCTTCAGATGCTTTCTAGAGTTTAGAGTCACTCAAACATCAACCTTATCTATTGTAATGTTTACTATTACAGAATTTTTCTAAGTAACCCAGTGACAAAGTGGGGGAGGTATGAGGAACTTGTTTGCTCATTCAGTGACCACAGTATAAGATGTCATGTTTTCTTTTTGGTTTCCCAAAAAAAGAGATATAATGTGTTTTTCAGAATAAATGATAAAAATGTAATTAGGAGTATTTCAACTAAAGAGAGAACAATGCAGGCCCACAGGGAAGTGACTGTTATTAACTCAAACGTGCGATTGTTGGTTAGTTAGTTGGTAAGATGATGCAAAACAGACAAATAACCACGAAACTTGGTGGGGTGACACGTTATGGGTCAGGGAAGGAAACATTACATTTTGGTGGAACTTTGTTATTGCAAGACATTCTCAGAAAATTATTCATGGATCTTGATTTTAAGGATCAGACACATTTCAGAGACAGATATGGGGGAGTGTGTGCAATTTGGGGCAGAAATTTATATCCGTAAATCTGTATGTAAATCTGTATCTAGTGAATTGAAATGTGTTTTCATGTACTCTTCTGGGTACTATTGTAGTTGGGGGTTGGTGTTGATTAATGTGTGCATTTTTGTGTTTATCGCAATAAAATTTTACACTGGTGGATTTAAATGTGGTTTCATAGGGATGTGGGCTTTTTTTAGCCAGGGTATGGGAGCAAATGGAGTGATAAACTTGTAAATACATCTAGAATGGATTTGTCGTTACTGCAACACTGAAAATGGCCCGACTCTTAAAAACTCTCAGACTCTAAACAATGAGTTGTGAGTGGCTGATCCTAATCCTTTAGATGTAATTGTGTGTCTGCACTACCGGAGAGATATTCTGCTTTTGTGGTTATAACTGACAGCAGTGTCTCTACATTGTGTCTCTACACATTGAGTTTTTTTCTCTCTCTTCTGTCGACAAGTGCTTGTTCATTGTGGGACCTGTCGGGCTACTCAATCATATTTTAGGTTTCGACCTTACTTTGTCAAGAGCCTTCAGTGTATGAATCTTTTCATTGGCTGCTATACAAATAAAACTGAGTGTATGGAGATTGGAAATTTATATTCATTTTATATGTATCTGTAATAATGTAATCACATTATACACACTATTTTCATACAAACAAAGATATACATAATATAAAGAATATTTAATCTCATAGATATATGAGAAATACAGATACCCTGTGTTCATCTACATGTTCGTGGAGCCGGTGTGATTCTGCAGACAAATGTGAAGCTACCCCAATCAGCTGTTATCATTCAGGACAGCCTGAACCTTCATGTCCTGATAAACTGATGCTCTCAACATCTGTCTGTATGTTTATGTAAGTCATAAATAAATGAACGTTACGTGATTTACAATATATCAACTGGCTTCCTCTTACAAAGGTGTTTTTTTCTTTCGGCAAGTTGGATTTAAATGTTTGATGATAGTAAATGTGTTGTTGGAATCTGCTCTTATACAGAGAAGCTTCTTGTGGAGCATATACAAGAATATGTTATGGTCTAGTTTGTTCAATTACAAATCTTTCTCAAAAGTTTCTGTAGTGATGATAAGTTGCTTTATTCTAGATGCAAGACATTCTATGAAAAGTTGAACACTCATTTCAGTCGACTTAAATGTGGCATTAACAGCGTGGTGCTGGGAGACTTGTGTCTCTGCCAGCTGCTTAGCCGTCTGCAGAAAACTGACCTCTTGCATTTGTCACGTCATAAACCATCTTGTCTAGAACAATCTATTTCTTGGCTTCAGCATTCCAAGCATGTACCTCTGTGCTGCCCGGATTAGGAGTTCACACTGTTCTATATTTAAGATGGCCCACTTGTCATTAGTGAGTCAACCAGCTTGACATGCAATCACAGCAGTGGTATATTACTCAATTAAAATAAATCCTTCTTTACTCAGACGCTTCTAGAGTTTAGAGTCACTCAAACATCAACCTTTTCTATTGTAATGTTTACTATTACAGAATTTTTCTAAGTCACCCAGTCACAAAGTGGGGGAGGTGTGAGGAACTTGTTTGCTCATTCAGTGACCACAGTATAAGATGTCATGTTTTCTTTTTGGTTTCCCAAAAAAAGAGATATAATGTGTTTTTCAGAATAAATGATAAGAATGTAATTAGGAGTATTACGACTAAAGAGAGAACAATGCAGGCCCACAGGGAAGTGACTGTTATTAACTCAAACATGTGCGATTGTTGGTTAGTTAGTTGGTAAGATGATGCAAAACAGACAAATAACCACGAAACTTGGTGGGATGACACATTATGGGTCAGGGAAGGAAACATTACATTTTGGTGGAACTTTGTTATTGCAAGACATTCTCAGAAAATTATTCATGGATCTTGATTTTAAGGATCAGACACATTTCAGAGACAGATATGGGGGAGTGTGTGCAATTTGGGGCAGAAATCTATATCCGTAAATCTGTATGTAAATCTGTATCTGGTGAATTTAAATGGGTTTTCATGTACTCTTCTGGGTACTATTGTAGTTGGGGGTTGGTGTTGATTAATGTGTGCAATTTTGTGCTTATCACAATAAAATTTTACACTGGTGGATTTAAATCTGGGGGATGTGTTTTTTTAGCCAGGGTATGGGAACAAATGGAGTGATAAACTTGTAAATACATCTAGAATGGATTTGTTGTTACTGCTGTCGGTCATTTCCCTTGCATTTGTGCGAACACGTCAGAGTGAGGTATTGAAAAGTTGCCGACAAATTGTCCACAATTTCTAAAGGCGACCCCCAACAACCCCCCAACTCAATATCCCCTCTCCGTCTCTCTCTATTGTTGCTCGTCTCTCTTCTGATGTGTCACGTCTGCAACCGCACTGCAGCAGAGCGTAGTGACCTGTGTGTGTGTTTGTATGTGTGTGTGTGTGTTTGTGTCGTTGTCTTTGCCGTTTTGTAGTTTGATGACAAATTCAGGGGACAGACAGAGATGACACAAACTGACGTAGAGGACTATCGAGACAAACAAGGAAGAGACAGAAATAGAGACAGAACAAACAGCTGACGGAGACAAAGGTAATCAAAGTCAAAGTGTCATAGAGGACATGAAACCTCACTTTAAAAAATCCTACACCTGATTTGTATCCTCACTCGCTTTGTCCAGCTTATTTCTGTCTTCTTTCATAAATCAGACCTACAAAAGAAATCTGCATTTGGGTCCTCACCTGATTCTGGACGTAATAGATTTTGTTTTAGTGGCTATTTCCAGGTGCGACATGTAGACCTGCACCAAATGTCTTCTTCCATCGACTCTTGGTTAAATGGAAGCTTAATTAACTGGTTAGCGATGTGATACAGAATTACTTTATTCAGTCTTTATTTAGCTGAATGTGAGCAGGGACATTTGTTACTGTAAGAAATACATGTACTAGGGAAGTAAAATCATTTGAACTGTTAAAAATCTATTGTATGTAACTCTGTCAGACACAAAGAATAGCAAATAAAACTTCATCATTTATTTTATTTGCACTGTAGTCACGTAGATTCTTGTTGCCTTTAGGTGTTTTTATCAGTGCGAATATTGTGTGCAAAAAAACAAAAAATCTGTGAAGCTGAATACTGTAACCCAACCTCAACCGTAACAAAATGTGTGAGCAGTAAAAATCAGAATGTTGTATTTTCCAAAGCAAATATAATGACGGTCATCAGTGAAGCACACAAACACACTTTTGGAAAAGTGTTTAATTTAAAATGCATTAAGTAAAAATAAAGTTTTGTTCCAGGCTTTTCAAATCTACTGTTTGTACATCATTGTAAATGTAAAAGCTTTGGATGTTGGTAAGAGGAAATGAATGTATCTTGAAAACTCCCTTTGGGAACTCATGATGGGCATAACTTGATTAATCCATTTAAAATAAATCAATGATTCAATCAAATCGACAATAAACCTCGGTTGGAGCCTTAACCTTAATACACAAATTCACCCACCACACATCGCAACAGGGTGCTGGAATTGCTCTGCAACGATTTAATTAGGAGTTTTAATTAAAAAAGATGTAGTGGGTTGAATGTAACATCCTCTGAAGCCAGCGGCTAAGTAGTGCTCCTGCATACGTTTCCTTTCTACCCCCACAGAACCCGGGGGTCTAATGAAACCATCCTGGACGCCGAGACACCGTCACCCTCCGCTGGTTCCCAACTGAGGAAGAATTATGACACTGATAACTCCCCGGCTTTCTCCTCGAAGGAGAAACAAAAGGTGGCTGGAGATAAAAATGCCCTCTGTAATGCTGGGAGTGTCATAACACGCTGTAATGCCTGCATTTATCTTATTTGACGTAATGCAGACACACATTCGACTAATGTGTAAAAGTGGTCTAATCTGAGAGACATTCCTGTGTTGTATAAATGTTTATATTGTGTTATATATCCACATATATTTGTCAGACCATGGAGTATGAAAGGTTACACCCTCATCCACGTTAAGGTCAGCACAAAAGGGTGCTGACAAAGGGAATGTCCAACGTTGCATTTGTAGGGACGTACTGCTGACTGTCTTCTATAAAACGCAGATCGGTTTGTCCAAAAGGTCACTTGATTTGTTGCTATAGGTTCATTTTAACGTTTTTTTAATTAAAGTTTTTTACTGAGTTACTAAACCGGTGATAAACGTTGTTGTTGGACAAAAAAACGCCAAATGTCCTTGATGGCGCAAGAAAAACAGTCACATGAGGGTGGAGAAAGCGTTGATGTAATAAGAGCAGGGTGTTGCAGCTACACTGGATTCCAGCTACTTTTGTCCAAACAGGAAAATCTCTTCTGCTTCTGAGTCCTTTCTGCAAGATTTTAGAACATCGAATGAAAATAAGATCTTGTGAATTAGTTCTTAAAACCAAACCTGATATCTCCACTTGATGGTTTTAGAAATGGAAAATGTTTTTTGTCAGCAGTGTTAGATGCGTCTATCCATCTCCATCTGCTTAAAGTTCATTGAGACGGAAATGCAAGACACATTACTATCGTGTCTAATGTGGATTTTGACTCTAAGAGCTTGTATTGATTTGGTAGTGCTGGAAAAATAATACACACCCACACACACATTTGTGTATCTGACCTCTCTGTGGCCTCTGTGTATCGACATGTGTTTTATCACCTGTGTTTCACAGTTCATGTGTTGTCAAGTTGAAGAAGTTTGATAAAGAATGTCACAGATGAAACAGTCTGAAAATGTTGCATCGCGATCATGGTAAACAAAATTATCACCAACATCAGTATTATTGCAGTATTATTACAATGTGCGGAAAGAGTTCGAAAAGTAACCAAGTTTTGATATTTAAATATTATTTATTATTATCAATCAAAATTCTATTTATGATCATATAAAAGATAATAATATTTAGAATTTTACCCAAAATATCTCAGAGCTGGGACAGAAAAATATTTTTTTGTTTAGGAAAAGCCCTAGCTCATGCTGTTACAGTACCAACCAAATCACCATGGTGATCATGGTAATTAAAGATCGAAATCTTAAAACAAACCATCAACCGGTAAGCGTCTCATTCCTGGAATGTAATGGTGTTAATTGCATGAAACTCATTAAACTACGACTGGTTTTAGTCAGAGGAGAAGAGAGAGGGAAGAGGAGGGAGGACATAGGGGTTAAAAAGGAAAGACTAAATCAAACAGAAAATGTTGGTAAGGACGTACAGACAGACAGAGTGGACAGAAGCGAGAGGGAAAGAGGTGGGAGAGGACAGAGGCAGATGCACCAGTCTGTAATTAAGAATGCCCTCACTTTCCATAGAGTCCATTACCCTTGTTAGTCAGACTGGAGGTTCTTTCCGGACTCAACAATCAATCAGTTTACAGTTTATGCACAAGCTGTAATTTTGATTACAGTTTACATCATTAACATTGTTTTAAGAGCTGAACATAACAAAAAGTACTGCACTGTACTAAAATATCTACATTTCACACACATACACAAACATATAATATAAGCACATAAACACCCTTGCTAAGGTTTCAGGCTCTGTCTCATGCATTATTTACTGGGTGACCAGACAGAGGAGCATCGACTGAAACCAAGGACCGAGCTTCTTTCAAAATTATTATCAATGCTGTGTGTGTGTGTGTGTGTGTGTGTGTGTTTGAGATTGGGAGACAGATAGAGACACCCACAGTGAGAGAATGACCAACATTTATTTTTAGCCTTCAAGCACCCAGTGAGTCATGTGATTCCCCCCCTTCTTCCCGCTGATCCCCCCTCCTCTCCTTTCCTCCCATTTCTCTGTCTCTCTCCCTATCTTTTTCTCTCCCTCCCTCCCTCCTCTCACTTCAAAGTGAGGCAGAAAAGAGCCACGGTGATACACACACAGGAACACAGGAACGAAAACAATAAAACGAAGGACAGAATAATTATTCTCTTAATGAGAGGATGAGCCACAGAAGGGGAGCGATATATATATATATATATATATATATATACAAAAACAAAATGTACATATGTGGATGTAGCATGAGTGTGTTTATTGTATAGCAATGGCGGACTGGCTTACATCTCCGCATCAGCTATCATCTCTGTTACCATGACACCTCCACATTATAAAAATAACAATGGCACACCCCAATTACCATGAAACTGTCCACTCCAGAGGAGGGTCAGTTACAACTCAGTGAACTGGAATGATATCAGGCCAGGAACAATATTAAGGCTGTCTCTGCACAACTGGGATTTTATTACCAGCACACCCTGATAATAACATTTTTACTCTTCCCTACATGTAAATGCAGCCATATTTCTTCACACTATGACACTCCTACAATGCAATGCAACCCCCACACAGCCAGATGAGCCGATCTTTTTTTTTTTCAAAATCATCTTTGTTATAATGGTTTCAACACGGCAAATCTACCCAACTGTGAAGACAAGCTCAGAGGGTCACATCAGCAGGCAACTAGCTGGTAAACACTACCACACACACACACACACACAAAAGGACACCCATGTGCACAAATACACACACAAACAGATGAGAGAGGGCAGACACACAAGCAAATATACACACACACATACACACACACGCACACATAAACAACAACACTCGTGCACAAATACACACACAAACAAATGAGGGAAGGTTGACACACAACTACACACACACACTAGGACACACATGTGCACAATGCACGCACACACACACAGATGAGGGAAGACAGACACACAAGCACATACACACAAACAAACACACACACCCACACATCACATGAGAATACAAAGTGACAAAAGATAGCAGACAGAGTTATAGTGACAGGACACTGAAGCATGCATGAAAGGAGAGGACAAATATTCAACTGCTCTGAGGGATACAGTGTGCGCACACACACACACACACACACACACAGTGTTGACTTCCCGTTCTCTCTTTCTGTCTCTGATTATCTCTCTCTCCCTCTGCTTCTTTCCTTTTCTTCCCCTTTCTCCACTGCTTCCTCTCATTCACTGACTCATCTGCTGCTCTTAATGAAATGCTGCATAATCAGGATTGCAGATTGCAAGACTGTATCACTGGTCCTATAGGCTAAAGGAACATGTGTGCATGCAGACACACAGATATACACACACACACACACACACACACACACACACACACACACACACACACACACACTTACACACAGAGTGCCTTGCTTGATCCACCAGCATTGCAGCCACCAATCCTACTCTAAACCCCTTTCAATTATATATACCCTGACACACATGCACTTGCACAGGCAAGTATACATGCACAGTGTGGGACAGGGGTGGGGGTGGGGAGGGGTCATGATCCTGCCAGAGAGAAGGGAATCAGAGTTGCAATTCTAGGGCTTATCGTAGAAAGAGGGTAAGACCATATCTGACACGACAGCACGCCCGGTGTGTAAACCTCTACACACGAACACACAGGCAATAGAGTGGGAGAGAGAGAGAGCAGTGTGTGTGTGTGTGTGTGTGTGTGTGTTTTAAGGTTTTAGGGTAAGGATTGGAGTTAGGTTCCAGGAATTTACTAAGGTAAAATGTATAATGTATATAACGTCCTCTGAAGTCACAAATGTGTACTCGCATTTGTGCGAATACATGTGTGCAGACCCACGTGCATATGAGGTGAGATAACCCTTTGCAGTATTTTTGGAAAATCTATCCCAGCATTCAAATGGTGAGACACTGATCTAGCTGGCGAGGTATCTATTTCCAACACTGCACTCAGCAAGCTCGAGGGTCATCATGGGTGGGAAGAGTGACGGAAGGAGGGAGCGGTCAAAGGAATGGTGGGGACGAAAGAAAGTGAAAAGACAAGACGTGGAGCATGAGAGAAAAGGGAGCGATAAGAAAGAGCAATGAAGGATGGAGGGCAAGGATCTGCTAAAAAGAGAATAAATATGAAAGATGGAGAAAAATAAAATGCAAAATAAGGAAGAAGAGTAAGTGCACAAGAACAGAGAATGGTAGGGAGGGAGTTTCTGGAGAGTAATAAAAGGTAAAATACAGAAAACAGGAAGGAGGTTCTATGGTAATACACAGAAACTGCAGTTCTATAATAATTCAGAAATTTGCACCATCATAATAAAACCATAGGCAGTGGAGCAACATGTGATAAAAAGCAGAAGGTAATTCCAATAAATTCTGACAAATACAATTTCAGTTGGTAAACACAGCTCCCATCTACACCAGCCTGACTCCTTGTGTGGTATGACAGCAATCATTGGTTGTGACAGGCAAGCAGGCGCTGACAAAACACGTCATTGGCTGAAGAGAAGGTGGCAAAGTGAAGGCTCAACGCACCATTGGTTAGTAATCACAAATATGCTTTTGGCAGTTCCTAGGTCATATGTGTGCTTGCAGATGCACATGACCCACGTGTGTGTGTGTGCTTGTGGGAGGGGGGGGGGGGTCCCGAGCCTGAAGCAACCAGGCCAGCGGCTACAATTACAGTGACGGATGTGAAAGAATTGGGTCGGCTTCGCAAGAGTTCTGCCCCTGGGACGACAAGACCAGCCAGAGCCCTGAATCAATACGGAGCACATGCACACGCACACAGGGGCGCGCACGCACAAGGTTGCATGTGACAAACATTTACACAGAAACCAGAGGACAGATATGAATTACACAAAGAAGGGAACATGTACTACACAGCACAAAAAAGTGCAAGCAGGCAAACAGCTAAAGCCTTCACTTGACACACTTTTCACCTTTTCTACTGCGAACACAGAAAAGTTAATCAGGCACAATCCAGATGAGTGTCTGCCCCGTGCACCTGTCTGACTCACACACACACACACACACACACACACACACACACACACACACACACACACACACACACATACATACATAGTTTCAGAGCCGGTTTCAGGGGCAGTAATGTTCACAGCTCATTCGCGCAGTGCTCTGTGACACTCAAGGCATGTTTTTCTCCTGTGTGTCCTTCTGTGTGTTCGGGCTGTGTGCCTCTGTGTGTGTTGTATGTTTGCGTGAATGCCTGTCAAGTTTTTACATGTGTTGTTTTTGTACATATGTGTGTATTTCATACCTCTGGCAGAAAGCTTCTTGGTGTTGATGATTTTGGCAGCATACTCCTGTCCAGAGGAGATCTTCACGCACCTCCTGACCACAGAGAACGCACCCCTGAAATCGATACACACACACACACAGAGATGTGTATTAATGTTTTCAAGAGGTCGAAGCAACAACATAAGTCGTGAATCTAATGTACAATCAGACAGGTGTTTCAAAACCTGGGCTCAGAAAGGCAAGGTATTTTAAAAAGCTTGTCCAGAATCAGCCTACGAAAAATGAATTGGACACTTTAGATTGTTTTTAGTTTGGCAATAATGGGAGCATGTGTCAAATTACCATAAATTTGACATTCTCTGCAGAATATCTTTCCATAGCAACTTCCAGCATCATGAATGAGGGTTTTCAGTCCTCGTATGTCAAAGATGACTAATTGCAAATGTAGATGAGCTCAAATTTGGTTTCACAGTCACATTTTTACATAAATACACATAAACACGTCAACACAGTGAAAATGCAACAACTCACATGGACCCACTCACACACAACACCAACGGTACACATTGTTCTCATCGCTACAACTAACACCGACAAAACGCTCCCATACACCAGCCCACTGCTGCCTCAGCCATGTGTTGTTCTGGTGTTCCAGGCACATGTATGAAGATTACAAAACTAGGTCAGCTATATTTGAAGGGAGGAGAAGAGCAGAGTGCTGCATCTCTCATCTCTAAATGCAGTCGTGGAGCAGCTCTGCTTCTTCAGCTCCGCTCACCTCTGCAGCCATGTAGAGCCGATTTACTATTCAGCCTCTGTCTGTACATGTCTTTTTCGCTCAAGTACAATCTCTTCCCCTCTCGCCGCAGCAAATTCCTTCCTGGCTCCCGACTACATCAGAGATATCACAAACACTCAGAGGCACTTGAACAGAGGCACGTGACAGACAAACCTGAGAGTTCTCATTACCTCAAATGAACCCAGTTCTCTCATTGACTTGACTGTGAGGATGAAGAAACTGTTTTGTTGTTTTGGTCACAAAATAAGAAATATCTCCAGCCTTGTGCCAATGTAACCGCCAGCTACTGCTCAGTGTATAGCAATGTGTACCATGACCATGTTATCTAACATCCTTTGGAGCGAGCAGCTTGCCACTAAAGCTTACCTCTAATATATAGGGGATTTGGTGAAGGAAATGATCATAGCATAACATGTTACATAAGAATTTCACTATCCTGCAGAGTTGGGCAACAAATACATACGTCAACTGTGTCTGGTACTTTAACCGTGCAGTTATTTCACAATCATTTTGTGTTTTGTTGTAAAGACATGCTGGAACAAGGTGCAGTGGTATCAGACAAACCATCTGCAGTGGTTTGATGCAATTCCAAGATTTAGAGGCTAACAGTTTATCAGTTAGCATGAGCCATCCACAAACACATCTGTATCTGCGTTTATATGTGCTGTTATGAAAACCTTTTTTTAACAGAATTACCAAGTTGAAAAGATCTACATTTATGTTGAGATTATTTAAGGTTATCTATGATAATGTTTATAATTAAACTGTAAATTATTAAGCATCAATTACATTTCTTTTTCATTAGGGGAAAATATATATTGACCGAAATATTGGTATCGGACATTTTGACACTTCAATGAATAAATTTATATCAGTCTGATGAATACATACAAATATTTGTATGTACAGAAGATATTAAATTATTAAATTAAATTAAATTAATAATATTACATTCAAGAGTATAATATGTTTATATAATGAACAAAAATATAGAGAAAGCTGGTGTCTGGACTGGTAGGAAATATATATATATATATACACAAAGCATTTGATACTCAGAAATTTAAAGAATTGATGCCGGGACTGAATCTGAATTTATCAAAATATCTTTATATAATATCCCTTATTGACATTTCCAACCGTTTCCAGCATGTTAATATCTTGAAATAATCATCTGTAGGTGATTGAAACATGAACAATATCAAGATGTTTGGTCAGAAACATGACATCTTCCTTTCATCAGAGCCAGTTCATCTTCTGAGTGTCAGCGTGGAGGAACTGGCTCTGCACACAGTGAGGGGACCAGGTGAGTGAGACAGGGAGTATAAAAGCATTATGGCTGCATTATTAATGACAGATGGTGTAAGATGAACACAGGATAGGATCATAAAAGCAGGGGCTGAGGTGGTGGAGGAGATTTCCTCTCCCTCAAACACAGTGCCTCCATCAGAGGGGGTTGATGGGAGATCAATTCCTCCAGCTAGCTGCAGACATCTGGACTGAGTGAAATGACCACGGGTTGTTGGGTAGACTGCAGCTCAGGCCGTGCATGACCACACAAATATAGTGTATACATACGTAAATAAATATCAGTAATTACATGAATATAAATTAAAAGCAATATAATAAAGGTTCAGTATTTATTGATATATTTATCCATTGTGTAACAGTCTGTAATTTAGTCTAACTTGATTACTAGACATGAGATGGACAAAATAATATAAACAACTGCCCTAGTTAACACAATTTTACAACACAAGGCAAGAGCACCACGAACTGCAGCGTCTAAAACGAGCCCAAAGCTGAACCAACACCTCTGTTAGACCGTTTCCACGCAAACTACAGAACATAAGCTTCTTGAAGGGAGGATTTATTGCAGGACAGCTGTAGAGTGGGGCAGTCAGTATCATTATTGTAGTATCATTTTCATAAATAGCAATATACCAAGGCTCAATATATGTAATATATCATTCTTATGCATTGTGTAGACACAGTGAGGAGGCACAACACACAGCGGATGGAGATTTGTAAAATGTTTTGAAGTGTGTGTTCATTCTCAGCTCATAAAGAAGAGTTTCAAACCACAACCTTTGCTCAGGAGCAAAGAAATAATAATGTGTTGAATTTATCATGATCGTTACAGATATCGACTGAACATTTTTATCTTTATATGTCTGGCTGTATTGCTTAGCCCTAAAATAAACCTTGAACACTATCAAAATCATGAACACACACTCAGGGACCTTTCTCTCCCTCTCTCTCTCTCTCTCAGGGGTGAGGAATTCCCTGCCTGTGTCTGATAATTGACCGCAACTGGATGGTTGGCTGGGGAATGTGTCATCGCCGACTGATGCCTACATGCTGTCGCATTACAGCGTGTGTATTTCTGTCACTCAGGGGGGAGGAGGAGGATTTTGGGGAAGCGGTGGTGGGGACGGTAGAAAGAGATAGATAGAGACAGAGAGAGAGAGGAGGTGGGTCCACCAAACCTCACCATTGCACATACACACACACACTCACTCAAACACACACCGATGCATTTCACCCCCTGAAGCCCCTCGCTCTCCCGTGGCAGCCAAATGCCAGAAATGCATCGGCGGCTGCACGGGACAGGATGCAGGCGAATGACGACACGCTCGACTCGACATCTTCCTTCGTAGTCACACAAACGTGAGCAGGGCTTTGTATGTGGCATTAGAGCAAACAGGATGTCACTGCACATGACTGCATGAGATATGATATTTAAAACCCCCCGCATCCAAGCCTGTACGGCCACACTGTCCACTGTGCGCACACAAACCCCCACAGACACACACACAGCCCGGAATCCGTGTCCTTAAGCCAAGGCGGCCTGTTACATAACAGGCTGACATTTCACACAGGATGATGATGATGGTGGTGATGGTGGTGATGATGATGATGATGGTGGAGATGATACCAGATGATGATATTGTAAGAAAAACAACAAACATGCTTCCTTACTTCCCCAGCTCCTCGAACAGCTGATATTCATCGGTAAACCTCGTGCAGATCGTCAACGCCATCCTGAAGGAGTTGCCGACAACGAGGAGGAGGAGGAGAAGCGGTTTAAGGTGCACTCACAAACCGTGTCCAGCGCACACACACGCGCACACACACGCACAATCGACAACGCCGCCTGGTTTTTGTCCTGGAGCTGCGAGCCAAACGAGGGGATTCATGCACCACCGAGGAGCACCGAGGAGAGCTGCTGGACGGAGCGGGGGTTTGAGATGTGCGGCACAAAAGGGACCCTCTTCCTCTTCCTCTTCCTCCTCTTCTTGTTCACATGCAGCAGCCTGACAGGACTCGTGGGCGCAGCATTTTGTGTGTATCGCGTGTATTTGGTGCGAGTCCGTCCAGCGCTGTGAGTGTTTCCTCTGCGCGCACCAGCCGCAGCACTACCGCACCTACCCCCCACTGTGCGCACAGCCCCGCCCCCTTTGCCTGCATCCTCAACATGGCTTATAATAATAACAACAACAATAATAATAATAACAACAACAATAATAATAACAATGATAATAACAATAATAACAACAACAATGATAATAACAATAATAACAACAACAATAATAATAATAACAACAATAATAACAATGATAATAACAATAATAACAACAACAATAATAACAACAATGATAATAACAATGATAATAATAATAAATACTAACGAAAATAATAACAATAGCGATAATAATATAATTAATAATAATAATGATCATTATTGTTATTATTATTGTTGTTATTATTACAGAAATTAAAAAATAGCAACAACAGTGATGATAATAATTATAATTTATTGTACATTTATTATTGTGCCCAATAGTACTACCATAATTTGCAGTTTAATGTACTTTTTGTAAAGTTAATACTCTGATAAGAAAATATTTTGAAATATAATGTATATAGTAATTATTATTACTATATATAGTTATTATGATATAATGGTGGACTACTATATTTGAAAAGTCATGACATTTGACATCAAGTCCAGTTTCTATATACCAACACTTTAAATTTCATAACGTTAATGTGAGCAGCCTCATACATTCTCTTTGTATTAAGAGATGCAGCGGTTTCTTCAGCTGCAGCTTTTAGCTTTTCTAATCAAATAAAACTACAATTCATTAAACTTGACAAGTAATTAGAAAGTGTAACAGTTGTCAGTGTGACTGAATGGTGTTGAGTTGTTTCAAGCTAGAATATCAAGTTAACTGAATCCTTTTCTGAGGTTTGTTTAAGAGATGTAAATAATAAATCACTTTTTCTGATTGTAAATGTATTTAGTTCAGTTCAAAGACTCATGTCATTCATTTAAAATGATCAAGTAAAACTTTCAATGTGCTACTTTGTTTTTTATTTAATGTGCATTTTATCCCATATTTACAATCCCTTGTGAATAATCAAAAAAGTGATGGAAAAGAAAAAGGCATTGCATGTGATGCCATGATTAGGACATGTGGCACAAATAGCTGCATGATAATACTACAATTAATTTTAAAAAAGACCAAGCAATTTCATTCAATTTCAAGAAACTCTTTTATTTAAGCAAAAGGGTAACAGTCAAGCATATTGATACAAACATATCCTTGTTGGTTAAAATCTTTCCATTTCAACAGCCGGTCAGGACATTGAGCAGTCCCCTGGTAAAAATTACTTTTATCATCCAATCAAACAAACACATTAGGGTCGTGTTGAGTTGTCTTTAAATGGCTCTGACCCATCTCTCACCAACTGCTCAGCGTCTTCTGTTGCAGGGGAAGAGAAACAGAAAAGAACGATGATTATCATTCAGTGTTTCAGAATTGGAGACATTTTCTGTCACGTTATCATTAAATCATGATTGAGAATATACAGCAAGAACAAACTTTACTCACTTTGAAACTAACTTGTTGATGACTCTCTTCACCCACAGAGCCTCAGGGTCAAGGCACAGCTCCACGCCGGTATCTTTCAGAGTGGCACTGCAACACCAAACAAGAGGTTCAGTTAGAATGAGTCGACTCGTGCCAAAAGCAAATGACAAGCAACATCACTGCATCATATCTAGAAGTAATGAAGGCTTTGAAATAAGGACTTACATGATCTCAGTTTTATCGCAGTGAGAGTTGGGAGAGATTATTTCCACACTCTTAATGTAGCGGCCGATGGGTCTGCTCTCTGTCTCGATGCAGCGGCAGGGCATTCTTGGGCTCACCTCTGTCAGGAGGAAAGAGTCACATAGGGTCACTAAATGCAACAGTGTTTGCTGGTCTACCTCTACATGCATTGAGAAAAAGAGAGCAAGAAAGTTAGTGAATAACAAAATAATAATCGTACCTTCACTGATGGCCAGAGAGGCCAGAGAGGCCAGGAGCACCATCACAGCAACAACGATGACTCTGCTGCTCATCATTTTTGCCCTTAGTACAATTCTGTATTAAAAAGTATGAACAAATAAAAATGTCCTTCAGAAAGCTCTCCAACCAAGAGTGCAGTGAAATAAAAAGTTGAAAAGTGAGGAGGTTTTGTCCAGTTTTTGCTTCAGCTCAGTTCTCTTTCTCCTCTACTTTTCCTTTTCTGTTTTCAGTTCAGCTGCTTCCTCGCTGTTTGAATCTAGCACTGGGGTGCACTCCTTATATAGCCGACTCTGGGAAGTGAGTCATGTCCCAGCCTTCTGCAGGTTGTGCAAACCAGAATTAGAGATTGTTAAAGGGTAGATTTACACTGCATGATGTGCGCTCACAGGTCATTTTTAATGTTAATGCAGAGTTATCATTTCAAAGAATAAAAAAACAGTGACTAAAAATTTGCAATACTGACTGGATGACATGAGAAGAATGGTTGGAAGAAATGCTTTGCTGATTATCAATGATTGTTAATGAGGTATTGCACCATTACTGACTTGTAGAGTTAGAGATTGACCAACTGGCATCTGATTCACATGTCATGTAGTATAACAGACAATTAGACGCAGTCTGAGAGTGAATGGCTCAACA